>NW_024412400.1:37606594-37801694 GCF_014898765.1 Herpailurus yagouaroundi | reverse complement strand
TGGAGTATTACTCAGCAATTAAAAAGAATGAAATCTTGTCATTTGCAACTACATGGATGGAACTAGAGGGTATTATGCTAAGCGAAATTTCTCAGTCAGAGAAAGACAAAAATCATATGACTTCACTCATATGAGGACTTTACGAGACAAAACAGATGAACAAGGGAAGGGAAGCAAAAAATATAAAAACAGGGAGGGGGATAAAACATAAGAGGCTCTTAAATATGGAGAACAAATAGAGCGTTGCTGGAGGGGTTGTGGGAGGGGGTATGGGCTAAATGGGCAAGGAGCTTAAGGAATCTACTCAAATCGTTGCTGCTCCATGTGCTAAGTTAGATGTAAACTATAAAAATAAATAAATTATAGAAAGAAATAAAATAAAATAAAGTAAAATAAAATAAAATAAAAGTACATTCAAGATTTACTGTTTGCTTCAAGAAATCTGAAAACCTGGATCAAAATCTCAAGGTGATTTTTTTGAGAGGGTGGGGGTACTTTACAAAGTGATTCCACTTTCCTTAGGAGAACAAACAAGCAAGGAAGAATATTAAAAAGTAATGAAGGAGGGGTGCCTGGGTGGCTCAGTCAGTTAAGTGTCCGACTTTGGCCCAGGTCATGATCTCATGGTTCGAGGGTTTGAGCCCCACATCGGACTCTATGCTGACAGCTCAGGGCCTGGAGCCTGCTTCAGATTCTGTGTCTCCCTCTCTCTGCCCCTTCCCTGCTCGTACTCTGTCTCTCTCTCTCAAAAATAAACATTAAAAAGTAATGAAAGAAATCTGCTTTATATATTAAGAATTATGAAGGTTTGATTGAACCAAATAGTTTAGAAGCAGTCCAAGTGTATACAGAAATGTAGTGTATAAGAGGCATCTTAAACCAGTGAAAGAAAGGGATGGGGCACCTAACTAACAATTTGGAAATAAAACAGTTGGAAATATAAGATGTATTTCATCTTATAACAGAATAAATTCCAGAAGGATTAAAAATTTTAATGTGAGAAATATAAGTAAAAAAACTATATACAAAAATTTTGGTAATTTTAGGGTGGAGAAAGCCAGATATCATAAACCAAATGGTGAAGTTGGCAATCTAAAAATGTATTTTTACCTCTATAAGGTTAAAAAAAAAAAAGTGCCATAAACAAGATCAACTGAAAATGACAAAATGCAGGGAAATGCTTATCAATCAGGATAAGGTCCACATTCCCAATATACAAAAATTTCTCAAATGTAAATAAGAAAAAGAGCAAATTTTAAAAGCATGGAAAATGCACAGCAATTCAAAAAAGAAGAGACACTAAAGTGTGATAAACACATGAAAAATTGTTTAACATCCCAAAATTTCAAATTAAAATAATGTATCATTTTTCCGGGGTGCCTGGGTTAGTTGAGTGTCGGACTTCAGCTCAGGTCATGAACTCATAGTCTGTGGGTTTGAGTCCTGCGTCGGGCTCTATGCTGACAGCCCAGAGACTGGCGCCTGCTTCAGATTCCGTGTCTCTGTCTCTCTGCCCCTCCCCTGCTCATGCTCTGTCTTTTTGTCTTTCAAAAATAAACATTAAAAAACATATGTCATTTTTCCGATCATGTTAGCAAAGATTAGAAAGAATGACGTTACCCAGTTATTGGCAGGTTGTGGGGAAATGGATATTTCGTGTTATTAAAAGTTAATACCTGGCATTTATTAAGCACTTATTATTAGGTGCCAAAAGTTGGGCCAAATATTTACATTCATTATCTCACTAAATTATGATATAATAAAAGAGAAATATTTAGATTCCCCATTTTACAGAAGAAGAAAATCAAAGGGCTAGAAAAGAGAGAGAGAAATGGCATTTACATCCAGTAGTCTAGATGGGAATATAAATTAGTGTAACTAATACAAAAATATATATCAGGGGCGCCTGGGTGGCGCAGTCGGTTAAGCGTCCGACTTCAGCCAGGTCATGATCTCGTGGTCCGTGAGTTCCAGCCCCGCGTCAGGCTCTGGGCTGATGGCTCAGAGCCTGGAGCCTGTTTCCGATTCGGTGTCTCCCTCTCTCTGACCCTCCCCCGTTCATGCTCTGTCTCTCTCTGTCCCAAAAATAAATAAACGTTGAAAAAAAAATTAAAAAAAATATATATATATCAAAATTTGAAGCATATAAATCTTTGACCCAGGATTTCTACTACTGGAAATTTATTCTGAGAAATAATAAAAAATATGCACAAAAATGTAAGCATAAGAATATTAATGACAGTACTGTTTGGAAAAGATAAAAAAAGAAATTAAAACACCTAATAACAGGAAATTGATGATGGTACGTCCATCCACACAATGGAATATGACACAGCAATTATAAATTATGATACAGATTCATATTTGACATTAGTATGTATAATACAGATGGTCAAATGATAAAAGTAGGCTATAAAACAGCAGGTACATTATCCTATTTATAGAAAATATTTATCTACATGTGTATCTGCATATAAAGGTTAGGAATATATAGAAACAAGATGTTACTGATAGTTAAGCTTAGATGATGGGATTGCACGAGTGGGGGAGAGGGAGAGAGGGAGGGGGGAGGGGAGGAAGGAGAGAGGGAGAGAGGGAGGGAGGGAGGGAGGGTGGGAGGTACTCTTGATTTCAGCTCGGGTCAAAGCCCTGCGGTCGTGGGATCGAGTCTCACATTGAGCTGAGCTGAAATCAAGAGTGAGACGCTCAACTGACTGAGCCACCTAGGTGCCCTTCAGTTGTTTTTTATTTTCCTTTGGACGATGCAACAGCTTTTGCATCTTTCTGTATTATATTTACATAATGGGCACAACCTTTATAATCTGCAAAAAAACCTGTAATCGTCCTTTTAGAAAAGAAATTTTAAAAATTCTCTTAGGTTTCAGATTAGTAAAAAAAAAAATACATAATGATTGAGTAATCACTGGCTAATTCGCAGTGAAGAAAATGAGAACATGCAATAGAATTTTGCTCCTTCAAAAATACATAATACTAGAAGAGGGAGGGATGGAGGGAGGGGGAGAGAAAGAGAGACAGAGACAGAGAGACAGAGAGAAATCCAAGAAAAAGACTCTTAACTATAGAGAACAAACTAAGGGTTACCAGAGGGGAGGTGGGGGGGGGGGGGAAATGTGTGAAACAGGTGATGGGGATTAAGGAGTGCACTTGTGATGAGCACCAGGTGTTGTATGGAAGTAATTTTTACACCTGAAACTAATACTGCACAGTATGTTAACTAACAGGAATTTAAATAAAACTTGGGGGAAAAAGACATAATACTGAGTTGTTACATCTGTAAATTAGCAGTTCTGAGGTTATCTTCTACTTTCACCTCTCCTCACCCTTGTATCTAATTAATCACTGAGGTTTTGTTTTTTAAATTTAACTTCCGAAATGTTCCTATCATCTTGCCCTCCTAATCATTCCCGTTGTCTTGGGCAATCTCATCATTTTCTCCATTCCCAGATTGCCTGCCTTAGTTCAAGCCTGCCTTAGTTCAAGCCCTCAGTTTTCCAACTGGACTGCTTGCTTAGTTTTTTTCTCTCATCACAGCGTGGCCATTTTTCCAAAACATAATTTGATCATGTTGCTTCCTTACTTAAACCCACATGATATCTTAAACCTTTAATGCCACAAAAGGTTCTGTATAATTTGGCTGTTCTCTCTCCCACCAATTCCATATTCTTTCCTGTTTCCATATATATTCCACAAGCTAACTACACACAGTACATTCCTTAGAAAGCCCTAAATGTACTGGGCTGTTTAAAACCCCTGTGATGTTACAGATGCTGCTCCTACTTCCTGAAACACTTTTCTTTCCTTTTGCTCTTTCTTCTGCTGCTCTTGTAGATTTTGACTCAACTTTCAAGATCCAGCTCAGGCATCTTAAAAAAAAATTTTTTTTAACATTTATTTTTGAAAGACAGAGACAGAAAATGAGCAGGGGAAGGGGTAGTGAGAGAGGGAGACACGGAATCTGAAGCAGGCTCCAGGCTCTGAGCTATTAGTACAGAGCCTGACAAGGGGCTCGAACCCACGAACTGCGAGATCATGATCTGAGCTGAAGTCGGAAGCTTAACCAACTAAGCCACACAGGTGCTCCAATCCAGCATAAGTAAATATCTTTGTCTGAAAGCTTTCCCCTACTTACCTAAGGGGAAACGATGCTTCTTTCTCTATGTCATATCTTATTTTTGTGTTCCCAATGCATACAAGAATGCCAGGCACATATATTTACATGCGCTATACATTCTTGTTGAATGCTTAATGTAATGTCCTGCTAGCAGGAAAGGACAGACATTATACTTAAGCATTTGGTCATGTTTAGAACTCTTGGCACACTGCCTGACACAGAGTAGCAAATAAAAAATATTTAATAATCAAAAAATGAAGCTCCGCCTTTATTGAATGTGACAGCACATGTGTAACACTCACTTTTTTTTTTTAATTTTAGAGAGAGACAGAAAGAAAGTGTGAGTTGGAGAGAGGGGCAGGGGGAGGGAGAGGGAGAGAGAGGGAGAGAGAGGGGGGAGAGAGAGAGAGCGAGCGAGAGAGAATCGTAAGCAGGCTCCATGTTCAGCCCGGAGCCCAACATAGGGCTTGATTGTGGCACTGACCCTGGCATCAATGACCTGAGTGGAACTGAATGAGCCACCCAGGCACCCCAACACTTACTTCATTCACACTGCTTTAAATTGTGGTTAAGTATTCACATTTTAGTATCTACTATTCTCAAAACAGTAGTTTCTTTTTGTTAGTATAACTTTGTATCCTGTTTAGCGCTGCTACAAAATGCCTTTTTCATAAAGACAATATAAAATTTACTTTTCAAAAGAGCTGTTAGCAATTCTCTTTTCTCAGTTCTTTAATCTTATTTATCTTAAACAATCCCAAGATTTTGTTGCTTCATTTTTTAATATGCATGTTTTAAAACGTACTAAATATACAACATATATTTTAATATGCAATGTTTTTATATACTATGTATTCTTTATAGGTTATATAATATGCTAGAGTTAATAAGTTCATTCACTCAATAAACTTACTTAAGATCTATTATGTACCACAAAAGATGAAGTTGTAATGAGGAACATATATATAATGAAAACTTAACCCTTACAAAACAAAGGTCATACAAACAAGATTATAAACTCTTGGAACATATGCAGTTCTCTTTGTGATAACAATCTAGTACAGTGCTATTATAATAGCTAAGATCTGTTAAGCACTTGCCATGTACTAGACAGATTTAAATGCTTTACAGTTAACCCTTGAACAACATGCGTTTGAATTTAACAGGTCTACTTATATGTGGACTTTTTTCAATAAATACAGTACAGTACTGTAAATGTATTTTCCTTATGATTTTCTTAACATTTTCTTTTCTCTAGCTTATTTTATTGTAAGAATACAGTATATAATACATTTAACATACAAAATATGTGTTAATTGACTGTTTATGTTATTAGTAAGGCTTCCAGTGAACAGTAGGCTATTAGTAGTTAATTTTGGGGGGAGTCAAAGTTATACTTGGATTTTCGACTGTGTGGGGGCTTGGAGGGGGCCGGTGCTCTCAATCCCAGTTTCAAGAATCAACTGTATGTGCATTCACATATGTAATCATAGCAATCCTAGTAGTATTATCTCCATTTTGTAGTTGAGAAAACTGAGTCACAAGAAGACTGAGTCACTCACCCATAGCTAGTGAAATGTTGGAGCTAAATTTTAAACCAAGCTGAACTGCATGAGAGCAGTGTTTCTTAATCTTTCTTTCATTATTGCTCTTCTTCCAGGTAGTTCTTAATACTTGTTTTTCCTTAATCAATATCTTCCAGTGGAATTTTAATACCACAGACATACTGTATTATCTGTTCACATACTAAGGCACTTTAATATGTAAAGTTTCACCCTCTCAACAATTTTGGTTCCCTTGTTCCTGTTCATAATGCATACTCTAGTGCCTTCAATTTTTAAAACTGTGGCAAAATATACGTAACATAAAATTTGCCATCTTAACCATTTTTTTTAAGTTTACTTATTTTGAGAGAGACAGAGGGCGCGCAAGTGGGGGAGGGCAGAGAGAGAGAGAGAGAGAGAGAGAGAGAGAGAGAGAGAGAGAGAGACACTCCCAAGCAGGCTCTGGACTGTCAGTACAGAGCCCAAAGTGGGGCCTGAACTCAGGAACCATGAGATCATGACCTGAGCCAAAATCAAGGGTCAAATGCCTAACCAACTGAGCCACCCAGGCGCTCCCATCTTAACCATTTTTAAGCGCACAGTTCAGTAGTGTTAAGTGCATGCACATTGTTATGCTAGAGCCTGCAATTTTAAAGCCAAGCTTCTATGCATTTGCTACAAATTGCACAGAAGGAAACACAAGCTGACATTTCCATTTTAAAGTGTCTGCTCTTGTATAGGGGGGCGTATCTGTTTTCTCTTTTACTGTATTTGCCTCAGAATGATGCCTTGGCAAGTCAGTTACGAGAATTCACAGGAGGCCAAATAGTCCTATCCTTTAAAACCCCTTAGTTACAAATACTCCTATGTAATTGGCCTACACAGTCTTTTAGTGAATATTCTGCAGTTCTCCTGTTCTCAGGTCCATCAGCTGTTGCCTCATTACTTCCTTTTTTCTCTTGCAGGGATGCCAACACCAACTGGGGCTAGAAACTATTGGTATTTTGTCCTCACCTACTTATATTTGGGTTCATAGGGATACGATGTTATGTGGTTTTGTCATAAATGTTCCGTAGATTTCAAACTTTGCTACCTACTTCATTTGTTTTTATGTGTGGATTCAGAGAGACCAAAAACTATGCTGTTATCATCACCATCACCATCTTCCCACAACCTATTCCTCTTCCCAACCCCTTCCTCCCAGGACTAGCTTTTGAATCACTGTGACTTACTTAGTCTTACCATCTTTTAAATACTGCTTAAGAGAGTAGCTGGTAACTCTTTAGAACATTTGCTCTTTTTGTTGTTGTTGTTAACTACACAAATCAAACATCTGTGGAAGGTGGAAGACAGTACTTTGATAAGCCAAGTTTTAAGCCTTTTTAAATCTATCATAAAATTGCCTTTAAGAGATTATTTTTTGTTCTTCAGTAAAAAAAAAAAAAAATTCCTCAAGATGTTAAGAATCAAAGACAGTTTCATCAAACCAAATTCTGTACCAAAGAGTACAGAGTAAAAATACTATTGAACAAATTATGTTATTAAGCCAATCTGAATAACAATCACATTTCTTCACTTCGGAGATAAAGTGACTGATGCACGGCAGGCACTCAGCTATTTGTTGAATGAATGACCCAGGAAAAGCCAAAACTGGTTGTCTCCATTTCAGCAATGTACTTAGTAACCCTTTTTAACCCTCTTCTCTGGAAAGAAATGTCTCCCTAAATCTCACTCAATCCATGTTTCAAATAAATGAAAGATAAACTATTGTTTTGGAATTCTTTAAGTTTTTCTTCATATACCAAAACTGACTCGAATCCAACAACAAAGAATCCCTTCTGGAAGTTTAAGCCTATCTTTATGCTTATAGTACTTGTAAAAAGATTAACCCATAATTTAATAAACAGCATGATGGTTTGGGCTGGATTATTTCCCCCCACTATTAACACAATGTTATCCATCATTACTGATTCAATTAGCTATACAAATATCAAAACTTTTTTCCTGTAAAATATAAAATGGACAAGAAATCTACCCAAATCATTAAATGTGATAAACACGAATACATCACCCAAAGCCTAATAGATAACTGCTTGCTATTTCTTTTCACAGTTCCACTATATAAACACTTCTGGAATCTACACAAAAAACGTCGCACTGGGATATTATTACATGCCGGATTATAAACCAGACACTACTATTACTACTGTCAGTGCTCTAGCAATCCATTTCTTTTTCTCCTCTCTCTCTCACACGCGCGCACACACACACGCACACTCACACAGTAAAGCCTCCAATTAACTGCCGCTGCCGGTCCAAGTGTATTTTGTTTCTTTTGGAACTCGGGATTCGTACGGCCTTTGGGATGATCGAAAAAGAGTAACAAAAGGTATCATAAATATGAACCATCAGCCAGGTCAAAGCGTCTACGCGTTGGGGGTGGGGTGGGATGCAGGTCCTGATAAAGGAAAGTAAACAAGGTGACTCAACTGAGGAGGAAGTTATTATCGTTGGTACGTGGGTATGTTGCTTTGGGGTGGGGGGTTGGGAGGTACTCAGGACACCCGCTCGGGCTCTGCTGTCTCTATAAGGGAAGACGCAGCTCCTTGAGCAGGAAAGGAAAGAATTCATTACAGCGTTCCTCCCCAGGATTTAATTTCGGAATCGCGGAAGGCCCTGCCCGGCAGCAAAGCTGTCAGTGTCACAACTGCCGCGATCCCCGTGATCTCTGCCCAGAGAAACGAAACCTGCGTCTTCGCCCCATTCAGAGCATCAGGATATCCTCAAACCTTCTCTTCCCCTCTCTTTGCCGCTCATCCAGCAGACGACGAGCAGAAAGAGGAGGCTGGGGAGCCCAGTCCCAGGGTGGAGAGGGCCGCGGGGCCCCGGGTTCTGGGCCTTCTGAGCCGCTGCCCCCTCGCTCACCCACCTGATGCTCTTTCACCACTTCACTGAGGCAGGGATACCGCTCCGAGATCCATCGGTAAAACTTGGGGACTCCCATCTCGACCGTCAACACTAATTCCAATCAGGGCCAAACCGAAACCAAACGCCCCGCCGGGGCCTACGCCGCAGCCTCCGGCCGTCGCTCCGCCGATGACAACACACCGCTCGCCCGACCATAGAGAGCGCTCGCCGGGCCTAGAGCGGCCGATTCAAGGCCGCATCCCCGGGGCGGGGCTCTAATCCTAGCAGCCGCCGAACGGCGGTGGTTACGTTCAAGAGCAAGGCGGCGTTTTGGTGCGTGAAACTTTGTTCTGGAAATGCCGGTTGATGGAACTGTGCTTTATAAATGGACGTGGAAGTGCTGTAAAAACCTCACGAGCCTGCTGGAAGATTTTTGGAACACTGATTTTTGTCCTGATTGCTTGTGTCCTGGGATTACTAATCTCCGTATTTTTCAACACTGATTTGGGAAGATCTGGTGCTTTGGTTGTTTGGCGACGGGTGAAGCGTTTCTCTGAGGAATTGGTTTAGTTTTGTTTGGCGAGGGAGAGGTTTTTTCCTTTGAGGAATATAAGTTTATAACAAAATCTCTTTTAAAAACGCTTTTTTGGGGCGCCTGGGTGGCGCAGTCGGTTAAGCGTCCGACTTCAGCCAGGTCACGATCTCGCGGTCCGTGAGTTCGAGCCCCGCGTCAGGCTCTGGGCTGATGGCTCGGAGCCTGGAGCCTGTTTCCGATTCTGTGTCTCCCTCTCTCTCTGCCCCTCCCCCGTTCATGCTCTGTCTCTCTCTGTCCCAAAAATAAATAAACGTTGAAAAAAAAAAATAAAAATAAAAAAATAAAAACGCTTTTTTTCCGAATTATTTGAAAAAATTTCCTAACTCCTCTCCTAACCCCCAGCCAGCTTCCTCAACTCACCGTTAGGCCCCCAAAGGTAATTATATATACTTATTTTCACATTCATGTCTCCTGGTTT
The DNA here is from genome assembly GCF_014898765.1 of Herpailurus yagouaroundi. Lineage (NCBI taxonomy): Eukaryota > Metazoa > Chordata > Mammalia > Carnivora > Felidae > Herpailurus > Herpailurus yagouaroundi. The sequence goes on along the minus strand of NW_024412400.1, from coordinate 37,792,098 downwards.
ATCGTGTTTTTCCCCCATCACACTCTAAACTGTATAGTGAAGCATAATTCTATCAAGCGAACTTAAGTAAAATTCTGTTATGGTGAATTTTCCATTTGAATGTAGTAACCTCATTACTTTTAAGTATTGTGAATTATTTTAAATCTCCTGAAAGAAAATTTACAAAAAATTAACATTAAAATATCTTTAATTTTAAAATATTAACGAAATTTTAACTGTCTTCTAAGACCACTAGATTCTGTATTCTGGTAAACTCTCAGTATGGCAGCATCTTTAAAATTACATTAGTTTTCATAGTCATACTCTTTTTTTCCTATTACATTTTCAACCATACAAAAAAAAGAGTCTTATTAAGTGAACTTGATGTGTGCTTTATGTTTATATGTTTCACTAGACTGGACAGTCAGTTCCTAGAGGCAGGGGAGGTAGCTTGGTGCATAAATCTAGCATAGTGCTTTGTCCATAGTATTTATTCAATAATTTTTTTTTTGTTCAAATGAATGCTTTTTAAAAAACCTTTTTTAAAGTTTTATTTATTTTTTTTAAGTAATCTCCACACCTAACATGGGGCTCCAACTCACAACCCTGAGATCAAGGATCACATGCCAGTCAGGCACCACTCAAATGAATCCTTATGCTAGCTAGTACTTAAAATCAGAGTTGTAAAATGCAATGAGACTGGCTTGTTTAAATACATCTTTTTAGAGCATAAAAACCTAAGATGTTACATTTCTCCAGTTATAATGAACATATATTAAGAAAGCAGTTTTCTCTCTCTCTGCTCCTACCCCACTCACACTCCTTCAGAAACATTAAAAATTTTTTTTAAACAAAGTTTATTTCTTAATAACAACATATATTATTTTAAATATTATTAACAATAAGGGAGTTAATACCAGTTGCTCTGAGAACATAAAGAAACTTATTTATGTTGTACTTTAGAACTGAATAGATATAATCACAGATTAATACCAAATGCATTAATTTTAGATAATTAACATATTCTTTGAAGTAATTTCATTTCACATATATGGAGTCCAACCAAGGTACATCTGGCATAGTAAGTTTTCATCAGTAGCTTCTTGTATAAGGTAATGCACATGTCCTTCAATAGATAACGGCAGCCCTGTCACTCTATTTCGGGTCTTGATTACACCTTGCAGTCGCTGCTCGATGTCAAGAACATGGGTCTTGGCCTATAAGAAGAAATTAAAAATCGTAAGAGCTAAGACCCCAATAACACGTGGATGTTGATCACTTGAAATTACTACTTTTCTGTTATTTAACAAATGTTTATATCCTTTTATGGATCATTACCCTTTTTGTAAAACCAAAGACAAAAGAAATGAAACAAATACTACATGAGATACTGATTTTGAAGCTTGCAATGTTAGTTATGATTTTATTTCTTTTTAAAGTAATCTCTACACCCAAGGTGGGCCTTGAATTCACAACCCTGAGATCAAGAGTTGCATACTCTACCAGCTGAGCCAGCCAGGTACCATAAAGGCTTGCAACATTAATCTAACATCAACTGATATGGACATGTTTCTGGACTATGTAAAATACCAGGGAATTTCTTCTACATTACAGTTCTAGAAAAATAATAATTTAAAATCGACTCTGAAAATGTTAGGACTTAAATATGTGAATGAATAATAATAGCAACAATACTCTAAAAGCCTAATATTTAGATTACGTTACTATGAGTAAATGGGACTTCTAAGCTACTTGGAATGGTACACATTTCTCTCAATAACAAAAAATATCAAAATGCAAAAGTCAGAATGACGTTATTACAATAATAATCCTTAATCTATTCTCACTTATTAAAAATTATTATCTGCAAACTCTGAGACTTCAACTAATATTAGTACAGAGTGAATTACTACACATTAAAGCTTTGTAAGTTCAGGTAATCTGTGTTCCAAGTTTTTTCCCACTATATCTCATTATTGTGAGCTATCTATAGTTAAACAAGAACTAGAGCTCAGAGTATTCAATGGTCAGTCACTGATAGCATTTAGAATCAATTCTCATTTATAAAGACACACAATGTCAGCTCATATCAAGCTACACCTTCTACTAACCTTTTCATTGACAACTTCCCCGGTTTCATTCAGTGGTGCTTTGGAATGCCCTTTCACTGGTTTACTCCATTCCACCAGAGGATCATGTAGAAAAGTTTTTAAGACACTAAAATGTAAACAAATGTGGTAATGTGATGTTATTTTTGTAAAAGAAGTCTCTCTAAAGTCAGCACCTAGGTGAAAAGTAAGTGAAGGATGAGAAGCTAATGGTAATACTCTTACAACACACATTACTACTGCATCAGTAACATCTGTGAACTTACTGTTTTGGGGTGAGGGACTGAAAGGAAAGAGAGAGGGAAGAGGGAAGGCAGAGAAGGATCTGAGGTATTCTTGGAGAGTAGAGTAAGGTGAGTTCTGTGTGCCATTTCTAAGTGCATACTGTGAACTTCAAATACAACTACCTATGGAAAAACCCACTCAGTTTTCTTATAGTCAGTATGTCCAAAACAAAACTCATTACCCTTTCTCAAACTATTTAACGTGTATTCCCCAAATCAGTAAAGAACATCATTCACTCATTTGCTCTGAACAAAAATCTAGGAATCATCCTAGAATTATCAATCCTCTTAACACTCAATTCTACCTCCTAAACCCCTTTAGAACCCTTCTACTTACCTTCATTTCTACTGTCACTACCTCATCCAATGCACCATCATTTTTCTCTGAGTTACTCTTATAGTCCTCTAACTGGTTTTCTGGTCTCTAGCCCAAACTGCAACTGTAATTTTTCTACAGTGCAAAATCTGATTTCATTTTCTCTTTTTAAAATTTCTTCTTAAAAGTTTAAACGTGTAAACCAGCCCCATGTGGACTTTTCATAATCTAGCCCTGCTCATCTAGGCACCATGATCATAGCGCCATCTACTCAAAGTCTACCCTCTAGAAAACAAAATTATATTTCTTAGGCAGTCCATGCCTTCACTTGCCTTGATATTTCTATCACTCAGAATACTCTTCCCGTTTGACAGTCAATTCCATTTATCTTTAAGGTTTCAGCTACTTCCTCCAGAAATTATTTCCTGACTTCCTCCAATTGGGATAGGAGCTCTTAGTATTTCACAAGATACTATACTTCCTCTTTCAGAGAATTTGCCTTCTCCTATGTCTAACTAACCAGTATGTTATACCAAAATGTATGGTAAACAGCTTGAAAGAAAGAAGGTGGATACATGAGCTTTAAAAGTCCTTTTTAAAAACTACATACTACAGCTAACATGTTTAATGGTGAAACTTCTATATACCCCCAAGATTAGGAACAAGATAAAGATGTAGACCTCTCACCTTGTCTATCTGACATTCATTTTGCTAGGGCAATTAGGCAAGAAAAACAAGGCATGAGATTGGAAAGGAAAAAGTAAAACAATTTTTATCTGCAGACAATGTGCTGTTATAGAGAGAAAAATCTTAAGGTACCTACAAAATAACTATTAGAACTAATAAATGAGTTCAGCAGAATTTGCAAGATAGGGATAAATATACAAAAATCTAACACGAAAAATGAATACAAAAATGAAATAAAGAAGAAATTCCATTTAGCATAGTATTTAAAAAACACGTAGAAGCACATTTAAAAAAATACAAGACTTGAAAACTAAAAATTATAAAACACTATTGAAAGAAATTACAGAAGAATTAAATAAATGAAAAGACATCCAATGTTCATGGTTCAGAAGACTCAACATTTTTGAAATGACAATACTCCACAAACTAACAGATTCAATGCCATACTTATTAACATCCAGGTTGGCTTTTTGCAGAAGTTGACAAGATGACCTTAAAATTACGGAAATGCAAAGAATAGCCAAACAATCTTGAAAAAGAAAAAGTTGGAGCACTCACAATTCCAAATTTCAAAATTTACTACAAAGCTACAGTGATCAAGATAATGTGTTATAGGCATATGGTTACACATAGAGATCAAGAGAACAAAATTGAAGAGTCCAGAAATAAAGTCTTACATATATGCTCAACTGATTTTTCATAGAAGTGCCAAGACAATTAAATGAAGAATAATATTTTCAAAAAAACAGTGTGAGGAAAACTGGATCTGCACACTCAAAAGAATAAATATGGACCCCTACCTCACACTAGAAACACAAAATAACTGAAAATGACCATAGATCTAAATATAAGCTAAAACTACAAAACACTTAAAAGAAAACAGAGGCATAACTGTTCATGATTTGGATTATGCAACAGTTTCTTAAATGACACCAAAAGCACAAACAACAATAAAAATAGATAAATTGAAGGAAATCAAAAGCATCAAAATTGGCAAAGATGAAGTCAAGCTTTCGCTTTTTGCAGATGACATGATACTATACATGGAAAATCCAACAGACTCCACCAAAAGTCTGCTAGAACTGATACATGAATTCAACAAAGTTGCAGGATACAAAATCAATGTACAGAAATCAGTTGCATTCTTATACACTAACAATGAAGCAACAGAAAGACAAATAAAGAAACTGATCCCATTCACAATTGCACCAAGAAGCATAAAATACCTAGGAATAAATCTAACCAAAGATGTAAAGGATCTGTATGCTGAAAACTATAGAAAGCTTATGAAGGTAATTGAAGAAGATTTAAAGAAATGGAAAGACATTCCCTGCTCATGGATTGGAAGAATAAATATTGTCAAAATGTCAATACTACCCAAAGCTATCTACACATTCAATGCAATCCCAATCAAAATTGCACCAGCATTCTTCTCGAAACTAGAACAAGCAATCCTAAAATTCATATGGAACCACAAAAGGCCCCATATAGCCAAAGTAATTTTGAAGAAGAAGACCAAAGCAGGAGGCATCACAATCCCAGACTTTAGCCTCTACTACAAAGCTGTCATCATCAAGACAGCATGGTATTGGCACAAAAACAGACACATAGACCAATGGAATAGAATAGAGACTCCAGAATTGGACCCACAAAAGTATGGCCAACTAATCTTTGACAAAGCAGGAACGAATATCCAATGGAAAAAAGACAGTCTCTTTAACAAATGGTGCCCGGAGAGCTGGACAGCAACATGGAGAAGGATGGAACTAGACCACTTTCTTACACCATTCACAAAAATAAACTCAGAATGGATAAAGGACCTGAATGTGAGACAGGAAACCATCAAAACCCTAGAGGAGAAAGCAGAAAAAAACCTCTCTGACCTCAGCCGCAGCAATTTCTTACTTGACACATCTCCGAAGGCAAGGGAATTAAAAGCAAAAATGAACTATTGCGACCTCATGAAGATAAAAAGCTTGTGCACTGCAAAAGAAACAATCAACATAACTAAAAGGCAACTGGCGGAATGGGAAAAGATATTTGCAAATGACATGTTGGACAAAGGGCTAGTATCCAAAATCTATAAAGAACTCACCAAATTCCACACCGAAAAACAAATAATCCAGTGAAGAAATGGGCAGAAAACAAGAATAGACACTTCTCTAAAGAAGACATTCAGATGGCCAACAGGCACATGAAAAGATGCTCAACATCGCTCCTCATCAGGGAAATACAAATCAAAACCACACTCAGACACCACCTCACGCCAGTCAGAGTAGCTAAAATGAACAAGTCAGGAGACTACAGATGCTGGAGAGGATGTGGAGAAACGGGAACCCTCTTGCACTGTTGGTGGGAATGCAAAGTGGTGCAGCCACTCTGGAAAACAGTGTGGAGGTTCCTCAAAAAATTAAAAATAGATCTGCCCTATGACCCAGCAACAGCACTGCTAGGAATCCCCCCCCCCAAGGGATACAGGAGTGCTGATGCATAGGGGCACTTGTACCCCAATGTTTATAGCAGCACTCTCAACAATAACCAAATTATGGAAAGAGCCTAATGTCCATCAACTGATGAATGGATAAAGAAATTGTAGTTTATATACACAATGGAATATTACTTGGCAATGAGAAAGAATGAAATATGGCCTTTTGTAGCAACATGGATGGAAGTGGAGAGTGTTATGCTAAGTGAAGTAAGTCATACAGAGAAAGACAGATACCATATGTTTTCACTCTTATGCGGATCCTGAGAAATTTAACAGAAGACTATGGGGGAAGGGAAGGAAAAAAAAAAAGAGAGGGAGGGAGCCAAACCATAAGAGACTGTTAAAAACTGACAATAAACTGAGGGTTGATAGGGGGTGGGAGGGAGGGGAGGGTGGGTGAGGGGTATTGAGGAGGGCACCTGTTCGGATGAGCACTGGGTGTTTGGAAACCAGTATGACAATAAATTTCATATTAAAAAAAAAAAGCATCACACAACAAAACAAACCAATGCAAATTATGTGTATTAGTTGCGATTTCACTTAATAACCTTTTAAAAAAATCTTTGCAGTAACTAACTCAATTCTGAGGACGTCTCTGAAGAGCATCCTAATGATGAAAATCCTTGATTTTCCATTTTTTAATAGGGTGCTTATAAGCTGTTCCTATTATTTATCAGACATTAAGGCCAGGTGCTTGTAAAGCATTTTCTCATATAATCCTCACCACTATATAAAGTATTGTCTGACTTTTACAGATGACGTTCAGTTATCTTTATTACTTTAGAAAGGAGTCTTTTTTTTAATGTTTTATTTTATTTTTGAGAGATAGAGGGAACAGAAGCAGGGAAGGGGCAGAGAGAGAGGGAGACGCAGAATTTGAAGCAGGCTCCAGTCTCTGAGCTGTCAACAAAGAGCCTGACGTGGGGTCGAACTCACACACCACGATATCATGACCTGAGCCAAAGTCGGACACTTAACCAACTGAGCCACCCAGGTGCCCCTAGAAAATAATATTTTTAAAGTCATATACCCAAAAATCAAGTCTAAGCCTGACTCCAAAGTTTATACATTTTCCATTCTGCATACCATTCTACCTCCTGAATTTTCTCATCATTTTGAAATGTCATAATTATGGATTATAAAAATATTTCTTTTTTTTTGTAGTATACTTAGTCAAATATTAAGATTATAATTTTTGAAAAATTGTGTGTTCAAGGCTTTGTAAAAATATCTATACCTGTAATTAGAAATAGTGTGTGTGATTGTTAAATAGTTTAATCCTATCACAAACACGATAATATATATACCAGTTCAAAGATAAACATTCTTAGGACTGACTAGTAACAGCTACATGAGCTCAGACTCTCTTCTCTCTACCCTCTTGAGAGAGGCTCCAGCTCATGTGTGCTATAACTGAAATGTCTTCTGGCTACCTCATTACTTCAGTCCAAGAATGATTCACGCTCAATATTCACACTCAATATAAAAGAACCATTATATATATTTATATTTATATATTAATATATATATACACACATATGTGTATATATATACATGTATGTCTATATATGTGTATGTATGTATGTATATTTAGTATATTTATATATGTTTAAATATATAGTATATATGTACATATATGTATATACATACGTGTATATATATGTATATGTATGTTTAAATATATAGTATATATTTATATGTATTTATATTTATTTACATGTATATACATATATGTATATATATTTATTTATTGCATATATATGTATATAGATGTATCCTTCAATTACATGATACATCCCAATTTTGAAATTGTAAAATTATACTTTGAAAATTAAAGTAATATAACTTTTGTTGCCACCACTTGACCTAAATTTTCTAACACTGCTGATTTCTTACATCAAGTGATAAAATTATGGGTGGTAATTTTTTTCCTTTAGAGTTATTGCTGTGTTGTTAAATAAGGAAAAGTATGTATTTAATATATTGATCTGTTTCATAAAGTTGCCAATTGTTTAAAACTCAGTTTTGTTTTACAGGTATTATCCCTACCATTATGCACCTTTCCTATCTGATATCCGCAACATCAGCACACTCAAAATCCATTTTGAACTAGGAAAACCTTTTAAGCCATTTGAACAGCTTCTTGCTGTACTTCCAGCAGCTAGCAAAAATTTACTTCCTACGTGCTACCAGGTGGGTTTTAAACTAAAATGTTTTTATGTCCCTTTTGATACTTAGGAGCTCTTCATCCAAGCCTAGAAATGTAATATCCAAACTTCTTTAATAGCTAAATATATTGACTTCCAGTTTCAAATACAATATTTCTTACACAGATGTTTTGAAAAATAACCCCTTGATTTAGCGTTAGCTTAAAACAAAGTTAGCTTTATTTTAAAAATGCATACAATTTTCGTAAACCATTCAGAGCATGACTTCTTTATTTTCAGCACCTTTAAGCACATTTTCAGTTTGTCTCTGCACTGATGAAAGTAAACTATGACAGGCAAAATGTGAAGCCATTTACTTTGTCCAAACAATTATAGATTAATTCTTGTTCTTTTACCCTTTATTTATTAGAATAGGGATGGTTCTATTGAGTCCTTTATCTCGACAGAAGTATTATCTCAGTTTAAATTTAGGTTTTAAGCATTTAGTTTATCAAATTGTGGAATGAAAGGCTTTTCTCTGGTTAATATAGTTTGCATAACGGGAGGAACATATTTTAGGAGTATTTGGGTCACCACAGTTACACTAAGCCTACTAAACTGATTCTGAGGGCAAACTTCATTTAGTTCTTTTAGGATATCAATCTTTTCTTCTAATTCTGTGGTCTGGTCCCAAGAATTAAAGTATACACACATAGACACACTTGCACACAAGAAGTGGAGTGTACACACACACACACCTTTTGTTATTTGACTGTCAGGGTCCATTCTTCATCTTCCTAAAACATTATCTGTCCTTCATCCTGGCCTCTGACCTCCCTTTCCTCTTAAGTTTGATGCTTTTTTCCCTACATTCAGATACATTAAGAATTGATATTCAACTACTCTTGACCAGTTTAATCATGCAGGTCTTTTACAGCCACATCTGTTGATTGTTCTGTGCCCATGCCATACTGGTTATTAAATATTTTGAGTACTACTCTGAGAAATATGCTACTTTATTTCTTTAAAAAATATTATACCATAATCTTTCATATTCATTTCCTAGAAGATATCCTTATGCTTCTTTCATCTACTCTAAGATCTCTAATAATAACATCTTTTTATTGGACTTTTTATCTTTGCTCTTGGTGAAGAGATTCTTGGATTTTAGGATTTTTTTCTTTTTAAATTATCTTAGATACCGTCCTTACATTACTTAACAAAATCAATTGATTAGGACACAAAAATAAACTGTTTAAGGTTAAAAATAGAGGACTCTTGGCAGCCTGTGAAATGAAGTCTGAAAATAGAATTTAAGTGAGCCTTGTAAAGTGGTAAGACAACAAAAGATAGAAAAGGGAAAGTTGAAATTCAGAGTAAAGATGGTTTTACTATATAAGTAGGACATTGGAATGGCAAAGTGATGAGTAGCAGTAAAATTAGAAGTCGCATAGCTGAAAATCAAAACATAGCAAGTATATTGCAATATTTCCAAGATGTAAAAATTTAGTTTTGCCTTGCTCAGAAATTTTAAACTGTAACATGAGCAAATACTGTAAATATATTAACAAAAAGTTATATTGATATTAGTTCTTTGATTTCTGTTCCTCTTTATCTTTCCATAGCACTTGATGACCAGTGAAGACTCACCAATTATAGAATATTATCCGCCTGATTTTAAAACTGACCTAAATGGGAAACAACAGGAATGGGAAGCTGTGGTCCTAATCCCTTTTATTGATGAGGTCAGTGCCCGCAATAGTTATATGTACACACATATATTCTTTTTTTTTTTTCCCTTCAAGTTTTTGTTTAAATTCCAGGTAGTTAACATATAGTGTAAAATTAGTTTCAGGTGCAGAATTTAGTGGTTCATCACTTACATACAACACCTGGTGCTCATCACAACTGGTGTCCTCCTTAATCCCCAGCACCTATTTAACTTCTCTCCACACTGCCCCCTGCCCAGTCCACCCTTTCTCTAGTAACCATCAGTTTGTTCTCTGTGGTTAACACTCTTTTTCTTGGTTTGCCTCTTTTTTATTCCCCTTTTGTTCATTTGTTTTGTTTCTTAAATTCCACAAATGAATGAAATCATATGGTATTTGTTTTTCTCTTATTTTGGTTAGTATAATACTCTCTAGGTCCATCCATGTCATTGCAAAAAAAAAAAAAAAAAAAAACCCAGAAAAGAAAAGGAAAAGGTTTTACAATAAATTATCTAAGCTTCCTACCACAAAAGCTAAAAAAATGAGAAATTAAACCCAGACCAAGCAGAATGAAGGAAAAAATAAAAATAGGAACAGAAATCCACAGAAAATGAGCAAACAGTAGATAAAAATGAGTGTAACCAAAAGCTGGTTCTTTAAAAAGGTTAATAAAATTGATAAAATCCTAGCTAGACTGATCAAGATCAGGGGAAGGGGACAAGAGGGAGGGAAAAAGAAATCAGATGAATTGCCAATATCAGGAATGGAAAAGGAGGTATCCTATAGATTTTACATATATTCAAAGGACAGTTAAAGAATATTGTGAACAACATTATGTGAACAAATTCAACAATCTAAATGAAATGAACACATTTCTTTGAAGACACAATTCAGCAAAACTAACAAAAAATTTTTAATCTGAATAGTCCTGTATCTTTTAAAGACATTTAATTCATAATTTAAAACCTTCCCACAGAGAAAATTCTCAACTCAGATGTATTTACTTGTGAATTCTAGCAAACATTAAAGGAAGAAATACCACTTTTACACAAACTTGGAAAATAGAAGAGGGAAAGTCACTCTCCAATATATTTTAAATAGGGCGACTGTATTTTTTTCACATCTTTTTTTTTTTTTTTTTTAAGTAAGCTCTACACACAACGTTGAGCTCAAACTCATAAGCCCAAGATCAAGTGTCACATACTCTACTGACTGAGCCAGCCAGGCACCCCTTTAAACATATTTGATTAGACCAGCATAACCCAGATGCCCGAACTAGACAGTCTGCTAGTCTGCCCTTGGGCCAAAATTCACATCCTGTCCAAATACAAAACTCACTGATCTCTCCCAAAAATCTCATCTCATTACACATTAAACTCAAAGTCTAGGATTTGATCTTTAAATTTTTTATTTTATAATTTTTTCCGGATTTTGCTACTTCTTTACTCTTCATACCACTTTTTCTATAAATGCTTCGAAAATGTCATAGACAATTACCAGACTAAAAGTCTAGGAGGCTACTCTGGAAAATAGTTCAGTAGTTTCTTATAAAGTTAAACATACATTTACTCTTCAATCCAGCAGTCACACTCCTGGATATTTATCTTAGAAAAAATTAACACTGTCTTCACACAAAAGCCTGTACACAAATATTCAGAGCAACTTACTTGTAATAACCCAAATTGGAAAAAATTCATATGTCCTTTAATGAGAGAGTAGATAAACAAAAGGTAGTATATCCATTTAGTAGAATATTACTCAGCAATATAAAGAGCTATTGATATAAGCAACTTGGATGAAAAAAAATTCACTTGAGTGAAAAAAGTCAGAATGTTATGTATTATATGGTTCCATTTATATAATATTCTTTTTTTTCCTATGGAGATAGAAGTTTAGTGAATACAGCCCAAGGGAGTCACCCAGGCTGGACAACAGAGGAGAGGCTGTTTGCCTATAATATTCTTGAAATGACAAAATGATTGTGATGTAAAACATGCAGCAGTTGTTAGGGGTGAAGATTGGGGATAGGGTGACAAAACAGATGAACATAAAGGAAGGGAAACAAAAATAATACAAAAACAGGGAGGGGGACAAAACAAAAGAGGCTCATAAATATGGAGAACAAACAGGGTTGCTGGAGGGGTTGTGGGAGGGGGGATGGGCTAAATGGGTAAGGGGCATTAAGGAATCTACTCCTGAAATCATTGCTTCACTATATACTAACTAATTTGGATGTAAAGTTTAAAAAATAAAAAGTAAAGTCAAATTACAAATTTAAAAAATAATTAAAAATTAAAAAATAAATAAATTTAAAAACTAAAAAAAATTTTTAAGAAGATTGGGGATAGGGTGTGATTATAAAGGAGCAACAAGGAGTTTCTTCATGATGATGTAACAGTTGTTTATTCTAGTTTCAGTGGTGGTTATATGAATCCATACATATGATAAAAATTTTGTAGCACTGTACACATAAGAAATCACATACAAAAACCAGTGAAATCTGAGTAAGTCTTTAGTTAAAAGTGTTGTACTAACGTCATTATCCTGATTTTGATAATGTACTTGAGGCTATGTGTATGATGTTATCATTGGGAAAACCTGGATGAAAGGTACATGGGAACACTCTGTACTAATTTTGCAGCTTCTTGTGAATCTTCATCTTTTTTGCCACTATACATAATATGCTGTGATAAAAGTAGCTATGTATTTATGTATTTGTTTGTTTGTCTATGCAGTCCTAGGTGCTGGAGATTTTATTTTTTTAAGATAGATTCCCAAAAGTGGGATAGCTTGGGTAATGGGAATGTATGTTTATTTTTTTTTATATTTTTTTTTCAAAAAGACTAGTCTGATTCACCAATGTTTAGTCCCTACTCTGCCTCTCCAGACCTGGATATTATTGCTTCATTTAATTTTTGGCCAATCTGCTGATGATGGGTGCCATTTTATCATTATTCAAATTTGCTTTTCTCTGATCCCTAATTTGAATGTATTTTTATACATGTGCTTGCCCTTTGCATTTTCTCTCTAAATTGCCTGTTTGTATCCTTTCCCTCATTTTCCTTTATTTTTTTTTTAGAAAAAGAATTTAAAAAAGAATTTAAAAAAAGAATTTTTATCAATTCTTTTTATGTTAGGAATATTCTTTTCTAACATGGCATTTGTCTCTTGATTTGCTGATAAATCTTCTGTCACATGCATTATGTATTGTTTAAAAAGGTCTAGGGGAACCTGGGTGGCTCAGTTGGTTAAGCGTCCGACTGAGGCTCAGGTCATGATCTCACAGTTCATGAGTTCGAGCTCCGACTCAGGCTCTGTGCTGATAGCTTGGAGCCTGGAGCCTGCTTCTGATTCTTTGTCTCCCTCTCTCTCTGCCCCTCCCCTGCTCACGCTCTGTCTCTCTCTGTCTCTCAAAAATAAATACAAAAAAAAAAAATTAAAAAAAATGTCTTGAGCCGCTTAGGTGGCTCAGTCAGTTGAGAGTCCAACTTTAGCTTAGCTCATGATCTTCTGGTTCATGAGTTTGAGCCCCGTGTCAGGCTGTCTGCTGTTAGCACAGAGCCCACTTGGATCCTCCGTCCCCCTCTCTCTCTCTGCCCCTCCCCTGCTTATGTGTGTGCATGCCCTCTCTTTCTCTCTCAAAAAGAAACATTTAAAAAAATTATTTTTTTAATTAAAAAACAATGTCTTTTCCCTTAAGACTGTTAGGTTTTCTCCAATCTTACTTAAATAAGAATTTATCACCTCAAGTTACTAATACTCTCCTAGATTTTCTTCTAATACTTTTATTGTCGTATTACTCTAATACATATTTTTGTATATAGTAGGAAGTTGAGAGTGTATGTGCTTTTTCTTCCAGCTGGATAGGTAGTTATAACAGCCCCATTATTTTATATTATTTTATTTTATTTTATTTTATTTTATTTTATTTTATTTTATTTTATTTTTTGAGAGAGAGAGTTAAGATTTTTGTTTTTCAAGACCACAAATAATGAATCTGTGTACTGAGGGAAAAGATCTCTTCTGTATGTTGAGATTACATAATTTTTATACTTTTAACCCCTGTCTTCAATCTTTAAATTTAGAAGCGATTATTGGAAGCCATGGAAACGTGTAATCACTCCCTCAAAAAGGAAGAGAGGAAAAGAAACCAACATAGTGAGTGCCTAATGTGCTGGTATGATAGAGACACAGAGTTCACCTACCCCTCACCATGGCCAGAAAAGTTCCCTGCCATAGAACGTTGTTGCACAAGGTAATGTTATTTGGTAATTTTTCAACAACAGCAATAAGCAGCTCCCCCTGGGGCCTGGGGGAAGCTTTTGAATATATTTGGAGAATTAACAAATAATTTATGATAGCTATAGTCAGTTGATAATGAATTACACCCAACTTGCAAAAGATCATACCATCTCCCTCTCAGAATTGTTTCTGTGGTTCTCTGCTTTGGTCAGATTCTGCTTCTCCCTTTCTGTCTTCTGTTAAACTTGAGGTTTTTTAGTTTTTTTGGTTTTAATTTTTCCTCTCTAGAATTTATCTGTACTCCTACCTCAACAGGAGATACAAATTTTTGTTTCCACTGTCAGTGTCTACTTTGATATGTTATGACTTTGCCTCTTATATTCCCAACCACCCAACTGGAAAGAAGAAAAAAATAATAAAAGTGTTTCTATATTTTCTTGCCTGAAACTCATTTCTTCTTTTTCTTCCTCATTAAAATGTCTTTGTTGTTGTTTTTTTTTCTTTTCTCTCATTTTCCCTGCAAATCATTTACCCACATGGCAGCTAAAGTGAATATCTCCCAGTTATGCTTTTCCCCTTTTTTTGGAACATAACCTCAAGATTTTATTGTCTTCATAATGTAACATAATATGAAGCTTAGAACTTGATCATTTTGGCCCTTTCTCTTCTTATCTCCTCCCAGTTCAAAATGCTTGCATCTCTTAGGGGCGGCTGGGTGGCTTAGTCAGTTAAGCGTCTGACTCTTGACTTCAGCCCAGGTCATTATCTCAAGGTTCATGGTTTTGAGCCCCATGTCAGGCTCTTCACTGACAGCATGGAACCTGCTTAAGATTCTCTCTCAGTTTTTCTTACCCTCCCCTAGTGGCACACATGTGTTCTCTCCCCCCCCACCCCCTCCCGTGCCCCCCTCACTTAAAATAAATAAATAAAATTTTTAAAAAATGCTCACATCTCTTAATATTCAGCATTCTCTTAGATCTGCAGTTGGGCTCAACACATTCAGGCCTCAGCACAATCTTTGTAGTTTTAACCTTTTCCTGGAAAATTGGCTTAGTTTGCCCACTATAGCCACTCTACTTCCTGTCATAACACCACTCTCCATGGGCATAAAGAGAATCTTTGCCTTTCTTATGCTGTGTCATTTTGTGGGGTTGGGTCTTGCCATACTTCTTGCAGCAAGTCCAGCAGGTTTTCGGAACGTTCACCATGGTTGCAAGAATGCTATTGGCATGGAAAGCACTTTTCCCTTTTGTTAAAGCAAAGAGAAAGATGAAATAGATATTATGAAATGTTTATTTTCCATCTGAGTTTTAGAACATGGAAGATATGGAGATTTGTAATGTGCTTAATATGTCCCTTTGCTTCTAAATTAAATATATAAAAATATATACATAAATGTGTGTGTATATATATATATGTTTTAAGTTAATGGGGAAAACTTCCATTCAGTAATCTATAGGCATATTTAGGTCTAGATCAATAATAACAAAGAATCTGGGTTGTTCTGCTGTATATTTTCTTTGTCTTAAAAGACAAATTGTCATTCCCTTGCTTAAAAGCAAGGATGACTCTTGCAAAAAAATTCTAGGGAATACTGAAAAACTGTGATTGCTTGTAATTTGTCTGAATGTTAAATGCCTTGATTTATTTTCTAGGTATAAAATAATATCATTAGATGCTTGGCGTGTAGACATAAGCAAGAACAAAATAACCAGGGTTGACCAGAAGGCATTATATTTCTGTGGATTTCCTACTCTGAAACACATCAAACACAAAGTCAGTGGCTGTTTAGTTCAGAATTTTTTCACCTTATTGAATGTAAAGTGATTATGGAGAAAGAATTAAAATTAAACTCTCTGAATTCTTTTAAAGTTTTTTTTGAAGAAAAATGGGGTTCAAGTATTCCAACAAAGTAGTCGTGGAGAAAACATGATGTTAGAAATCTTACTGAGTGCAGAATCAGATGAACTTGTAAGTATTTTCTTTATTGTATATTATTAGGTGCTTATTATGCATAAAACTGTTCTAGCTTCAGTGTGTTTATCAAAGAGGTATAACATGTAGTAACTTCAAAAGTTCATAGTAAATAAAGAAACCTTTACCCAGATTTTAAAGAACACATGTAATTGTGATCTAATGAGCAAATAATGCTCTACAAATTTTGAAAAGGAGATAAGCTGTGTGAGTTAAGTACAGGCTTGTAGATGAGACTAGGCTTGAGCTGAGTGCTATGAGAAAGATTGCCACAGAGTGAAGAAAAGGAGGGGAAGGGTATTCCAGTTGAAAGGAATAACTTAAGCTGGAAATTGTGGTCAAAAATAAATATGTGATACATTATCATATTTTTTTAACCTTTTTGTATGTCTGAAATTTTTCTTAATACTTTTTCCTTTTTTAGAATAAATGTGATATATTTGAGGAGAAGAACTAGGTAAACCTGACTGAAGCAGAGGACTTGTGTTGGGAAATAATAGAATATAAGATTGAAAAAACAGATTGAAGCCAGATTATGGAGGACCTTGAATACTAGGCTAAAAGGAGTTTGGACTTTTTCCCCCCCATAACTGTTATCTTGAAATCGTATTCTCATAAGGATTAATTTGGTGGC
This sequence comes from Herpailurus yagouaroundi, assembly GCF_014898765.1. Taxonomy (NCBI): domain Eukaryota; kingdom Metazoa; phylum Chordata; class Mammalia; order Carnivora; family Felidae; genus Herpailurus; species Herpailurus yagouaroundi. The sequence continues at coordinate 37,775,530 of NW_024412400.1, read as the reverse complement.
AATATAATAGACTAAACTGCACAAAAGAGAAATGGAAGAAACAAAAAAGCCTGAAAGTTCAGAGGTTGTGGTTACAGAAGCGTTAGGTGTTAAGGACAAAAACTGTGGAAATAGTAATAGATCTGGGTGAACAAGACTAATAAAATTGACAAGTTTCATCATTTGTTCATATAACATAGGGGATGAAAAGAGGAAGAAAATACTAAATACGACTCTCAGATATCCAGCCTAATTAACTAGAAAATAATTGCTGTTTTCCAAATAAAGAAGTTAAAGTGGGAAGTCTCTGGTTTGAGGGGATTAATGATAAATAATGATGAAATTTTAAGGCAATGCTAAGACATTTAACTGGAGCTGCCCTGCCAGTCTTTCTCAGTAAGAGTTCTATTAAGAGATCTAAGACCGGATGCCCTAAGTCATCCATTTGAATGTGGTAGATTAACTTATCTTCTGTACATATAGAGTGGGATTAGCTGTGTACCGTTCTTGGGAGAATTGGGAAAATAGTCAAATTATGTTTTGCGTTCTATGGTTCAGGTGAAAAAACCTCAGCCCAGAAAGGCTGCAATTTAATACCTGGAGCTGGAGCTTGGAGGGAGATAAGGATATAAAGTCATCAGCAAGGAGATGATGGCTCGGGCCTTGGAGCTCATTTTCCTGAAGAAAATAGACTCTGAGGGTTTAAGATCTGAGCTTTAAGAAATACCCATAGTTATAAAGGGTGGAAAAGGGACCAGTGAAAATGATAATAACATACAGAGAGTTGAGAGAAAATGACTTCCAAGTTAAGTAATATCACAGAAATATGGAGTAGATACTACATACAGTGCAAGAAGAATAAAACAAGGTCTGTGAATTTGTCCTTCAGGCACCATTATTGGCCTTTGAGGATTTCATTCCAGTAGATTTCATTCCTAACTTCTAATCCGGGGACTAAGTAGGTGGAAATTAGACATAGCAGGTATTAGGCCCTCAGTTAAGATTATCATTGAAAGAGGTCTAGAAACATAACTGTAGGTAGAGAACAGACAGTTTAACAAGCTAAATCCATGTTAAAAGAAGACAGGTAGAGCTAATGGAGAAAGGAGGTCTTAAAGATAGTGTAGAGGGAAGGGATGTTTATGATAAGAAGACCCCATGTGAGGTATTAAGGAGTCTCATCTTGGCCTTAAGTGAAAGGATTAACCTGAGAAACTGACAACTTTTCCCTTGAAAACTAAAGGGGAGAAGTGGGAGAATGAAATAGAAATAGATGTATAGAGGAGAAAAGGATAATTAAGGGATCCTAATTTTAATGTTAAAACTTGTTTTATTTATCAGAAACCATTGTTTTGTTTTATATGTTGACATTAAGAAATGTCTGAATATAATTAAAAGTTAATGCAGAAGTCTAAAACTGGTCATCTCTAATTGTTAAACATTTGCTAATAATAATTAAGCATAATAAACAAAAGAACTGAATGAAAATGTGTAGTTAAACTTCATTTTCTACCAAAAAGTTGTTTAATAATCATAATAATAATTATAATATTTCCTTTTAAAACTAGAATTTTACCTAGCATATTATTTCATACAGAGTATTTACATAGCATTTTATAGTTTATAAAGGCTTTTGTGTATGTTATTTTATCACCAAATAAACATTGTGAGGTAGATATTATTTCTTATTCTCACAGAAGAAAACTGTGTCTCAGTGGGGTTTAAATGATTTGCCTAAGATTCTATAGCTGGAAAGAGGTGGAACGCAAATTTATACCAATGATTCCTAATTTTAAGTCTAGGGTTCTTATTTCATTATACCAACTACAGACTGAAATGAAATCAGATTTCTTAGATTCTGTTATCTGATTATATGGTATGAAACAATGAATAATAGCCCTTTTCTCATTTCTGCTGTCTTTTCACTTTTCCGTTTCCATGAGAAAATCATGGAATTATACATGATATTATTATCATGAGAATAATAGAATCATAGAATTTTACAACTATATAGAATTTTGTAAAGCATCTGTTCCAACTCATTACTTTTACAAATTAAGAAACTTAAATGGAGATTAGAAAAGGGACCATTAGCAGACCTAAGAACCTAGGTTTCTTGCTAAACATTATTTCTAGTAATGTTGGCCATTATTACGGACAGTAATACATTATAGGTCAGTGCTCTTCTGTTTAATTTCACTGAAACCTATTTTCTCACCAAGTAATTTCATTCAGGATTAAAATTAAAATTTACTAGTAACTACCATTGCTGTTGAGAAAATGAGAAGGAGACGAGCTTCCTGGTGTCATAATGTTTATAGTGCAGGAAAGTACTTTAAGTTGGTCATAGTGCCTCTCTAATAAGAAGAGATTGGTAAAGAGGAAGATAAACTTGGTCACCTTTAACAGATTCATACTAAAATAAAGGGTAAGGAAAGGCACATGGTTAAAAACAACTTAAAAATATATTTTAAAATAAAAGGAAAAAAAACTAAACAGAAATCATAGAAATGTACTAGAAAGAAAAAAAGTAGTTAGCAATAAAGGTACAACTTAGAGAAGACAAATTAAGAGAACTAATGGGAGCCACCTGGGTGGCTTAGTCGGCTAAGTGTCCAACTTTGGCTCAGGTCATGATCTCGTGGTTTGTGAGTTCGAGCCCTGCGTCGGGCTCTGTGCTGACAGCTCAGAGCCTGGAGCCTGTTTCAGGTTCTGTGTCTCCCTCTCTCTCTGCCCCTCCCCCACTCACGCTCCTCTCTGTCTCCCAATAATAAACATTTAAAAAAAATTTTTTTTTAAAAAGAGAACTAACTGAATTCAAGTAGATGGAAAAGTTGAAAAGAGCAGGAAAGGTTGAAAAGAGCATAGGGAATAAATGACACAAGTGAGTAAATGGTATTTGATACCTGTTGTAATTATTAAGTTGAGTCTTTATTGATTTTAAACATAGTTATAAATGCAAGCTAGTTTTTAATTATTTAATTTTGCCTTTGTAAAATTTTCTCCTGGACCTGAAACATGAGTGAACTTTTCTGCTTTTACTTTAAGAGTATAGAAAATATAGCTTCTTCAGTGCTTGGAAAATCTGTCTTTGTTAATTGGCCTCATCTTGAAGAAGCTAGAGTTGTTGGTGTATCAGACGGAGAAACTAAGTAAGTAAGATTTGACGTATACATTGTAGAGTTATATTTGTTTTGCTTACTTGATGGCTTTTATTGATCCTGTTTAAAACTGATATAATTATTATAAAAATATTTATACACTCTAGTGAAATTAGTCTTCTAATCACATCACTCGATGTTTAACCACAATACATCCCTGAGATATTTTAGATGCATTTATTATTTTTTCTCTTTTGCTTTCTTTTCCTTTTAATAACTTAAAAGTTCTATATCCTAATTTTTGCTAGCAGTTATTATATTATTTAGTAAATGTATTTCTCTGACAAGAATCAATAGTGTATATAACCTTACTTTTACCATGCCTCTCCCAGGTTTTATTTAAATAATACATTAGTTTTTAAAAATACAGGTCATCTATTTAAGGAGTAATTTCTTATTTTACTCGAGTTCTCAATCATTGTATCAGTGATTAGTTATTCTTTATCATTGTTTATCTTTATTTCACATAAATTTGATCTGATTGATGTTAGTTTTCATGCATCTAGAACTTTCAAAAGTAACTTTTTTTCAGAGAAAATTTTACATTTTCTGAGTTACAACATATCCAAAAGATCGTTTTTGTTTTCCTCATACTTAGGTTTAGAATTGTGGAGGCCCAATCCTTTTTCCCTTCGTTTTCTGCAAACCTACTTCAGTTGTGTTCTGTCATATAATTTTGTTGATGAGAGGTAAATGCCAGTGTGAATTTTTTTCCTCTGTAGGTATCTGCTTTTATTGAGGATATAAGAAATCTTGAGTATTCTTTTAATCATCAGAATTCAGTCCCCCTACCTTTCTGATATAGTCCAGTTTATCACTTTTTTCTTTTACCTATCATGCTTTTAGTCAGAACTCCTTACCTAGCTCTAGGTCCGAGAGATTTTCTCCTATATTTTATTCAAAAAGTTTTGCTTACTTGATAATTTTACCTCATCCTTTTACGTTTAAATATATGATCTACTGTGAATTAAGTTTTATATTTGGTATGAGGTTTAGGTCAAAGTTCATATATTTGTCTATGAATGAATGTTCTTTTTTCTTCTTCTTTCATGAAGATAGAAGTGTTCCATTTATATGGAAGCATATGGAAAGTGCCATATACTTTTTATTTTGCTTCCCAGATTTTATTTCATGTTAGTTAACATACAGTGTAGTATTCGTTTCAGGAGTAGAATTTAATGATTCAGCACTTACATGTAACACCCAGTGCTCATCCCAACAAGTGCCCTCCTTAATGCTCATCACACATTTAGCCCATTCCCCCTCCTACCCACCTCCCCTCCAGCAGTCTTCAGTTTGTTCTTTTTAGTTAACAGTCTCTTATGATTTGCCTCCCTCTGTTTTTTCATCTTATTTTTTTACTCCTTCTCTTCTCCTACAAAAGGTTTATTTGAACAAATTATAGCTGAGAACTTCCCTAATCTGGGGAAGGAAACAGGCATTCAGGTCCAAGAAGCACAGAGAACTCCCCTTTTCAGAATCAACAAAAACAGGTCATATCAGTAGTGAAACTTGGAAAATACAAAGATAAAGAGAGAATTCTGAAAGCAGCTAGGACAAAAGGTCCTTAACCTACAAGTGTAGATACATAAGGTTAGCAGCAGACCTCTCCACAGAAATAGGAATGAAGAGTCAGTTGCTCCAGCACCATTTGTTGAAAAGATGGCCTTCCTCCATTACATTGCCTTTCCACCTTTGTCAAAAATCAGTTGAGTACATTTGTGTGGGTCTACTTCTGAGTTTTCCATTTTGTTCCATTTATCTGTATGTCTGTTTTTATCCCAGTACCACACTGTCTTATTTCTGTAGCTCTATAGTAAGTCTGACCTTGGGTAAAAATCTCACAAATTATATATAGGATCTGTATGCTGAAGAAAGCAAACACTGATGAAAGAAATCAAAGATTGAAATAAATGGAGATCCATTTGGATCAGAAAACAGAACATAGTAAAGATAACAAATCTGCCCAAATTAATTTATAGGTTTAGAGCAATTCCTATCAAAATCTCTCCCAGATTTTGATAGATACAGAACAGTATATTCTAAAATTTTTATGGAAAGGCAAAGAACAAAAATATCTAAAATAACTGAGAAAAATAAAAATACAGAAAGGGGATGCCTGGGTGGCTCAGTCGCTTAAGTGTCTGACTCTTGATTTTAGCTCAAACCATGATCTCACAGTTCATGGGTTTGAGCCCCATGTTGGGTTCTGTGCTGACAGCTCAGAGCCTCCTTGGGATTCTCTCTCCCTCTCTCTATCAAAATAAATAAATAAACATTTTAAAAAATAAAGCAGAAGGAATTACTCTGCTTAAATTATTTTGGAGCTGTAAATGATTACAGCTGTAAATGATATTATATTTTAAATGTCACTTTCCCAAGGTAATATCTAGAAATACGACTGATTTCTGTACGTTGATTTTATATCCTGGGACCTGGCTAAACTAGCTTCCTTGCCTCTTTACTTGAGGAGTCCAGGTCAGTTATTTTGTAGAATTCTGAATGTACTTGATTGTCTCTTCATAGTTTCATTTAAGTTGGTCCTCCATCCCATATATTTCCTGTTAACTGGTAGTTAAGTATAGTGGTTTGATCAGAATCAAGTTAAGCTTTTTAGTAAAAATACTTTATTGCATTGGAGAGTATTTTTTAATTCTATAAAAATTTATATTTTATTAAGTATTTTTTTTTCATGTTTATTTTTGAGAGAGAACATGAGTTGGGGAGGGGTAGAGAGAGGGAGACACAGAATCCAAAGCAGGTTCTAGGCTCTGAGCTATCCACACAGAGCCTGACACAGCTCAAACTCACAAACTGCGAGATCATGACCTAAGCCGAAATCAGAGACTCAACTGACTGAGCCACCCAAGTGCCCCTGTGTTTAATCTTTTTTTTAAGAGAAAGAGTAATAATTCTTATATTTTGATTGAAAATGTTTACAAGTCCATGTCCTGAAATTTATATTACAGTTTAAAAAAAGAGGCTTGGTTTTTTGCTATTATAACCATGTAGAAACCTTTTCACTTTGAAGACTCATACTACTAGAACACTATATTAAACCACAAATTTGGGGGTAATACATTTTAATTTTATTTTAATCTTTTAAGATTTTACTTGGAAGAACCTCCAGGAACACAGAAGCTTTATTTAGGAAGAACTGCCCCGCCATCTAAAGTGGTCCATCTTGGAGACAAAGAACAATCTAACTGGACAAAAGAAGTACAAGGAATTTCAGAATAGTGAGTGTCATAAAATATATTTAATGTCGTGAAAGTAGAATGTGATTTAATGCACTTGTCCTCTGACTTATTTTCTACTTAACATAGTAATCACTCTGAATACTGACTACATCTTAATTTTATGTTCTAAAGAAAATAATGAGTTCTAGTTTAAAATAATACCTGGTTAGCAGCAGTTACAGCCTTGACCAGTTTGTCACTAAAATACTTGATGCTGTACAAAAGAAAAAAAGACAGAATCACATAATACTGGGAATAATAGTTAAGGTTGCCTGCATTTGAGACTTATTTTTACTAATCATAAGGCCATTGAATTTTTGGCCATGTGTAGTAATGAAAATAGGAAGGAAAATTGTCCTTTTTTTGTCACCCTTACTCCCTGCTCACTCTCCTACCTTTCCTACATCTAAGTCCCATATGCCCTGAATTTAGAAATGCAAGGTCTGTACCAACCAAATAACTAAGAAGCTGGCCCTCCTCCATGATCCTACCATAACAGTACTTCCCATTCTTCATCCAAATACTAGAATCCTCTAAACCAAAACAGAATAATAGAGGCTGGCAGTGGCACATGGAATGGTGTTATAAATGTATATCCATCACCCTTCCTATTAAAACTATAATAGCATTCATTGATAAATGGGGAATTTGAGGAGACGCCTCTTATACAATTTTGGAGCTAATAGGCCATAATATGCTTATTCAAAGATGCATAAACAGGGAAAATGTAAAAACATTATACAAAACCATCCCAGTGTCTATGTGCCAAATGTGGAAGCACCCAAATATATAAATCAATTAATCACAAACATAAAGAAACTCATCAATAGTAATACCATAATAGTAGGAGACTTCAACATCCCACCCACAGCAATGGATAGATCATCTAATCAAAAAATCAACAAGGAAACAATGCCTTTCAATGACACATTGGACCAGATGGACTTAACAGATATATTCAGAACATTTCATTCTAAAGCAGCAGAGTATACATTCTTCTCCAGTGCACATGGAACATTCTCCAGTATAGACCATGTACTAGGACACAAATCAGCCCTACTAAGTAAGTTCAAAAAGATCGAGATCATACCATGCATATTTTCAGACCACAATGCTATGAAACTCGAAATCAACCACAAGAAAAAATTTGTAAAGGTAACAAATACTTGGAGACTGAAAAACATCCTACTAAAGAATGTATGGGCTAACCAAGCAGTTAAAGAAATTAAAAACTGTATAGAAGTCAATGAAAATGATAGCACCACAACCCAAAACCTCTGGGACGCAGCAAAGGCGGTCATAAGAGGAAAGTATATAGCAATCCAGGCCTTCGTAAAGAAGGAAGAAAGATCTCAGATACACAACCTAACCTTACACCTTAAGGAGCTGGAAAAAGAACAGCAAATAAAACCCAAAACCAGCAGAAGACAGGAAAAAATAAAGATTAGAGCAGAAATTAATGCTATCAAAACCAAAAAAAAAAACAAAAAAAAAACAGTAGAACAGATCAATGAAACCAGAAGCTGGTTCTTTGAAAGAATTAACAAAATTGATAAACCATTAGCCAGTTTGATCAAGAAGAAAAAGGAAAGGATCCAAATAAGTAAAATCAAGAATGAAAGAGGAGAAATCACAACCAACGCAACAGAAATAAAAACAATAAGAAGAGAATATTATGAGCAATTATATGCCAATAAAATGGGCAGTCTGGAAAAATGGACAAATCCCTAGAAACATATACACTACCAAAACTGAAAGAGGAAGAAATAGAAAATTTGAACAGACTGATAACCAGTAAGGAAACTGAATTAGTAATAAAAAATCTGCCAAAAAAACGAAAGTCCAGGGCCAGATGGCTTTCCAGGGGAATTCTACCAAACATTTAAGGAAGAGTTAACACCTATTCTCTTGAAGCTGTTCCAAAAAATAGAAATGGAAGGAAAACTTCTAAACTCTTTCTATGAGCCCAGCAATTACCTTGATTCCAAAACCAGACAGAAACCCCACTAAAAAGGAGAACTATAGACCAATTTCCCTGATGAACATGGATGCAAAAATCCTCAACAAGATATTAGCCAACCGGATCCAACAATACATTAAAAAAATTATTCACCATGACCAAGTGGGATTTATACCTGGGATGCAGGGCTGGCTCAATATCCGCAAAACAATCAGTGTGATTCATCACACCAATAAAAGAAAGAACAAGAACCATATGATCCTCTCAATAGATGCAGAGAAAGCATTTGACAGAATAGAGCAGCCTTTCTTGATAAAAACCATCAAGAAAGTAGGGATAGAAGGATCATACCTCAAGATGACAAAAAGCCATATATGAGTGACCCAACGCTAGTATCATCCTCATTGGGGAAAAACTGAGAGCTTTCCCCCTAAGGTCAGGAACAAGACAGGGATGTCCACTCTCGCCACTGTTATTCAACACAGTATGGGAAGTCTTAGCCTCTGCAATCTGACAACACAAACTAATAAAAGGCATCCAAATCGGCCAGGAGGAGGTCAAACTTTCACTCCTCACAGATGACATGATACTCTATATGGAATACCCAAAAGATTCCACCAAAAAACTGCTAGAACTGATTCATGAATTCAGCAAAGTTGCAGGATATAAAATCAATGCACAAAAATTGGTTGCATTCCTATACACCAACACTGAAGCAACACAAAGAGAAATCAAGGAATTGATCGCATTTACACTTGCACAAAAAACCATAAGATACCTAGGAATAAATCTAACCAGAGAGGTGAAAAATCTATACATTGAAAACTATAGAAAGCTTATGAAAGAAATTGAAGACACACAGAAATGGAAAAAGATTCCATGCTCCTGGATAGGAAGAACAAATATTGTTAAAATGTCAATACTACCCAAAGCAATCTACATATTCAACACAATCCCTATCAAAGTAACACCAGCATTCTTCACAGAGCTAGAATAATCCTAAAATTTGTGTGGAACCAGAAAAAACCCCGAATAGCCAAAACAGTCTTGAAAAAGAAAACCAAAGCAGGAGGCATCACAATCCCAGACTTCAAGCTATACTACAAAGCTGTAATCATCAAGACAGTATGGTACTGGCACAAGAACAGACACTCAGATCAATGGAATAGAATAGAGAACCCAGAAATGGACCCACAAACGTATGGCCAACTAATCTTTGACAAAGCAGGAAACAATATCCAATAGAATAAAGACAGTCTCTTCAGCAAGTGATGCTGGGAAAACTGGACAGCGACATGCAGAAGAATGAACCTGGACCCCTATCTTACACCATACACAAAAATAAACTCAAAGTGGATGAAAGACCTCAATGTAAGACAGGAAGCCATCAAAATCCTCCAGGAGAAAGCAGGCAAAAACCTCTTTGATCTTGGCTGCAGCAATTGCATACTCAACACATCTGTGGAGGCAAGGGAAACAAAAGCAAAAATGAACTACTGGTACCTCATCAAAATAAAAACCTTCTGCACAGTGAAAGAAACAATCAGCAAAACTAAAAGGCAACTGACAGAATGGGAGAAGATATTTGCAAATGACGTATCAGATAAAGGGTTAGTATCCAAAATCTATAAAGAACTTATCAAACTCAACACCCAAAACACAAAGAATCCACTGAGGAAATGGGCAAAAGACATGAATAGACACTTCTCCAAAGAAGACATCCAGATGGCCAATTGACACATGAGAAAATGCTCAACATCACTCATCATCAGGGAAATACAAATCAAAACCACAATGAGATACCACCTCACACCTGTCAGAATGGCTAACATTAACAACTCAGGCAATTAGAGATGTTGGCAAGGATGCAGAGAAAGAGGATCTCTTTTGCATTGTTGGTGGGAATGCAAGCTGGTACAGGCCACTCTGGAAAACAGTATGGAGGTTCCTCAAAAAACTAAAACCAGAACTACCTTACGACCCAGCAATTGCACTATTAGGCATTTATCCAAGGGATACAGGTGTGCTGTTTCAAAGGGACACATGCACCCCCATGTTTATAGCAGCACTATCAACAATAGCCAAAGTACGGAAAGAGCCCAAATGTCCATCGATGGATGAATGGAGAAAGAACATGTATTATATATATACAGTGGAGTGTTACTCGTCAATCAAAAAGAATGAAATCTTGCCATTTGCAACTACGTGGATGGAACTGGAGGGTATTATGCTAAGTGAAATTAGTCAGAGAAAGACAAAAATCATATAACTTCACTCATATGAGGACTTTAAGAGACAAAACAGATGACCATAAGGGAAGGGAAACAAAAATAATATAAAAACAGGGAGGGGGACAAAACAAGAGACTCATAAATATGGAGAACAAACTGAGGGTTGCTGGAGGGGTTGTGGGAGGGGGAATGGGCTAAATGGGTAAAGGGCATTAAGGAATCTACTCCTGAAATTATTGCTTCACTATATACTAACTAATTTGGATGTAAATTTAAAAAATAAAAAATAGAGTTAAATTACAAACAAAACAAAACAAAACAAAACAAAACAAAAACATCCCAGTGTCAAAGAAGGAGATAGCTCTCAGGAGGTAGAGTGTATTTTTGCCTTCTCACAGTAATTAGATACTCCTGTCTTGGTTGATAATATACTGAATTTTGTTTTACAGTGCATAAATCACAATAATAAACTTATTTGTGTGATTAAGGACTTTTTCCTGAGATATTATGCTAAGGGTAGGGAACATATCTATTTTTTCATTACTATTCTCATTCCTTGACTAATGCACTAGGCAGTCAATAAATGTTAGTTTGAATGAATAGAGATTGCTTTGTTCAACTCCTTTGTTTGAAAAGAAAGTCATTCAAAATACTGTAAGAGTTTAGATATTTGTTTATGTACTCAACAATTATTTATTGATACCTACGAGGTATAGAAATTAGGAACTGCAGATACCGTAGTGAATAAAATCACAGTCCCTATACTCATGAAACTTATGGCTCACAGATGAAAGATAGACATTAATGTCTTGTGTAAATTTTTGATCAAACTGCAATTGTGATACTTGCTTTGAAGGAGTAGTACTCTGAGACTACATAATAGAGGAGTTTGACCTAGTAAGGAGACATTTGTCTTAGAGAAAACTTTCCTAAGGAAAATATTGATTAAACTAGTATCTGAATGTAGGAGGGTAGGAGTTAGGCAAAGAATGAAAAGGGAGTAGGTTTCAAGATGAGGTAAAATGTACATACAAAGTCCCTGTGCCAGGAGAAAAAGTAGCATATATAACATTAATGATAATGGCCAATGTGGCTGGAGTGTTAGAATTAAGAAGGAACCCTAAATGAGGAAGATGAGGCAACAAACGAAAAAGAACGAGGCATTCTGAGAGGTGGGAAACAGCCAGGAAAGTGTTATATCATGAAAATCAAAGAAAAAAGAGTGTTTCAAGAATAAGGGAGTAAGCCATGTCAGATGTTATAAAGAAGATAAAGTAAGACCTATTTTTTTTGGTTGTGGGGGAACCTGGGTGGCTCAGTTGGTTAATCATCCAACTTCAGCTCAGGCCATGATCTCATGTTTCCTGAGTTCGAGCCCTGCATCGGGCTCTCTGCTGTCAGCACGGAACCTACTTCGGGTCCTCTGTCTCCCTCGCCCTGTGCCCCTTCTCCACTTGTTCTCTCTCTCTCAAAAATAAACAAACTTTTTAAAACTCTTTTCATAAAACTTTTTTTAAAATTTATATTCAAATTAATGTACAGTGTAGTCTTGGCTTCAGGAGTAGAACCCACTGATTCATCTCTTACATATGACACCCACTGCTCATCCTGAAAAGTGCCCCCTTAATGAAGTAAAAGCTATTTTGATTGAGCAGTGGGGCTGTAAGCCAGACTAGTATGGGTGAGGAATGATTGATAGTAACAGAAATGGAGATATAATGGGAGTAAATAAACACCTCCAAAAACTTTATTTGTGAAGTAAACCAAAAGCTCTTGACCCCTTGTTCTACCTGTTCTTTTCCATATGGATGGACTTGATCTTCTGTGATGGCAGCAAAGAGCAGAAAGAACAATCAAGGCAACAGACCACTGAAGTTGATGGCAATTGGATGCTGGTTCACACAAGAGAATAATTTTTAGTCCCTGCCAGTTCAGGATCTTTTGTTAACCAAGTAGGGTAGATAAGGCTATGTGGATTCATAAGCCCTTAGGTTTATCTATTCTGGTCACCATTTTCTTAGACTGCTTTTCTTTACTACCATATTCCTCCCTCATATCACCTCACATTTTGTCCCCTCCTCCCAAACATCCCAAAGTCTTCTATAATCTGTCTTCTAAGGTGAAATTCATAAGCCCACTCATACTCTGCTCTTGAGGGTTTACTTCACTTACTTGTAAGTTTGCACGTTATATCAGCATGAAAATCTCATGGCTCTAACGATTAGTAGTAACGTTTATACAGACTATCCCTAAGACTTATACAACAAGAATATAGAACCTATCATTTATTTCAGTTATAGCTCCATATATCCAAGACATGTTCTCCTAAATTCAGTACATCCCTTTTTTGTGAACATAACACATGAAATACTTCCATGAGTACCGAAATACATGATTTCATTTTTAGAAACTTTCTAAGTACATATGACATGACTAAAACATTTCTGTATTTTTGTGTAACACATGTCCTTTCTAATGAAAACTACCATTAAGACAGATCTGAAGAAGGATATAGAATTGAGTGGACTTGGTTTTTGGTTGATTCAGAGAGGTAGGATTATGTGTAAAAATAAATGAGAAGAGAGGTGCAATTCAAAAGAAAGAAAACAATGTATTTGATGATGGAACAAAATAGGTTCTTAAAAAGGCTAAAAGATAGCTCCTCTATTGTAACAGTGTAGTATACAACTATAGGTTGGTTTGTGTTTGGCATGGGGGCAGATGAGGAGCTCTCATTGGATGCCCCCTGTTTTCTTTGTAAAGTAAATGTTGAATTCAGCTACTGAGGACAGAGGCAGGGAAAGGGAGGTTGGTCTTAGTTTGAAAATAGTCCTTGGGGAAAATGGAAGAGTATCAGTTGATCAAAAAAATGTGGTTGAATTATAAGGCAATATTGAGGGCCCATTTTGAAGTTCAGTGTCATGAATTTGTAATATAACAGTCCACCCTGTCTTTTGGTATTAGAGCTCAGCTGATCAGTAACCGGCTTAGAAAAACCAGCCTTGGATTTTGCCAGATGGATACAATGAAAAGCCAAAGAGGCAAGGAAGTTTAGGATGTTAGTAGGAATATTACTGAAATAGTGGACAATGGAATCTAAGTGGGATAGAAAGAGAAGTGAAGAAAGTAGAAGATTAATAGTTTGAAAGTAGAAGGATCAGTGGATTGGAGATCCCAAATTAAGATAATCATAAACAAAAGTAGCTGAACAAGCAAGTTGGATGGACAACTTTTTAGACAACAAAATATTGGGATTAATGATTTTGGAGGTGAAACCATTATGGATGATGTCATGACCCAAGTCACAGCTGTGGGAGTAGATGGCTGAACTAGAATGGAAGAGAAGTTTATTGGAGATAGGGAGATTGTGAAACAGTGTCTGTGGTATTGGGTAGATTATTATGTAAACATTGAAGGCACTTTGGATAATGGTAGACATAAGGGTAGAATGGAAGAGTAGGGTAGTTTACTATGAAGGATGTCACAGTGGGAACACCAACCCTCTCTCCTAGTCCATACACAGTATGAAAACAAATAGCTACTACTACTGGAGAGAGATAACAGAGGGAACTGATGATACCTTCAATTAAAGAGGTAGATATTGAGGATATAATGGAGTGACAAGGATTAGGAATTGGAGAAGGACAGAAGACTGGAAGAAAAGAACAAGGACATTCTTTATGGAATGCTATGGAGAAGATGATGTACTTGGAAGATTTGCAGAAGAGTTCCAAAACCTTGTACCTCAAACAAGCAAGAGATGAATCAACAAAAAAAAAGTGGTGTTACCAAAGGATTGGTGATAAACAACAATTATTAATAAGTTATTAAAAATATAGAACTAATTTTTAAGTACTACCATTTTACATAAGAGAAAGTTAAAAGATAGTTTTGTTGGGGCACCTGGGTGGCTCAGTAGGTTAAGCATCTGACTTCTGCTCAGGTCATGATCTCACAGTTTGTGAGCTTAAACCCTGCATCAAGTGAACTCAAGCCCCGCTTCGGGTGAGTCCAAGCCCCTTTTCAGTCAGCGTGGAGCCTTTGTGGGATTCTCTCTCTCCTTCTCTCTCTGCCCCTTGCTCAATCACGCCCTCTCTCTCAAAAAAAAAAAAAAAAAAGTTTTGTTTATAACTTAGAAGAGATATATTAAGTATTTTTAAAAATTTTAATGGCCCACTATCACTTACCTTAACCCTCAGGACCTGAACTAGAGAGACGAGCCCCGAAACATCTGGCTTTAAATAACAACGGGGCTTATATCCAGGAGAAACATAGAGCTGTAGGAAATGGAGATTCTCCTCTTTTTTTTTTTTTTAATGTTTATTTATTTTCAAGGGAAGGAAAGAATATGAGTGGGGAGGGACAGAGAGAGAGGGAGACACAGAATTTGAATCAGGCTCCAGGCTCTGAGCTGTCAGCACAGAGGCCAATGTGGAGCTCAAACCCATAAGCTGTGAGATCATGACCTGAGTCAAAATCAGACGCTTAACCTACCTAGCCATCCGGTGCTCCTGAGATTCTCCTCTTAAAGAGCTCGTACACAGACTCACTTATCCCAGGACCCAGGTAGGGTAAAAGCAGCAGTTTGAAAATCTAGACCATATGGGAAGAAAATTCATTTGCTGACAACCTTAAGGTAATTGTTGGGAGGACAGAGGCCTGTTGGGATTCTCTCTAGGGACTGAGGCATTGAATTGACAGGTGCCATTTTTACGTTCTTCCTCTACCCTACTAGTACCAAAGCTAACAGATGCCATTTTTGTATCTCCCTGTGTAGTAATACTAACACTAATACAATGCTGTATGTCAATTACACTTCAATTAAAAAACAAAGAGACGCGCCTGGGTGGCTCAATTGGTTAAGCCTCCAACTTTGGCTCAGGTCATGATCTCGCGGTTCATGAATTTGAGCCCTACATCAGGCTCTGCGCTCACAGCTCAGAGCCTGGAGCCTGCTTCAGATTATGTGTCTCCCTCTCTCTCTGTGCCCCTCCCCTGCTTGTGTTCTCTCTCTCCCTCTCTAAAATAAATAAACACCTAAAAAACATTCTGTAAAAATAAAAAAAAATAGGGGTGCCTGGGTGGCTCAGTCGATTGAGTGACCGACTTCGGCTCAGGTCATGATCTCATGGTTTGTGAGTTCAAGCCTCGCGTCGGGCTCTCTGCTGCCAGCTCAGAGCCTGGAGCCTGCTTCTGATTCTGTCTCCCTCTCTCTCTGACCCTCCCCCACTCATGCTGTGTCTCTCTCTGCCTCAGAAATAAACATTAAAAAAAAATTAAAATAAATAAAAATAATAATAATAAAATAATAATAAATAATAATAATAAAAGAACACAGACTAGGGGTGCCTGGCTTGTTCAATGAGTAGAGCATGCAGCTCTTGATCTCAGGGTCATGAGTTCAAGCCCCACGTTGGGGGTAGAGTTTACTTAAAAATAAAAATTTAAAAAAAAAATTCAGGTGTTAAAAAAATATATATGGACTACAAAACTGACCCAAAAGCAATAGAAGTGTAAAGTAAAAGGAAAATAGAAAGAAAATCTCCCTACCACTTGAAAATTTAAAGATATTGTTCTGAATTACTATTTGGGTTTTTTTTTCTAATAGAAAGTTTTTATCAAAGTATATATACATACATAGAAAAGAACATATGCAAATCATAAGTGTATAAACTTGGTAAGTTTTCACACGCATGAACAGAATACAAGTCACAAAATAGAACCAACAGAAAAGTTGCCATAATCCCACAAAGTCCCTTAAACCCTCTTCCAGCCATTAACATTCACTTCTCTCTTCCAAATGTAACTATTTTGATTTATAACCCTAGAGATTAGTTTTTCCTATTTTTGAACTTTGTATGAATCACACAGAATGTATTCTTTTTTAACCTGACCTCTTTGGCTCAATACTGTGATTCTCATATTCATCTGTGTTGTTATGTATCGTTTAGTTCATTCATTTTGACTAATGATTAAATTATGTTGTATGAATATAGGATAATTTATTTCTCCATTCTATTGTAGACAGACAATTGAGTTGTTTCTGGTTTGGGGTTTTTGGTGAATACGTATGTATGCATTACTGTTAGGTACATATCTAAGAGTGGAATTATTGCTTCATAGGATAATGCTTAAGCTCAGCTTTAGTAGATAACACCAAAAAGATTTGTAAAGTGATTATATTGGGGCGCCTGGGTGGCTCATTCAGTTAAGTGTCCAACACTTGGTTTCAGCTCAAGTCATGATCTCATGGTTTGTAGGATCAAGCCCCACATGGGGCTCTATGCTATCAGCGCTGATAGCGCAGAGCCTGCTTGGGATTCTCTCTCTCCCTGCCCCTCCCCTGATCATGTCTGTGCACACACTATCAAAATAAATAAATTTAAAAATAATTTTTTTTTTTAAGTGATTGTATTGGGGCAGCTGGGTGGCTCAGTCAGTTAAGCGCTGACTTCAGCTCCGGTCATGATCTCGTGGTTTGTGAGTTTGAGCCCCTCATCCGGCTCTCCAGCTTGGAGCCTGGAGCCTGCTTCGGATTCTGTGTCTCCCTCTCTCTCTTTCCCTTCCCCACTCATGCTCTGTCTCTCTCTCTCTGTCTCTCTCTCTCTCTCTCTCTCTCTTTCTGTCTCTCTGTCTCTCAAAAATACAATAAACATTAAAAAAAATAAATAATAAAGTGATTGTATCAATTTACATTCTTCCAGCAATTTATAAGAATATCTTTTATCTCTGCTGTCACCAATACTTATTAGTGTCTCTTCCATTTTAGCCATTCTAATACAGTGATATTTCATTTTGGTTTAATTTGCATTTCCTTGATGGCTGTTTCATATTTGCCAGCCATTTGAATGTGCTCTTTTGGGCAATGCTTGTTCACATTTTTTTTTTAATATGTATTTTATTTTTCAGAGAGAGAGAGAGAGAGAGAACATGAATGGGGGAGGGATAAAGAGAGAGAGAGAGGGACCAAGGATCTGAAGCAGGCTGTGTGCTGACAGCAGATAGCCCAATGGCAGGGCTTGAACTCACAAACTTTGGGATCGTGACCTGACCCAAAGTTGGACGCTTAACCAACTGAGCCACCCAGGTGCCCCCTGTTCAGATATTTTGCCCTTTTTTGTGACTGATTTGATTACCTTTCTCATATTTGTAATTTTTGTTATAAATTTGTGGTATTATTCTCAATTTCAGGGAAAAGCCTTAAACAATTCACTGTTAAATATGATGGTTGCTGTAGAGGCTTTTTTAAATCAATATTCTTTATCCGATTAAGGAAATTTCCTTCTGTTACTAGTTAGTTGAAAGTTTATATCATTAATTGATAGTGATTTTGTCAGTTTTTTTTTTCCTGCATCTATCAAAATGATCATATGATTTTTAAAATTGTAATCTGGTGAATTACATTGATTGAATTTTTGTTTAATTTTTTTTAATGTTTATTTTTTAAAAGAGACAACGTGAACCAGGAGAGGGACAGAGAGAGTGGGAGGCACAGAATCTGAAGCAGGCTCCAGGCTCTGAGCTGTTGGCACAGAGCCCGAAGTGGGGCTTGAACCCACGGGCTGTGAAATCATGACCTGAGCTGAAGTCGGATTCTTAACTGACTGAGCCACCCAGGCACCCCATTGTTGATTGAATATAAAATGCAAATCTACCCCACAGGGCGCCTGGATGGCTCAGTCAGTTGGGCAACCGATTTTGGCTCAGGTCGTGATCTCACAGTTCGTGAGTTCAAGCCCTACATCAGGCTCTGTGCTGACAACTCAGAGCCTAGAGCCTGTTTCATATTCTGTGTTTCCCTGTCTCTCTGCTCCTCCCCGACTCACGCTCTGTCTCTGTCTCTCTCTCAAAAATAAATAAACATTAAAAAAATAAATTTAAAAAATACAAATCTACCCCTGAATTCGTGGAGTAAATCCCCTTAGACTATGACGTATTATCTGTTTTATATGTAACTGGATTCGATTTGTTACATTATGTTTAGGATTTTTGCATTTACTTTCATGAGAGAGATAGGTAGATAATTTTCCTTTCTTGTGATATACTTGTCCTATTGGTAGCAAGATTACTGGCTAAATAACTTTTGAGTGAAGTAGTAGGAAAAAAATCCCACTGAATTTTTAGAAAATGGTAGTAGAATGCTGCATTTCAAAAATTTGTTGGAAAACTTTTTTAAGATGGCGTGGCTTATTTCAGACCAGCCCTACCACCATTGAGAAGTATAAGCTGCTATGAAAAAAACATATACAATAATGTTATCCAACTATGTACTATTTATACTTATAATATATTCATATTATATATATATTTATATAAAAACACAAATATAAAAATTTAAATTATGATACTGTGAACTCAGTATATGGCCTGAATAGTAATATAGGCAAACTAAAAATTGAATCTGTGAGCTAAAAGATAAAGCTGAGGGATTTCTTCAACATACAGTACAAAAGCATGAAGAGATGAAAAAATTATATAGTCAGAATTTCTTTTTTTTTTTTTAATATTTTTCTGATAGGAGTTCTAGAAATAGGAAATGGAAAGGAGATAGGAAAATATCCTTGGATGGAGAATGATTGTATCATCAGATCAGAGGTCAGCAAATTTTTTCTGTAAAGGCCAGAGAGTAAATATTTTCGGCTTTGTAGACCTTACAGTGTTTGTCACAACTACTCACCTATGCTGTTGTAACACAAAAGCTATCATAGACGGTAAATAAATAGATGACTATGTTTTCAGTAAAATTTTATTTACAAGAACTGGAGGCAGTCTGGATTTGGCTCATGACTATAGTTTGCCAACCTCTACTTTAGATTGAAAAAGCCCACTGAATGCTCCTGTCAACCTCCTTCTCTCTTTCTAGATCCACCTGTCCTGGTAAATGGAACACATATAGCATGTGGCCTTTTGTGTCTAACTTCTTACACTCAGCATGTTTTTAAAATTTGTAGCATGTATCAGTACTTCTTTCTTTTTATGGCCAGATATTTTGTTGTATGGATATACAACAGTCATCTGTTGGAGGACATTTGGATTCTTGCTACATTTTTGCTATAGTGAGTAATGCTGCTATGCATTCATTTATAAATATTTATTTGAGTACCTTTCCAGTCGTTTGTGTACTTACCTAGAAATGGAATTGCTAGACTTTTTAAAGAACTGTCAAACTGTTTCACAGTGGCTGTACCATTTTACATTCCCACAGCAATGTGCACGTGTTCCACTTTCTCCATATCCTTTCCAACACTTGCTGTTTTCACTTTTTTTTTCTTATCCCCTTCTAGTGATTATGAAATACAAGAATTTCTTATACACCTTAATTGAGTTTTTATTTAATCACAAAGATATTGGGAGAGGTATCCGTAGACTAAAAAAACTAATGCAAAAAATCTTACGTTAGGTACTCAGAACTGCTAGCATATTTATTTAAAAAATTTTTAAGCATTTGATAATGAGTTAGTAGTTTTACTAACATCCTAGAATACATACACAATCATTCATATCTACATTTCTTTTTCATACTTTCTTTTAGCTACCTAAGAAGAAAAGGAATAATAATAAATGAAACATCTGCAGTTGTGTATGTTCAGTTACTCACAGGTCGTAAATACCAAATAAATCAAAATGGTGAAGTTCGTCTTGAGAAACAGTGGTCAAAACAAGTTCTTCCTTTTGTTTATCAAACTATTGTCAAGGTAAGTCTCCATCAGTTCTCAACTGTATCTTAATGTACATTATTTCACACTGTATAAAGAAAAGAGTGTATCATATTAATATTTATTTGTAAATAGAAGACTAATGCAGCAGTGTAAAGTAGAAATTTTTTTTTTTAATATTTGAATTTTATGTTAATCCAAGTTAGTTAACATATAGTGTAATAATGATTTCAGGAGTAGAATTTAGTGATTCATTACTTACATGTAATACCTAGTGCTCATCCCAACAGGTGCCCTCCATAATGCCCATTCCCCCACCCTAAACCCCTCCAGAAACTCTCATTTCATTTTCTGTATTTAAGAGTCTCTTATTGTTTGCCTCCCTCTCTCTTTTTATCTTATTTTTCTTTTTCTTCCCCTATGTTCATATGTTTTGTTTCTTAAATTCCACATATGAGTGAAATAATATATTTGTCTTTCTCTTCTTTGTGACTTGTTAGCATAATACCCTCTAGTTCCGTCCACATTGTTGCAGATGGCAAGATTTCATTCTTTGTGATCACTCAGTAATATTCCATTGTATATATATACCACATCTTCTTTATCCATTCATCAGTTGATGAACATTTGGGCTCTTTCCGTTATTTGGCTCTTGTTGATAGTGCTGCTATAAACATTGGAGTGCCTGTGCCACTTTAAATCAACATTTTTGTATCCTTTGTATAAATACCTAGTGCAATTGCTAGGTCATAGGGTAGTTTTGTTTTTAATTTTTTTGAGGAACCTCCATACTGGAAAGCAGTATGGAGATTATTATTTAATATAATTTGAAAAAAACTATAGTTTTTTTACTTCGGTATAATTGACATGTAACATTATATTGGCTTCAGGTGTACTATAGGATTGAATATATGTATACATTGCCAAATGATCACCAATATAAGTCTAGTTACCATCTGTCATTATAAAGTTTTTGTTATAAAGTTACAAAAATTTTTTTCTCATGAGAACTTTTAAGATGTACTATTTTAGCAACTTTCAAGTTTTGCAGTGCATTATCATTGACATAGTTATCATTATCATTGACATAGTTACTATGCTGTACTTTACATCACTATGATTTATTTATTTTATAACTCTTAGTTTTTAACTTATAAACCCCTTTACCCATTTCACCCATCCCCCTAAAACCCCTTCCCTCTGGCAGCCTCCAGTTGTTTCTCTGTATCTGTTAGTTGTGTTGCATTTTGTTTGTTTGTTTGTTTGTTTTTGTTTTTTTGTTTTGTTTCTTTCATATATCTGCACAAGTTTATTGGTTGAATAGATATTTCTGGAGTGTCCATTATGTGGCAGATACAATACTGTCTGCTTCAAATACAAAGATAAACAGTGTCTGGTTCCCTCCTGTAAGTTAAGGTTCCTCAGTGCCATGACTTTTGACTTTTTGGGCCAATACTTCTTTGGGGTTTTTTTGTTGTTGTTGTTTTGTTTTTTTTAACATGAAATTTATTGTCAAATTGGTTTCCATACAACACCCAGTACTCATCCCAACAGGTGGCCTCCTCAATGCCCATCACCCACTTTCCCCTCCCTCCCACCCCCCATCAACCCTCAGTTTATTCTCAGTTTTTGTTTTGTTTTTTAGAGTCCATATTAAGTGAAGTCATATTGTACTTGTCTTTCTCTGTCTGACTTCTTTCATCTTGCATAATACCCTCATGGTCCATCCATGTTGTTGCAAATAGCAAGATTTTCATTCTTTTTTATGGCTGAGTAGTATTCCTGTATGTGTGTGTGTATGTATGTGTAGAGAAAGACCACATATATACATGGCGGTGGGGTGTGCCTGCCAGCTTTAGCAGGGCTGTAGGGCATACTTGCCAGTGCTTCTGTTCCCAGAAAAAGTCCCAACAGGCCCCTGCCCCTCTTGCAGACACTTTAAGGTTAACAGATGAATCCATTTCCCCATATGGTCTAGGTGCTTTCAAATTGCCATTTTGACCGTGGGTCTCAGGGCAAGTAGATCGGCACACAAGCCTTTTAAAAGCAGAATCTCATTTCCCTATAGCCCTTTGAGTCTCCCGTACATAAGCCACATTGGTTTGCAAGCCAGACATTTTGGGGGCCTATTTCTCTAGTGTAGTTCCCAAGAGTTGGGGTACCTCCTCAGGAAGATAGGGCACCTCCTCAGGAAGAAGCTCCATATTTGTGAGATCACTCCTGATTGTGGGTCTCCACATCAGGGCTGGGGTTTTTGGCAACAGTATGTCTCTGCCTCTCGTATCCTTATTGATGTGTACATTTTATCTTTTGTTGTGGAGGAGCTGGGCTAGTTTTCAGGTCTTTCTCAGAAGGAACTAATTGTTCTAGATGTAGCTGAAGATTTGCTCTGTCCATAGGAGGAGATGGGTTCAGGATCTTCCTATGCTGCCATCTTGAACCGCCTTAAAAACTATAGTCTTTATAGGATTATTTTATGCTCAGTCACCCATTCTGTGTATGATTAAGGAGCTTGTCTTATTTATTTATTTACTTATTTATTTATTTATTAAACTTCATCTCTAATGAAAAATCCTAGCATTAGCTTAACACAGTTTTAAATTAAAAAAATTTTTATTCTCCAAAAAGTGTTTGCCTCAAATAAATTAACGGGGGGAAAAAAGGCATTTGGTTTTATGTTTGTTGTAATCTTGGTGTGATAAGACAAAAAAATTTTTTTTAAGTTTTGTTTATCTTGAGAGAGAGAGAGTGGAGAAGGGGCAGAGAGAAAGGGAGAGAGAGAATCAGAAGCAGGCTCTGCCCAGTCAGCACACAAGCTGAAGTGGGGCTTGAACTCATGAACTCAGGAGATCATGACTTGAGTCGTAACCAAGAGTTAGACACTTAACTGACTGAGCCACCCAGGCGCTCTGAGACAAAAATTTTTTAAAGCATGTATTGATACTGTAATCTTGCAAAACAGTATCTTAGGAAAGATTTTATCACCTTTCTGTGCCTTAGTTTCCTCAGGTATAAAGTGAGGCTAAATAATCTGTGCTACAGAGGGTTGTCTTGAAAATGAAATGAACTAATAAATGTGTGAAATACCTAGAAGAGTGGCATATAAAGTCAATACATTTTAGTTACTAGTACTGTTACATAGAAAATCTTTACATTTCACATTTGCAGACAGCATAGTCCTAACTCCACAGGAAGAAAAATTTGATGTGCAATCCATAGAAATTTTGATTATAATAATTTACTTTTATATTTCGTTCTACATAGGACATCCGAGCTTTTGACTCCCGTTTCTCCAGTATCAAAACATTGGATGACTTGTTTCCTCTTAGAAGTATGGTCTTTATGCTGGGAACCCCCTATTATGGCTGCACTGGAGAAGTTAGTTTCTGTTATTGTTACTAATTACATTTCTTTCTTGTTTCAAGTTAGTAGAGTTATTTAACTCTCTTCATTTAAGTATAAAATAAAATGTAATACTGAAGGGGGGAAAAATAATTCATTTGTCTAACTTAGGAACACAGCATTTGGCTTTATATCTTTAGTCTTGAGTAGGTTGGGGTCAGGAGGCAGGGAAAAAAGAATTCAAATCCTAATCTCTTACAGAGCAGGTTTGTTTATTGTGGTGGTATGGAAAAAGCAATTCTGAAATTATTGTAGATGTATTATTGGGTTGATGAACTTGTAAATGTGTTGATGTTTGAGGAACTCCAGTTCTCACATGGAAAAAGATATATGCATATATGAAATGGAAGAATGCAAGAAAGAATCTGGGGACAGATTAAACTTGGAGGTATTAATGTGAACTCATGATTTTTAAAATATATGTGTGTATCATATGTATATAGGCACATGTATATGGATATATATGTATACACACATACATACATACATACATATATTTTCTAGCTCTGTTTGCTCAAAAGGATTACGAGGCAAAGACACCCTGGTAACAGTAAACATACATAATCTCCAGGTTTTGACTTCTAATAACATACCCCACCGAAAGCTTTTCAGAGAAATGGCCCATTACAGGGCTAGGTCAGGTTAGGTACAAGATCAGCCTGGAAACACTTGTTAGGCCAGAAAGTAAGGAAGTGCTCAAATGACTAATGAGAGCATATCACATAAATACAGGAACCAGATTCAAGGGACTCCTACTGGCCAAATCTGGGACAGTTTGAAAACCGATATAATAAATTGGTAAAATAGGAATTAATGATGCCACATCAGTATTAAATGGGGAATGGAAGGGCTCTTGCTTATAGTATCATGTCAAGAATAAACGTGGAGAGAGTGCTAAAGTTGGAAAACTATCTTTTTGTAGGCATTATGATAAAGATTAAATGTGGCAACAATCATCATTGGAAACTAAAACTAGGGGGAATTTGTTATCTGAGTAGGATACTTTCTAAGACCATGAAAATATTTCCATGAAAAATTTTCATGGTCTTAGAAAATATCTTCCCACAGACAGTTAATTAGTTGCAAGTGGAAGAAAAAAAACTATAATTGGACAGTGAAGAAATTGAGCAGTATCTTTGGTATGATCAAAGTTAATAAATATCACAGTGAGAGACAGATGAACATCATGTACATCATAAAATACCCTTCTTAGGAAATACACGCCAAAATATTAAGGGGTAACAGACACGATATATATAATATACCCTCAAAAAGTTCAGAAAAATAATTATGTGTATGTACCTGGACACAGAGCACAAATGTTAAAACAGATGTTTAAACAAATGTTAACATTAGGTGAATCTAGGTAAATGTTTTACAAGTGATCTTTGACCTGGTTTTTTTGCAACTTTTTGGTAGTTTAAAGTTATTTGCAAATAAAAAAGTTAATTTGAAGACAAAAAAAGACTAACAGCTATTAAAGCAAGGTACAATGACTCAAATTTACAATATAATCACATTCATTTATAAATTCTAAGAGAATCTCCCATAGCCACCTTTACTGTTTTACTGTATTTCAGAAATAATAAATAAGTACCCTTCAAATAAGTAGAAAAGTAAGTACATAAAACATAGTGAAAGAGACTATAAAACATACTGTGATTTTTTTTTTCGTCCAAGGTTCAGGATTCGGGAGATGTGATTACAGAAGGTAGGATTCGTGTGGTTTTCAGCATTCCATGTGAACCCAATCTTGATGCTTTAATACAGAACCAGCATGTGAGTACTATAGTCCATATTGTTTAATTTAGAACTGATGAACTTTGAAAGTGTTAGAAGCATATTTTTTACCACCTTCTTTGAATGTGTTATAAATATTTTATTTAATAGTGATTAAATTCCCTCACAGTTGCATCTAGGATTATTTAAAAATAAGTGTGGAATCTATGCTCGAACTTCATGCAAATCTTTGCGGGGTGGGGGGGGAATCACTGACATCCCATTATTGATCTATAACAGTTATTACGGGTTATCGTGTTCAAGCTTAGAAGGGGCACATTTTTTACCATACCCTTTGGGAATAGACTTAGATTTTTTTTTTTAACTTTTCATAATTAATCAAAGCCTACATTTTTTAGTTACAAGTGACAAATGGCCTTACTGCAGTCACAAGAGAAAATTGGGGAAACTGCATTTAAATTCACAGCACTTTTTTCAGAACCTTTTTCTCCAGAGATGTTCACTGGGCTCCTTTTAGTTTTCCCTGCTACAATGGGAGGAGGATCCTGATATCTGTCATATATATTCTTATTGATTCATTGGATAATTAACTTAACTGAAATTAATTCACAGTCAGCTATTGCTACTTACACTTTTATTTTTCTCTAATAGTAAATTCTAAAGCTTTATATCCTATAAAATGAATTCAAGGCATTGGGCATCAGCATACACTTGAGAAAACATTACGGAAGGCAAATAAGTCTCTTGGAGAAAGAATTCAGAAAGCACAGTCAGGAAACCAGGAGAGTGGCCCATTTGATAAAAATGCTGGAGGTCTCTATTCTGGGAGTTAGTAGAAGAACATCTATTTTCCTCCATCCCTAGCTTTTTCTAGATATGAATGAGCCTGTCCACTTCTAGTATACAGTGTTGCTAGGCATGCCTTCTCTATCTACTGTGCTCTCTTTCTCTTTACATACCTTTTTCAACTTTTACTCAAGCCTTCTTCTTCTCTACTCCAATGTTCTCTCCTTTTTTAAAATTTTAATGTTTGTTTATTTTGAGAGAGAGAGAGCGAGCAAAAGCAGGGAAGGGGCAGAAGGAGAGGCAGAGAGAGAATCCCAAGCAGGCTCCACACTGTCAGCACAGAGTCCAGTGTGGGGCTCAATCCCACAAACTGTGAGATCATGACCTGAGCCGAACCAAGAGTCAGATGCTTAACCAACTGAGCCACCCAGGCCCCCCTTTGCTTTTTATTTTACATTTTCTAGAATATTTGTGATGATCTTCATCAATTTTAATTGTACCATAACTGAATATTTCTCAAAAGGACTACTATTGGTATTTTAGATGAGACAACTAATGTGTAAAATAGGACTCCTGTATATGACAGCACAGTTGACATTTTTTTTTTTAATTTTTTTTTTCAATGTTTATTTATTTTTGGGACAGAGAGAGACAGAGCATGAACGAGGGAGGGGCAGAGAGAGAGGGAGACACAGAATCGGAAACAGGCTCCAGTCTCTGAGCCATCAGCCCAGAGCCTGACGCGGGGCTCGAACTCACGGACCGCAAGATCGTGACCTGGCTGAAGTCGGACGCTTAACCGACTGCGCCACCCAGGCGCCCCCACAGTTGACATTTTTGACCCTTAGACACTAAGTGCTAGTAGCCTGTGCCAATTACTATAACTGAATGCCCCTATATATTTCCAAATACTTATTAGAAAAATTAAGTGATATTACCTGTGATAGAGAACTACTACCTTAACTCTTCCTGTCTATTTTAGAAAGCATACTTGATTCATCTGTATTATTTCTAAACCTAATAATGCACTTGATGGAGAAACTATATTGTGTTCTTTACCAGCATATTAACATATTTTAATAATTTATATATTTCATGCAACTAAAAACTGTATCCATTTGGGGACTATTGTAGACATATAAAATGTGAATAAAATTCATATAAATATAGAATGTGAAATCCACATAAAATATGTGTTATTATTATGTATGTTAGGATTAAATGGTAGCTTAGGAACTAGATTTGTAATTGCTTCCTGGTTAAAAAGTATATGATCTAATACTTTTTTTTTAATTTGATAATCTTTATAGTTTCTTAAGTGCACAAATTAAGGTTACATTTCATTGACTGTATTAGCTATAAATCTATACATACTTCTTACTTTTATATGATAGTAAGTATTAGGGGAAGTGAATATCACTTATGTCCATATATGAAGGATATTTTAAATTTGCTCAGTAGCAACTCTTTTGATGACATACTCATGTTTTAGTTCAGTGTAATAATCATCAAGGCTTCATTATGTCCCAGGTATTTTACTAGGCCCTAATTGGAATATGAAAATTAATGTTTAAGAAATAGTTCCTGCCTGCAGAATTTGCAGTAGAGTCTATTTACAGTAGAGTTTATTTCTTGAGACAGTTTCACAAATTGTATATTTCCTCCCCTTTCATTCATCCTTGGGAATTCTGTCCTTTAAGGAGAGAGAGGAGCAGAAAAATTCTGCCTACAGATCCTTTCAAAAAAAAAAAAAGGGAAATGGATCACTTACTTTTGAGAATCCTTATATTGCCACATTCCAATGGTTAGTGATGTCTTGATTATCTCCAGATTTTAAAGGTAAAGAAATAACATTTGATGCTTTGTGTTTCCATAATTGACCTTTTTGTTTTTATATTTAAAGAAATATTCTATAAAGTACAACCCAGGATATGTGTTGGCCAGTCGTCTTGGAGTGAGTGGATACCTTGTTTCAAGGTTTACAGGAAGTATTTTTATTGGAAGAGGATCTAGGAGAAAGTAAGTTTATGTTAGAGAAATTTACTTAAAGTGGCAGAAAAAAACTAAATGATAAAGATAAACTGGTTATGTTAGTATTTATTTTCTTTTATTAATTGCTCTGAATTTTCTTTAAAAATTATGCATAAATTCCTCTGATGGTGATCTTTCATCTAAATGGCACATGTTGTAGGTGTTTGGAAAGACAGTTCTTATTTTTAGCAGCTAACAAATTGAACCTTGAAAAAAGGTATCAGAAGGTGTGTGTGAATCTCAATAATATATTTCCCTGCATTTTCTTATTTCATTCTCTTCTCTAATTGCATAATCTATTTATATGCTTTGTTAACTTGGGTTTTGAAGCCTTTCCTCTAGTTTTTCAATTACTGCTTTGGAAATAACCATGAAAACTATAGAAGAACAATCAAAACTAAGTATTTCTAAGAATTGAAAGCTAAACGTTGTATTCTTTGAACAAAATTTAAAATGTGTGTGTGTGTGTGTGTGTGTGTGTGTGTGTGTGTGTGTGTGTGTATGTGTGGTTTACATTCAGCCCTCATGGAGACCATAAAGCAAATGTGGGTTTGAATCTCAAATTCAACAAGAAAAATGAGGAGGTACCTGGATACACTAAGAAAGTTGGAAGTGAATGGATGTATTCATCTGCAGCAGAACAACTTCTTGCAGAGTACTTAGAGAGGTAAGTGCCTAATAAGGTCCTATTAGGCATCCAAAAATGTGGGAATGTCGTAACTATTTTGCCTTTCTGATATTAATTTTAGACTAAAAATATTTCCTTTGGTATGATGGGACATGTATTACATGTAAACCTAATTTTATACCATGGAGCACCATAGCTATTAGCTAAAAAATACTGTACTTATTTATTTAAAATGAAAAAGAATGATGATAATTGGCCTCCTTTTATTTTTATTTTTCTATTTTTAAAGATTTTTTTTTTTTTAAGTAAGCTCTACACCCAATGTGGGGCTGAAACCTACAACACCAAGATCAGGAGTTGTATAGTCCACCAACTGAGCCAGCAAGGCGTCCCTTGGCCTCCTTTTAATTAAAATTTTCCTCAATTTGCTATCATAAATAATTCACTACTTTGTATGTCTGTGTTAGTAATAAGAAGATTGGTATGGGTGAACAAAACAGCTCTTCACACAGTGGATTTTCCTGAGTCTTAAAACTCCAGCTGGATAATAGATTACTGTCCTAAAATTATAGAATTTTATGCTGAAATGGTCTAAGAAATCAGTAAATCTCAGCTCCTCATGATAAAAATGACAAAACTGTATACCAAGGTTACTTGAATTACTCAGTCACAAAGATTTAGAGGAAATACCTTTACTTCTGATTCCTAACTGAATGTTCTTTCCATTGTTCCACCAGTTTCTAACCTTGTATTTAGGATCCTCTTACTAGTTTACTAGGGCTGCCATAACAAAGTACCACAAACTAGGTGGCTTAAAACAGCAGAAATTTATTGTCTCACATTTCTGAAGACCAGAAGTCCAAAATCAAGGTGTTTGGTAGGGCCGTGCTTCCTCTGAAGATGCTAGGAAAGGAACCATTCAATGCCTCTCTGCTAGCTTCTTGTAGCCTCACACATTTGATCTTAACTTGTAGATGCGTTACTCCCATCCTCCATCTTCACATGTGTTTTCCCTGTATGTCTTCACGGCGTCTTTCCTCTGTGCACGTCTGTCTCTGTGACCATATTCCCGTTTTCATAAAGACATGTTCATGTTGGATTGGAGCCCGCCCTAAAGACCTCATTTTTATTTTATAACCTCTATAAAAACCCTGTTTTCAAATGAAGTCACATTCTGAAGGTAGTGGGAGTGGTACTGGAATCTTTTGGGGAGGGAACACAATTCAATCTCATATTGCCATCTGAAAATGTAATTATTTCTTCTGTTCACTTCTGTATTTCTTTAAAGCATTGTATTTACCCTACTTTTCATGATTTTCAGCTTAACATATGCCTTGATTTCCTACCATGAAAGATGAAACTTTAGCTCTCTTTTACTACCTCCCCTTTCTATTTCCTCACCTCCCTACACACATGTGTATTTATTTCCCCTTTCATTATAGTTTAATAAATCTGTATTTATGGTTTACTTGATTAAGGTGATGTAAATGGTCACAGCTGGACCCTGTAGAGTTTTATGGTTACATTTCCTTGTACACATTTTTGATTTCCACATCTTGTTTAATCATTTGCTTATTGTCTGTGTTCTTATAACTAATTCGGCCCTAAACTGTGTGTCATAGTTGGAAAACTTGATAGGGTCAGATCAGGAGATCTCTTGGTTCCATTTTCTTTTTGTAGACTTCCTCCTAAAACCTTCTGTCTTCCTGCCTCAACGTAAACTAATTGCTTTCTAGGGCTATCACACAGCTCTTGTTCTAGACTTTCTCTTTACTGCCATTCTAGGAATTTCCCTCACCATTCTTCTATGTAGGATTCCTTTATTTCCTGGCTTTCATATCTTACTTTTTTCTGTTTTGTCTCCATTTTGATGGAGCACTTACTCCAGTAGCTTCCTGAGAAAGCTTGCATGTCTGAAAATGTCTTTATTCTTCCCTGAGCAGACTTGATTAATAGCTGGCCTGGGTGTAGAATCCTAGATGGGAGATTATTTTCCCTCAGAATTTGAAAAGTTCTTGTTTCCTTTGCTGGTGAGAAGTCCTGTGCCATTCTGATTCTGAATCTTTGTGTGTGATCTATTTTCAGTTTCTGAAATCTTTTTTGCATCTTCCCTTTACCAGTGCTGTTTTAATAATGTGATCATGTGTTGGGGCACCTGATGGGCTCAGTCAGTTGAGCCCCTGACTCTTGATTTCAGCTCAGGTCATGATCTCACAGTTGATGAGTTTGAACCCTGCATCAGAGTCTGCACTGTCAATGTGGAGCCTCCTTGGGATTCTCTCTCCTTCTCTCTCTCCCCCTCCCCCACATGTACACGTGCTCTCTCTGTCTGTTTCAAAAAAAATAAGTAAACGTGAAAAAAACCTTCTTTAATGTGATGAAGTGTGCCTTGGTATGTATCTTCTTTCTTTTCGCTGTTCAGTCCTTTCAGACTTGAAACCGATGCCCTTCCATTCCGAGAAAATTTCTAATATTATTTATTTGATAATTGCCTCCTTTCCATTTTTTCTATTCTTTCTGAGACTTCTGTTAGATGATAGACTTCTGGATTAATCCTCTTAATTTTTTTTTTATCTCTTCTCACCCATTTTCTTTATTGCTATACTTCTACTCTGTGGGAGATTTTCTTCAACTTTATCTCATATCATTTTTATTTCTATTTGATTTATTTTTAGTTTCTAAGAGTTCATCCTTAATTCTCTGACATTCCTTTTTTATAGTATCTTGCTCTTATAATGAATGAAATGTTTTATTTCTCTGAAGATGGTAGTTTTAGTTTTTCTTCTTCTATTCTCTATATTTTGTTTTCTCTGAATTGCTTTTTTTTTTTTAACTTGTCCAGTGGTTCTTTGGTGTCTAATCATATTTAAGAGTGAGGCACCAAAAAGCTGGTTGAAAATGTAATGTGCTTTGGGGCGCCTGGGTGGCTCAGTCGGTTAAGCAGCCGACTTCGGCTCAGGTCACGATCTCACACTCCGTGAGTTCAAGCCCCACGTCAGGCTCTGTGCTGACAGCTCAGAGCCTGGAGCCTGTTTCAGATTCTGTGTCTCCCTCTCTCTGACCCTCCCCCATTCATGCTCTGTCTCCCTCTGTCTCAAAAATAAATAAACGTTAAAAAAAAAATTAAAAAAAAAAATGTAATGTGCTTTGGTGGGCCTTCTCAGGTGGGACGTTGCTATTTCTGCAGAGGTCCTCCAAATACCACTACCTATATGTGTGTCTTTTCTCTTGGGCTGGCTAGTTTTCCTAGAGAAGTGTCTTCCAGCCTTTTCTTTGGAGGACAGATGTGAGGAACAAAACTGACTTCCAGTGTTTTGGAAATTAAGCAGGGAAAAAGGATCTTATTATGTAGTAGATACCATGATACACTCTCCAAACCTCCCTTTAAGACTAAAGGACCTATTTATTTGGCAGCTGGAATGCTGCTGTCTGCCAGCTCTCAGTTGTGAGCTCTCTTCAGGAATTGCCTTGCAGAAGAGAACTGCCTCAACCTGAAGTTACATCCCCTTCCCACAACACCCACAGATCCAACACCTGATCTACAAGGAGGTGTAAAGACCCAGCCAACCTCATTGCCCCAGTTTAGGACAATCCTTAAGGGCCATCCTAGTTTGAGATCTCTGTAGGACTGACCAAGGAGTTTTTTAGCAATGGATCACAGCCTAACTTTTCCCTGTACCCAGTGATGCTTCATTCCTTTTTTCTTTTCCCTTCTACTTGTGTTGATTCCACAAGAGCTCTCTGATAAACTTTCTGCATGCTTATGTCCAGTCTCAGGGTCTGCTTCTTAAAGGAGTTACACTTCCTAGCCTGCTTCCTAGCAACACATTGTATAGTAGTTACACTTCCATTAATGCCCTCTCATCTCCTCATCCCCCATCTACCCATCCATCTCCTTGTGCCTTGTATATCTAAAGCTAGAGCATCCCCTGTTCAGCCTCTCTAAAAGATAAACTACAGACAGGTCTTGTGCTGGAGTGAAGGTGAGTAATCACATAATCATCTAGCTGCTTATTATACAAAATATTCACCTAAAAGCTTACTTAACTTCAACCCTCCCATACTGCACCATTAAAATGTACCTAGAAGGGCGCCTGGGTGGCTCATTTGGTTGAGCGTGTGACTTCGGCTCAAGTTATGATCTCACAGTTAATGGGTTCAAGCCCCTCATCAGGCTCTGTGCTGACCACTTGCTCAGAGCCTGGAGCCTGCTTCAGATTCTATGTCTCCTTCTCTCTCTCTGCCCCTCCCCCGCTCACGCTTTGTCTCACTCTGTTTCTCAAAAATAAATAAATGTAAATAAATAAATAAATAAATAAATAAATAAATAAATAAATAAATAGAAATGTACCTAGAGCCCATAATTCCTGAGCTTTTGCAGACTTGCACAGTTTAAATCATCTAGCTTTTTGACTTCTCACACTGGGGGTTAGGGTACAGCTTTCCCTATGTTTCAGACCAGTTGATACTTACCCATCCAGTTTCCAGTTTCTAAAATTTTGTTAACAATTCATATATGCTATCAGACTCTCCACTTCCCTTTTTCATGCCTTTCTGGGTCTATGTCCTTTTTTATACTTTACTCTTCTTGTAATAGGTTGGGCAGTGAGCAAAAATTAAGCACATGTATTCAATCTGCTATGTATTTAAAAGTCCTCCAATATTCAGGAAGCAGTGAAGTTTTGAGGAATATCAAGAAACTTTTAATGTATTTTAATTTTCTTATTATGGGATGCTTCAGCTTTGTTATGAAAATTAGAAAATGAACCTGTAAATTTTTGTTTTGTCCACTTATCACCTGTCATTAGGATCTAAGAACAATTAGAGTCAGTAATTAAAGTTTGTAAGTAACTGGTTTATTACAGTTTAGTAATCATTTAGTCTTCATTTACTAAATCATTTACTAAATCATTTACTAAATCATTTAGTCTCTATTCTTTATTAATACTGTGTAATAATCAACTCTCAGTATATTTTATATGTCTCCTTAAGATCCAAAATCAAATAATAGGAAGTTTATGTGGAGTTAGCTGTATATATATTCTAAGTAGTATTTTTGTTTGTTTGGCTAGAGCTCCAGAACTATTTAGTTATATAGCCAAAAACAGCCAAGAGGATGTGTTCTATGAAGATGATATTTGGCCTGGAGAAAATGAGAATGGGTAAGCAAAATTTGTGGTTATTTATTGCCTCATAGTTCAACTTAGTGGTTCCAGTGAAATGTACAGCAGCTAGTTGATCAAGAATTTTATTACTTTTGTAGGAAGGATTTTATATTTATAGATATATTTTTGTTTGTTTTAAGATCTTCATATAATTTTTATATCCCTTATATCAGTAAAATACTTTTAAATTAATTTTGTGATAATTTTATTTTATTTTACTTCACTTTAAGTTTTATTTATGTAAGTAGTCTCCACACCCATCATGGGGTTGGAACTCACGACCCTGAGATTAAGAGTTGCATGCTCTCCTGACTGAGCCAGGCATGTGCCCCAAATTTTGTGTTTTTTTAAAATTACTGAGAAGTAATATGTCCATGTTTATATTAGATTTATAATCCCAGTTAAGTTTAGTGATCATTAATTATGTATTTGATGTCTTTTATAATTCACGGCCTTCAGAAAATTTATATTAGGCTCTTTGTATAAACCCTCAGAAAGTTTTAATCAATGTGAAATAATTATTGTTTTTAATGTAGTGCTGAGAAAGTTCAAGAAATTATTACTTGGCTAAAGGGACATCCTGTCAGTACTCTGTCTCGTTCTTCTTGTGATTTACAAATTCTGGATGCAGCTATTGTTGAGAAAATTGAGGAAGAAGTCGAAAAGTGCAAGGTACTAATTTTTAGTAACCAAGATGATTGATGAGATTTGAAATTAAATGGACTGCATATCATTCTACAAATAATTCATTTGTGTTTCAACCAAATAAAACTTGAACTCAGTGATTCTAATTTATGTCTGATTATATTCCTTTTTTTAACTTTTGATTTTATTTTCCACATATTTGCCTTTTTATTAAAATGATGTTGTTTTGCTAACAAATTACTTTTGATAGCAGAGTAAGTTTAGAAATGGGCTCTGAAACCATCTTCCCCCATTCCTCTTTCAATACTTACAACCTGAGACAAGATACTTAACCTTTCCATGCCTCTACTACCTCATTGGTAAAATGAGAATAAAATAGTACCTACTTCATAGGGTCGTCAAAAGGATTAACTAAGTTAGGACATGTAAACTCCTTCTAATATTGCCTATTTTTAATGCCTAATGATGCTTGGCTATTGTTATTTGAATTCTTTTATCACATACTCAAGAGCTGTGAAGACAGTCTAGAAAATTACTACTGGATGACACTTTTTCTCTTTACGAAGAAAATATAAGGCGTAAAGCCACGAGTTTGAGTTTTTGAAAACTCATTCACACTCAGATATCTAAGGATAGAAACCTGCATTTCTTTTTTAACCTGTATTTTTTAAAAATTATCTTTCATCCTAAGATAAAATATATTTGTACAGCATTGTATTTGAAATGAGTTTTCTACTTAATAAAGGTTAATTACTTTAAGTCCCCAAATTTTATTTTAATCCATTTGGATGCATAACTTTCTAAAATGCTTTACATATTTCCCCTTACTTTACAAACAAAAGATGTATATACAAATTTATAGTCTATTGTTTGGTTGCAACACTTTTTAGATGTGTGTGCATATAGATTAAGACAGGAATGTTTTTAAAACCAGTTAATGTGTTAAGGAGGTGCTGTCAAGGAGAGCCTTTTTTTTCTTTTTAGTGTTATAATGTTATTAGGATAATAGAGAAAAGGAGAAAAAAGCTAAAAAAATAAATAGAACATTCTGAACATAATTAAACTTTTTCTTTATAATGTAGGATCTTCATTAGAATTATCAGTAGTTTTCTTATTGGGCAGTGGTTCCCAAACTCAGCTAATTATCAAAATTACTAAAGGATCTTTTTAACAAGTGTATTCTGGATTCCACCCCTACAGCAATACTTCTCATACTTTACTGTGCAAATGAGTCACTGGAGTATTTGTTAAAACACAGATTCTGTTTCACTAGTTCTATGATGAGGCTTGAGAGTCTGCATTTCTAACGAGTTCCCAAGTGATCACATTTTGAGTAGCCAGACCCCAGAGTTTTTCATTTAGCAGCTGTGGTTGGAGCCTATTGTGAAAATTCCTGTTTAAAATTTGCCTGATGAATCAGGTTTGATTGCCATGTCCTCTAATCAGTGCTTAGAGGTATTAGAGTGTTTAGAGTGCTTAGAGTGTTTTTTTTTTCACATGCAGTACTTTGGCCCAGGATTGGTGTCTGCTTTTTTAAATTACTTTAAATTTCTTTTATTTTGGGGGCACTTGGGTGGCTCAGTCGTTTAAGCGCCTGACTTCAGCTCAGGTCATAATCTCACAGTTTGTGAGATCAAGCCCCACATCAGGCTCTGCACTGACAGTGTGAAGCCTGCTTGGGATTCTCTTTCCCTCTCTCTCTCTGCCCCTTCCCCCGCTCATGCGCTCTCTCTCTCTCTCTCTCTCTCTCAAAAAAAAAAAAAAAAAAAAACCAAAAAACAAAAAAAACACCATACCTTAAATAAATAAATTTATTTTTTTCTCCTTTTGCTGTTGTCAGTGGGCATAACTTGTACCCTATTAGTCCTAGTGTGCTGTGGGCTGGAAGCATAGACATCTTGTCTGTACTGCCTTCATTATTCATTCTAGTTTGTTTGTTTTTAATGTTAGTTATTTTTGAGAGAGCATGAGCAGGGAAAGGGCAGAGAGAGATAGAGGGAGACACAGAATCCAAAACAGGCTCCAGGCTGTGAACTGTCAGCACAGAGCCTGACTCAGGGCTCCAATTCATGAACTAAACCATGAGATCATGACCTGAGCCGAAGTCAGACACTTAACTGAGCCACCCAGGCGCCCCTATTCATTCTGTTTAAAATCGTGACCTCTCTACACACTGCTGATCCCCTTTACCTGCTTTATTTTTCTCTGTGCTTTCTACCATCAAACATACTATATATTTTCTTTATTTTATTTCTTGTATGTCTCTCTAAGTAGACTAAAGGAATAGGTCACAGTTTTATCCTTAGCATCCAGATTAATACATGGCATGTAAATGGAACTCAGTAAAGATTCATTTGAAAGAATAAATCAAATATCTTTGTAATAAAAGATAATAGGCTCTATTTAAAGGCTTGAGCATTTTACAATATATAAATACATGAACTCTACTGTATGGCCTCTAGCTTGGAGCTGTTTTATGCCTTTTGTGCTTATTTCCATAAACTACGTTCTAAAGATAGGGGCTGCCGTATAAGTAAACTGCTGCCATTTTTCTTAGTAGATGAGAATTCATTTAAAAAATATTTAATGTGAATGGTAGTTATGGATTGCAATGGATATAAACTATGATAGAATAGGTAATAATATTTCTATCTTACAGTAAAAGGAAGCTGATGCTTGAGTGTGAGTTCACAAAATTAACAAGGAGTAAAGATGGGACAAAAGTCTTCTTCAGGCATTTGTCAGATGATCAAAAAATTCAAACATCAAAGCCATTTTCATGAAAGATTCCAAAAGCAAGGACTTTGTTAAATGAATGCCACCTTAATTTTAATAAGTAGCCAGAAAACCGACAGTAATGTCATAGATCAGTACTTCATACCTTTTTTTCCTTTAATATAAATCTTCATTGGCCATCAGATATAATTCTTTTTAGAGTAAAAAAGTATTTGAGTAGGATAACATTTACATAAAGTTCCAAAAGATAAATCTAATCTTTTGTGTTAGAAATAAGGTTATTTTGGGGAATGGTAGTAACTGGGAGGGAATACAGGAGTTCTTATGTTGTGCTTACTAAAGTTCTCTCTTGAACTCAGTATGGTTATACATAGATAAGCTCATAAAAACTCACAGGCTGTATGCATACAACTTTGCATTTTTCTGTGTCTTATACTTCAACAAAAATTTAATTAAAAAAAATTTTTAAGTATGTATTATTCCTCCTTGCTGCATCTGAAGAACTTCAAATATTCTTTTAATTACTCATTTGGCTTTTTAAATATAATC
Organism: Herpailurus yagouaroundi; assembly: GCF_014898765.1. Classification (NCBI taxonomy): domain Eukaryota; kingdom Metazoa; phylum Chordata; class Mammalia; order Carnivora; family Felidae; genus Herpailurus; species Herpailurus yagouaroundi. Next base: position 37,737,622 of record NW_024412400.1, on the reverse strand, counting down.
ATGTCCAAATGAATAATAATTTTATATTTTTAATATAAATTCAAATAACAATTTTATAATTTTATGTTTTTAAATATTTAAACATTTTTTTTCTTCAGCAAAGAAAGAATAATAAGAAGGTACGAGTGACAGTGAAGCCCCATTTGCTGTACAGAGTAAGTTTCCTATCAAAGAATTCAAAGTTGTTTTTACTTTGAAAGTGTAGAAAGAACACAATGTTTTTGTTATAGTAATAGAAAAACTATTTCAAATTAGAGTTAATAATAATTAAAGCTTTCTTCTCTACAGCCTTTAGAACAGCAACATGGAGTCATTCCTGATCGAGATGCAGAATTTCGTCTTTTTGACCGTGTGGTAAATGTGAGAGAGAACTTTTCAGTTCCAGTTGGCCTTCGGGGCACCATCATAGGAATTAAAGGGGGTAATATCTCAGTACTTGGTGTGTCTTCAACTGTTTCTGTATTGTAAAGTAAAACACAAATTAAGTGTCTTATATCTAAGCAGAGAGCAATAATGTACATAGTTAACTGTATTGCACACTTAAAAATCATTAAGATGGTAAATTTTATGTCGTGTATTTTTTATTAAAAAGAAAAATATGAGAAAATGGAGGGAAAAAGGAAGAAGCAACTAAGGATCTAAATGTGCCTCAGAGGGATGCCTGGCATGAGCTGCTTTGCAGCATAGATTCCAAAAAAAGTCAAAGTAGCATGAAGCAACATATCAGGTGCCAAGGGGTCAGGGTGTTGGCAGCACTGTCCTTTCTTGTCTCAGGCACTCAACCTTGGTGTGATTGTTTGGGCGAGGAATGGTAAGGGTCAGATGGGTGTGATGAAACAACAAGCCCCTGCTGCTATCTGCTCAACCCTATGCATCAGCTGTTCAAATACTGAGCTTATTGGATTGTATTCTAGTCAAGTTGTCTTGGGACCCTGATAACGTAGAAGTTTCCTTTCTTCTGACCACTCCTATCAGTAATAGTGACTACTTGGGATTTTGTCTTGAGAAGGATTTTAAAATTGTATCTATGCTGAGTGGGAAAGAGCTTTGTCATTGATTTTTAACTATGTCTGCCATGGACATGGAATAAAAAGGGGAGTATTTGTCATTACTGTCCTCAGCTGAGACCTCATCTCCATAGTCATCTTTACTAGAGGGAGTGAACAATCCTCATATCTTTTACAATCTTAATAATCTTCTGAGAAATGGCCCCTCCCTCAGATGGGGAATGGGAACCTAGAAGGTGAGCTTTAAGCCTTCAGAGGAGAAACTCCTGCCTCTCATTGAGCCTCACTTTCTTGAGTTTAGATTTCAAGTAAAAGTGTCAGGTTAAAAGGTACGGCTGGATGTTGGACACTGGATGAGCTCTGCAGACTTGGTTTTGTCTGGGCAGTAAAGGATCTGTCTTACTGCAAGACCTTCAAAACTGCAAACTCCAAAGGCCCCAATAGTTCATTTTTGCCTAGTCCTTTTTAATAAAAAATACAGACATCCCTCCACTCCTACCACAGGCTAGGATATTATCAGATATTATGTTAGGGTTTTCCAGAGAAACAGAACCAATAAAGTAGAAAGGAGTAGGGGAAGGGTGGAGAGAAAAAAAGAGAGGGAGATGGAGGGGAGTGGGAGGGTTAGTCAATTCTCAAGTAATGTGACTGTATTATTAATTTGGGCTTAAAGTTCAAAATGTTATTATAGCTAATTATTTCACTTTACCTTGGCATTTTGGATAAATTTAATCTTGCCAGATATATCTCATCAGCCTCTCTGCCAAATGTATTCTTCTCTGTTCCTATCTAAATTTATTGCAATCTTTCTCATGTGTCTCATATCTCAGTTATGACATCCATAATCGACCAAGTCATCTCAGCCAGAACCTTGGAGTCATCTTTGGTGTCTCCATCCTTTTTATCTACACAGGTCACAGACCCCTGCCAATTCTATCTAATAATATTTCTGTTCTCTCCATTCTCTTCCTTTTATTAAATAAACTACGATGTTTTCAGATCTTTGTCATCTTTTATCTGTCTTACTCTAAGGCCTTCAAAACTGCAAACTCCAAAGGCCCCAATAGTTCATTTTTGCTTTTGTTTCCCTTGCCTCCAGAGACATGTCTAGTAAGAAGTTGCTGCAGCCAAGGTCAAAGAGGTCGTTGCCTGCTTTCTCCTCTAGGATTTGGATGGTTTCATGTCTCACATTTAGGTCTTTCATCAATTTTGAATTTATCTTTGTGTATGGTGTAAGAAAGTGGTCCGGTTTCATTCTTCTAAATGTCACTGTCCAGTTTTTCCAGCACCATTTGCTGAAGATACTGTCTTTTTTCCATTAGATACTCTTTGCTGCTTTGTGAAAGATCAGTTGGCCATACATTTGTGGGTCCATTTCTGGGTTCTCTATTCTATTTTATTGGTCTATGTGTCTGTTTTTGTGCCAATACCATACTGTCTTGATGCCTACGGCTTTGTAGTAGAGGCTAAAGTCTGGGATTGCGATGCCTCCCACTTTGGTTTTCTTCTTCAATATTACTTTGGCTATTCAGGGTCTTTTGTGGTTCCATACAAATTTTAGGATTGTTTGTTCTAGCTTTGAGAAGAATGCTGGTACAATTTTGATTGATATTGCATTGAATGTGTAGATTGCTTTGGGTAGTATTGACATTTTGACAATATTTATTCTTCCAATCCATGAACATGGAATGCTTTTCCATTTTTTTGTGTCTTCTTCAATTTCCTTCATAAGCTTTCTATAGTTTTCAGCATACAGGTCTTTTACATCTTTGGTTAGGTTTATTCCCAGGTATCTTATGGTTCTTGGTGCTATTGTAAATGGGATCAGTTTCTTTATTTCTCTTTGTGTTGCTTCATTATTGGTGTATAAAAATGCAACCGGTTTCTGTACATTGATTTTGTACCCTGCGACTTTGCTGAATTCATGTATCAGTTCTAGAAGTCTTTTAGCCAGTCTTTCGGGTTTTCCAAGTTGTCTGCGAAAAGTGAAAGTTTGACTTCTTCTTTGCCAATTTTGATGGCCTTTTTATTCTGTTTTGTTGTCTGATTGCTGGTGCTCGGGTTTCCAACACTATGTTAAACAACAGTGGTGAGAGTGGACATCCCTGTCGTGTTCCTGATCTCAGCAGGAAAGCTCTCAGTTTTTCCCCATTGAGGATGATATTAGCTGCTGGCTTTTCATATATGGCTTTTATGATGTTTAAGTATGTTCATTCTATCCCGAATTTCTTGAGGGCTTTTATTAAACGTTGTTGTATTTTGTCAAATGGTTTTTCTACATCTGTTGACAGGATTATATGGTTCTTATCCTTTCTTTTATTAATGTGATGTATCACATTGATTGATTTGCAAATATTGAACCAGCCCTGCAGCCCAAGAATGAATTCCACTTGATCATGATGAAGAATTCTTGTTATATGTTGTTGAATTCAGTTTCCTAGTATCTTGTTGAGAATTTTTGCATCCATGTTCATCAGGGATATTGGCCTGTAGTTCTCCTTTTTTTGTGGGGTCTCTCTCAGGTTTAGGAATCAAGGTAATGTGGGCTTCATAGAATGAGTCCATAAGATTTCCTTCCATTTCTATTTTTTGGAATAGCTTGAGAAAGATAGGTATTATCTCTGCTTTAAATGTCTGGTAGAATTCCTCAGGGAAGCCATCTGGTCCAGGACTCTTATTTGTTGGGAGATGTTTTGTTTTGTTTTGTTTTGTTTTATTTTGTTTTGTTTTGTTTTTAATTAATTTTTTTGTTTTAACATTTATTTATATTTGAGAGAAAGAGACAGAGCATGAGCAGGAGAGGGACAGAGAAAAAGGGAGACACAGATTGAAAGCAGGGTCCATGCTCCAAGCTGTCAGCACAAATTCCAGGGTGGGGCTCAAACTCACAAGCCGTGAGATCATGACCTGAGCTGAAGTGAGAAGCTTAACTGAGTGAGTCACCCAGGTGCCCCCCGTTGGGAGATTTTTGATAACTGATTCAATTTCTTCACTAGTTATGGGTCTGTTCAAATTTTCTATTTCTTCCCGTTTGAGTTTTGGTAGTGTGTGGGTGTCTAGGAATTTGTCCATTTCTTCCAGGTTGTCCTGTTTTTTGGCATATAATTTTTCATAGTATTCTCTGATAATTGCTTGTATTTCTGAGGGGTTGGTAGTGATAAATCCATTTTCATTCATGATTTTATCTATTTGGGTCATCTCTCTTTTTGAGAAGTGTGGCTAGGGTTTTATCAATTTTGTTTATTTTTTCAAAAAACCAACTCTTGGTTTCATTGATCTTTTCTACTGTTTTTTGTTTTGTTTTGTTTTGTTTGTAGGTTTTTTTTGGATTCTATATTATTTATTTCTGCTCTGATCTTTATTCTTTCTCTTCTCCTGCTGGGTTTGGGGTTTCTTTATTGTTCTGCTTCTAGTTCCTTTGGGTGTGCTGTTAGATTTTGTATTTGGGATTTTTCTTGTTTCTTGAGGTAGGCTTGGATTGCAGTGTATTTTCCCCTTAGGACTACCTTTGCTGCATCCCAAAGGGTTTGGAGTGTTGTGTTGTCATTTTCATTTGCTTACATATATTTTCAAATTTCTTCTTTAATTGCCTGGTTGACCCATTCATCCTTTAGTAGGATGTTCTTTAACCTTCATGCATTTGGAGGTTTTCCAAACTTTTTCCTGTGGTTGATTTCAAGTTTCATAGCATTGTGATCTGAAAGTATGCATGGTATGATCTCAGTTCTTTTGTATTTGTTGAGGGTTGTTTTGTGACCCAGTATGTGATCTGTCTTGGAGAATATTCCTTGTGCACTTCAGAAGAATGTATATTCTGCTGCTTTAGGACGAAAAGTTCTAAGTATATCTGTCAAGTCCATCTGGTCCAGTATATCATTCAGAGCCATTGTTTCTTTATTGATGTTCTGTCTAGATGATCTATCCATTGTTGTAAATGGAGTATTAAAGTCCCCTGTAATTAGCACATTTTTATCAATAAGATTGCTTATGTTTATGATTAATTTTTTTATATATTTGGGTGATTCCAAATTTGGTGCATAAATATTTATAATTGTTAGCTCTTCTTTATGGATAGACCCCTTAATTATTATATAATGCCCTTCTTCATCTCTTGTTACAGTCTTTAGTTTAAAATCTAGTTTGTCTGATATAAGTATGGCTACTCCAGCTTTCTTTTGACTTCCAGTAGCATGATAGATGGTTCTCCATCCCCTCACTTTCAACCTGAAGGTGTCCTCAGGTCTAAAATGGATCTCTTGTAGACAGCAAATAGTTGGGTCTTATTTTTTTTATACATTCTGATACCCTGTGTCTTTTGATTGGAGCATTTAGTCCATTTACATTCAGTGTTATTATTAAAAGATACGGGTTTAGAGTCTTGTGTTGTCTGTAGGTTTTGTGCTTGTAGTGATGGCTCTGGTCCTTGGTGGTCTTTGCAATACTCACAGAGTCCCCCTTAGGATCTCTTGTAGTGCTGGTTTAGTGGTGATGAATTCCTTCAGTTTTTGTTTGTTTGGGAAAACCTTCATCTCTTCTTCTATTCTGAATGACAGGCTTGCTGGATAGAGGATTCTTGGCTGCATGTTTTTCCTATTCATCACATTGAAAATTTTCTGCCACTCCTTTCTGGCCTGCCAAGTTTCAGTAGATAGGTCTGCTACTACCCTTATGTCTACCCTTGTAAGTTAAGGCCCATTTATCCCTAGCTGCTTTCAGAATTCTCTCTTTGTCTTTGTATTTTGCCAGTTTCACTGTGATATGTCATGCAGAAGATCAATTCAAGTTACATCTAAAGGGAGTTCTCTGTGCCTCCTGGATTTCAATGTCTGTTTCCTTCCCCAGATTGGGGAAGTTCTCAGCTGTGATTTGTTCAAGCACACCTTTGGCCCCTTTCTCTCTTCTTCTTCTGGAACTCCTATGATATAGATATTGTTCCATTTCATTGAATCACTTAGTTCTCTAATTCTCCCTTCATGATCCAGAATTTTTTTATCTCTCTTTCTCAGCTTCATCTTTTTCCATAATTTTATCTTCTATTTCACCTATTCTCCCCTCTGCCTCATCATTTCTCACTGTCACCTCCTGTAGTTTATTTTGCACCTCATTTACAACATTTTTTAATTTATCATGACTATTTTTCAGTTCCTTGATCTCTGTAGCAATAGATTCTCTCCTGTCTTCTATGCTTTTTTCAAGTCCAGCAATTAATCTTATGACTATTATTCTAAATTCTTGTTCACATATATTGTTTATATCTGTTTTGAGAAATTCTTTAGCTGTCATTTCTTCCTGGAATTTCTTTTGAGAATTTTTCCATTTTGTCATTTTGGCTAGTTTTTTTGTCCCTTATGTGTGTTTTAAAAGCTTGTTATGTGTCCTGCACCTGCAAACACTACCATATTAAAGAGGGGTCATACATTGTCCAGGGCCTGGCCCTGTAGAAGATGTTTTTTTGAAGAGTGTTACTTGCTCTCTGTTGTTGTGACTTTGGTTACTTTATCTCCCGGTCTGTAGTGATGTTTTGAACCCTCCACCAGGTGTGCTTTGATTTGTTCGTTAAAGTAGCCCTGGAAAGGAAAACAAACAAAAACAAACAGAAAACAAAAACAAACAAACACACAAATAAACAAAAAACCCAAAAACAAAAAGCCAGAAACACCAGCTACAAGTAAACAATATGGTGGAAGCGGTGCTGATAGAAGAGGCCTTATCCCATACAAAGAAATGACAGGGGTGGGGAAAAAGAAAAAATAAAAGTTGACCAGAGAAACTATACAGCTTAATCCAGAGAGAGAGAGAGAGAGAGGAAAATAAAGGAAGAAAAAGGGGAAAAAGAAAATAAAATTGTCCAGACAGAAACTATATGGCTTAATTCAGAGAGAGAGAGAGGAGAATAAAGAAGGAGGTGTGGAACATGTATCAAGAGAATGGATTAAATATGTCTGCTTAAACAAACCAATAACCAGAGTAACCAGACTAGAGGAGGGAAGAGATAAGGAGAAAAGGAAGGAAGAACATATCTATAAGTAAGAATTGTCTGAGAATTAAACCAGGCAGTGCAACAGCACTGGTCTGGAGGAGGGGCTGTCTGGTGCTATCTGTCAGCGTCCATCCCACTCCAGCAGATATGCAGTTACCAGGTGCAGAGGAGTGTGGTTTGGTTTAGCAGGTCACATCTCCACTGTGGGCCCTAGGGCCGATGCCTGAAGCTCCACCTTGTTGGTAATGGGGAGAAAAATGACAACGCCCCAGTCTCTCCTCCACAGACCAGGTGTCCCAAACCATTCTGTTTAAGCCGTCCTCACTGTGCCATGGGTGCAACCAAGGCGGTTTGTCCTGCCCGGCCGACTCCTGTGCCCTGGCGCTTGCCTGGGATTCAAACTCCTGCTCCATGTGCCCGGGTACTGGGGGAGTGCCACTCTCTGACTGGCGGAGGCAGGCAGGCTTTGTCCTGTCCCACAGCACTCCAGGGAGAGGATCACTTTCTCCCACTGTGGACTGTGCCCCTGACCTAGCCACCGAACCTGGGGCTGACTCCCCTCCTGCCCAGGTGCGTGATCCAGGCAGCCAGCCCAGTCGAGAGAAAGCCCCTCAATTAGAGATTGGCCCTTTCTCTGTCCAGGTCCATGGTTTTTCTCTTGTCCAGATACAGTCCTATGCTTCCCCAGCCTCTCTTTCTTGTCCTTTGTCTCTGCAGAAGGGGATCCCTCCCCTCCGTTCAATTTATCTCTCCCAGTTCGCAGTCACACACCTCTGGCCCGTCAGGTTGTCCTGGTGGGTTCCTGGAAGCTACTGTCTCTTTGCCTCCCAGACTCTTGGAATTCAAAGTCCTTTATCTTCAACCTTGCTTTGTTTGAGAGAGGAGGGAACTTCAGATCCCCCTACTTCTCTGCCATGTTGGCCCCTCCCCTTATTATGAATAATTTCAAACATAGACAAAAGCAGAGAGAAAAACATAATTAATCTTCCCAAAGTATATAATTTAAAATATTATTTTGCTTTAAATTAATACCGGTAATCTGTGAGTTTATCTATTTTTCATTTAGTGTATTCCCCTGCACTACTTTTTGATAATTGTAATTAATGTTTCTCAAAGTTCAAAAACTTATAAGCTGATTTTTCATTATATGATTTTTAAATCTCTTTTTTTTCACAGCTAACAGAGAAGCTGATGTACTATTTGAAGTATTATTTGATGAAGAATTTCCCGGAGGCTTAACAATAAGGTTTGTATTTCCTGATGATAATTATACTTTGTGAATATGAACATGTGACCAGTGACTTTACTGTACTTATTTGTCTCCATTTTGAATTCCTCTTATATGCAAGACATCATACTTGCTACCAGGGAAGGTAGCAATGAGTAAGACAGACATGCTTTCTACTTTCACAGAGCTTTCATTTTAGTGGGGGAGATAATTGTGTCACTGATTATAATATTAGTTATTTAGTTAAAATGTGAGAAGTGCTGGGAAGGAAAAGTTCAGGTTTCTATAAGAGTATAACTTGTCCTGAGAATTCTAGAAAGCCTTCTTGACAAGTATTTAAGATGAGACTTAAAGAATGAATAATAGCTAACTGGAGGAAGAGGGAAGAAGAATGTTAAGTGGTCATGAAGAAGAAATAACAACATACAACAAAGGACCTATTCAGTCATTCAAAAAAAAAAATGCAAGTGTGTCTGAACTTTAACAAGATTAGAGTAAAAGAGAAAAGCAAGAACCACACTGCAGGAACTTGTAAGCCAACTTTGAGGACATGTTAAGATTTTGGTATCTTGGCCTTCATCCTTAAAGCAATGTGAAGTCATCAAAATCAAAGCTGTGACATCAGATTTGCATTTTAGTGGAATTGTGGATGCTGAAGCCAGACTCAGGTGGTTTGAGGAGGCAGGAAATTGAGCTGACCCTTGAGAAGTTTGACCATGAAGGAGAGAAAAGATAACTGGAGGTTAGCAGGTTTAAAGGAAGAGAATTGGATTTTTTGTTTAAATTAATATGGGTGAGTTTTATTTATTTGGGGGAAGCACTGATAGAAAATGTACAGGAAAAAGGATTATGATAGAATGAAAGGTACATGGAATGGGTTCTCTCACTTATTCTTTGAGTTACCTTGAGTAGGTAGTTCAAAGCATTCTGACCCTCAATTCCCTCATTTATAATGAAGATACATACTTCACTAGATTCTTGTGAGGATTAAATGAAGTCCTTTCCAGTTTCCTGTCTCCCTTCTAGAAACTAGCTGGAAAGCTAAACTGAATTTAGCTTAGTTTCTTTTTCTCCTCTATTTTGATTAGTGACTAATTAAATAAAAAATTGATTACTCTGGTTTAGTCTCTTTTCTTTTTAAAAGTAGGCTCCACACCCAGCATGGAGCCCAAGACGGCTTGAACTCATGACCCTGAGATCTGAGCCAAGATCTAGAGTCGAACACTTAACCAACTGAGCCACCCAGGCACCCCTTGTTTAGCTTATTTGCATAAAATCACTATCGTGAGTCCTTTTCAAAGTAACCCTCACAATGCTATTACTGTTGTTTTACAACTCAAATGTGCCTGTTACCAAAAGACTTTAACTCTACAATCTTCAAATGCAGCAGCAGAGTCTGGATCTCTTATCTGATTTTATTTTTCATGAAAATGTTTGATCACCAGTAACCTTAGCCCAGTAACTTAGAAGATACATTTTTAAGATGATTAACTTTTTTCTCAGTGTCTTTTTTTTCACTCCTAGGTAGAGGCACTGGATTTCTTTACTGATAGAGAGCTATGTAAAAGATTACCTGTACATTCATTTCTATAATGCAGAATCTTTAAGTATAGTTCTCATGAACATATTTTCTACAAATCATATAAATATTTGTCATAAAATAATTCTACTCCATCATCTCTTAAGAGGATTATATTCTTAGAAAAAGTGCATAATAGAGTTAAGAACTTTTGACAAGAGAAGATTTATTTTAATATCTAATATTTTTGTTAAGGCTAGGAAGGAAGGAAATCACAAATACTTATCTATTAAGCCTTCCTGGGTCCATAACTTTAAGATGGGAAGGTGAGGATAAAAAGGCTAGACTCAGCAATTGATCAGGAGACAAATGTGATCAAAGTTAACATTTGCCCTATTGTGTAGGGAGAGGTCCACTGAGAACAGTGCCGCATTTGAGTATCTCCTGGTCTTTCATAAACCAAACTGTACAACCCAGTTTTTAAAAGAAGCTTGACATTTAATTCATAAATTTTTAGTTATACTCAGATATTTTGTTGCCAGCCTTCTGAGAGCAAACTAACACATACACACATCCCTTGCACATCACACCTGTAGAAGAGTTGTTCCCCCACTTGGTAGCACTGAGTAGTCTATTCAGAAACTTTTCAGAAATGTATCATCTTATAAATTGAGATCTTTCTATGATTTCAGGTTCCTCTGCTGAATTTAAGAGTAACGTTTATTAATTCAGATTATGGACTGACTGTCCACCCAAAAATAATTTGATTTGTCTGCTCCCTAACACATTTAGTATTATTTCCCCCTGAAATAACTGTTTACTTTTAGGTGCTCACCTGGTAGAGGTTATCGACTGCCAACAAGTGCCTTGGTGAATCTTTCTCATGGGAGTCGCTCTGAAACTGGAAATCAGAAGTTGACAGCCATTGTGAAACCACAACCAGCTGTGAATCACTATAGCTCAAATTCATCAATTTCCTCTGGGCATTTGGGAGGCCTGAACCATTCCCCGCAATCACTTTTTGTTCCTACTCAAGTAAGGCACTTAGTCTCATTTCTTTCTGCCCCTTACAAATCACAGGCAGACTTTGTAAGTGGAAACATAATTTGACTTAGTTTTTAAAAAAATTTTAGTTCAAATCAATTTCAGATTTATTTTAAGTTAATGGACTAGTAAAGAGTGCTACTGATAGCATTCTACCTCTGTTATAAAATTAATTATATTAAAGAAGAAACACATTTTTTAAATAGCCTGAGGATGTCTGTTTTGTTTTCATATATTTACCTTTGAAACTAAAGTTTCCATTTTTTTCTTATATAACTCAAATGTTACATCTACTACGAAATAACATGAATTTGAAACGTTAACAGGGAGAGAATTAAATTTATTAAAAGTTATTTACAAGTTTCTACTATGCAACTCATGGGTGATTTACTTTATTTTATCTTTCTGGGGACAAAATTGAATTGTTTTGTGAGAGACACTTAATCTTATTCCATGTCCCCAAATCTTAATCACATTTTTTTTATCTTAACCTCACTTTAATCCAAGTAATATGTGTTCATTATAGACTAATTAGAAAACACAGATAAGGAGATAAGAGCAAAGGAAACAGAAGCAAAAATACTCTCAAATTTCATAGGTAACCACTATTAAATTTTGGTGCATATTTTTTCAGAGTTTAGTCTGAACAAAATCAGTTCCCCATAAGGAATAGGTGATTTTTAATCTATTAGATGCTTTTGTGTAAGAGGAAGATTTTAAGAATAAAATCATTAGATACTAGTTTGAATGAGTTAATATATCAGTACATTGGAAGGCAAAAAAAATATTTTCATAGGGATATTGATTTAGTATAATCCATAGCATTTGTCATGCTTTAAAGATTTTTCAATTGGGGCACCTGGGTGGCTCAGCCAGTTAAGCATCTGACTTTGGCTCAGGTCATGATCTCACAGTTCGTGACTTCAAGCCCCACATCAGGCTCTGTGCTGACAGCTCAGAGCCTGGAGCCTATTGCAGATTCTGTGTCTCGCTTTCTCGGTCTGCCCCTACCCCATTTGTGCTCTCTCTGTCTTGCAAAAATAAGGAAATAAACATTTTACTTTTCAGTAAAAACATTCAAAACTAGTTACATATGATGAAGGCCATTTTCACTCCAATAGAATATTTTTATGATTACTGAGCTCCAGAAAAAAAGAACTGAGATTTCAGATAACGGAAGTTAAGATCCTGTCTACTGCTAATTAACTTTAGTGAATTAATTTTATTTTTTAATATGAATCTTAATTTTTTTGTTTCACTTCCTTAAGAAATTTTTTGTGCTTTGCCAGGTACCTAGTAAAGATGATGATGAATTTTGCAACATTTGGCAGTCCTTACAGGGATCTGGAAAGGTTCAGCACTTTCAGCCAACTCTACAAGAGAAGGTTAGTATACCTTGTTTGATGGACATTTAATTTAAAAAAACAACAACAGAGTGCCTAGGTGGCTCAGTCAGTTAAGTGACCAACTCTTGATTTCAACTCAAGTCATGATCTCATGGTTCATCGGATCGAGCCCCGCGTGGGGCTCAGTGCTGACAGCGTGGAACCTGCTTAGGATTCTTTCTCCCCCTCTCCCTTTCCTCTCCCATGATCTCTCTCTCTCTTTCTCCCCCTTCCTCTCTCTACCTCTCCCATGATCTCTCTCTCTCTCTCAAAATAAATAAATTTTAAAGACAGCAACAACAAGATTTACATTTCTCTTTTGGGTATGCAATGACTAGTTTTCTTCAGAAATCTCATAAAAGAGAAATAATGCTTTTAATCACGAATGTTCAGAATTCTCTTCGGCCATATATAAAAGTTTTTGGACTCATAAGTGGGAATACAGATAATTTTTCTTTTAAATCAGTTTTGGATTTTATGTTAGTTGTTTGCAAAATCATAATAACTGTATTTTAAATTCAGGAGAGGCCTTGGGGTGCCTGGGTGGCTCAGTCAGTTAAGCGTCCAGTTTCAGCACAGGTCATGATCTCACGGTTGTGGGTTTGATCCCTGCATCGGGCTTGTGCTGACAGCTTGGAGCCTGGAGCCTGCTTCGAATTCTGTGTGTGTGTCTCCCTCTCTGCGTCTCCCCCACTCGTGTTCTATTTCTCAAAAATAAATAAACATTAAAAAAAGTTTTTTTTAAATAAGTTAAGCAGAGGCCTTAATGGCACTTATTAACTTACTCATTTTCACTTGCATGTATAGCTTTATTCTGGCAGTTGGTTGTCTTAAATGTGAATGAGCAAATTCATATTCCCTAATAGAGATTAAGAAGAAAAGAAATTCTGCTAACAAAAAAAAAAAAAAAGTTTACTCAGACAAAAAAAAATAATAATAATAATACATTCCTACAACACAACTCTTCTTGCCAAGCTGCTGACCTATCTTTTCAGGTCAAGAGGGAATGTTCTCTCAGGTTTATAAACCAGTAGCCTACACCATGAAGGCCTCTTTTGTTCTAATGTCCTCCAATAATGGTGGCATTATCAGAGTTTATCACAGTAGAGAGGAGAAAATATCAAGGGAAATGATGATAAAATAAACATAAAAAGTGAGAGGGACAAAATACACAGGTCTTCTCTGCCAATAGCTATTATAAATTTTGCTTATCATCCATAAATCCTTTCTACCTAAATATAATCTATATCCAGATTTTCAAACCCTCTTTTCCTCTCTAATTTATTTGATTCTGCTAACTACTCATTCTTTAGAAGTACTGTATTATCATTCATTCATTTCATTACTTCATTCAACATGTATTTGATTGCCTACCATGTACATTGTTCTATACAATGAGACATAGCTGTAAACAAAACAAAAACTCTGACCCTCAAACAATCGGTATCCTTGGGAGGAGAGGACAATAAATAAGTAAATTATATGGCATATTGGTAATACAAAAGTTTAAGGAAAAGTTCAGGGAAAGAGGATAAAAAATGTTGGCAGGAGAGGTAGAGGCAAGGTTTTGCAGTTTTTTTTGTTTTTTTCAACGTTTATTTATTTTTGGGACAGAGAGAGACAGAGCATGAACAGGGGAGGGGCAGAGAGAGAGGGAGACACAGAATCGGAAACAGGCTCCAGGCTCTGAGCCATCAGCCCAGAGCCCGATGCAGGGCTCGAACTCACGGACCACGAGATCGTGACCTGGCTGAAGTCAGACGCTTAACCGACTGCGCCACCCAGGCGCCCCATGGTTTTGCAGTTTTAAATAGAATTATCAGGTAACATTTGAGTAAAGACTTGAATGAAATGAGGACTAGGGCATGTAGATATGTGAAGGGAGAGTATTCCAGACAAATTCAAAGACCCTGGTAGGAATCCAGGTGTACTCAAGGTAGAGAAAAAAGACTTATGGTTCTCAGTCAGTAGGGTGAGTTGTAATTAGAGAGGTGATACATCGATACAATGCAGGATCCTCTGGGTCATTAATAAGGACATTGATTTTTACCCAGTGAGATAAGGAATCAGTGAATGGTTTTGAGAAACAGAATGACATCTAATTTATATTTTAATGGGATCATTCTTTCTGTTATCTTGGGAATAGAATGTATAGGAGCCAGGGTAGAAACAGATTAGTTAGGAGACTACTAGAACCATCAAGGTACAGTTGATAGTGACTTGGACCAAGGTAGTAGGGGGCTGTGAGAAGTGATCAAATTCTAGTCATATATGGAAGGGATTGCCATCTAATGACAAATTGGATATGGGGTTAAAAGAAAAAAAATGAATTAAAGAGTGTAACTCTTAAGGTCTTAGTAACTAAAAGGATAGAGGGGCTGTTACCTGAAATGGATAAGATAGCAGGTCAAGTAGGTTTGTGGAGGAAGATATAGAGTTCAGTTTTGGTCATGGTAAATTTGAGGTATATATTAAACATCTAAGGGAAGATTAAGAGTTAGAAATTTGAGTGGAGATGCAGAGTCAGTGTCTCTGATAGTTACAGAGGAGAGAGAAATTTGGCATGTATTTGTTTATTTATATGTTTATATCTATGTATATCCAAGAAAGTGGATGTAAATAGAGAAGAGGTCTAATAACTTAGCCTTAGAGAATTCCATCCTTAACGAGTCAGAGAGATTAGGTGAATCTGACAAAGAGGACTGAGAAGGAATGGCCAATGAGATAGGAAGAAAACCAGTAAAGTGTGGTGTTCTAAATGCCAAGTGAAGAATGGATGTCAAGTAGAATAATCAACTGTGTCAAATGCTGGTGATGGATCAATTAAAATGAAAACTGAGAATTAATCATAGAGTTTTTGCATCTGAGGTCATTAGGAATCTTGGCAAGAACGGTTTCAAGTAGGGTGATAAGAGTGAAATACCAAGAAGAGTGGGTTTAAGAGAGAAGAGGAGAAGAAAAAATAGAGGCAGAAAATATAGGCAGCTACTTCAAAGGAGTTAACACTCTAAAAGGAAACATTACCCTGACTCCCTTCTTGGCCTTCTGCCATGTGTTCACCTTCTTTCTTAACCTCTATTTTTCCAACCATTCACTGGGCACTGCTCCCTAAAACTGGACAACAAATTGTTTTTTTTTTTTTTTCTTCCCCCTTTTGCCTTACTGTTTGGTGACGTTTGCTCTTACCTCACTGCTAATTACCACTCAATCTATGTGATCCATACCTCTCAATCAAGATCTAAGCCAGTATCTCCAACTTTCTAGAAGACAGGTATAGATGGATACCCCACCATCATCTCAACCTCAAGATGTTTTAGAATTGACCTCACCTAAAGTTTCCTCTCTTATCCTTATTTCTAACACTACCATTTTCCACGGCATATAATCTGATGAACACGGAGTAAAAACTTTTTCCTTTTTTCCTCTTTTTTTTTTTTTTTTTTTTTTTTTGCTGTGAGACTCCAAATCTTTTTATTTCCTTTCGGTTCCCACAACTGGATCTTAGAGTGTTATCCTAAGCCTAGGTTAACCTTCTACCTGTGCTTCCTGCTTCTTATCTCTTTCCTTTTTGGTCCTTCTTACGCAGTACTGCTTGATGCATCTTTCCTAATGATCTTTCCTGATGATCCTTTCACAAAACTGTGTGGACCCAGTGGCATAATTGGGCAAAATGTCTAATAAGAGCACCTGGGTTTGAAGTCAGTTTATTCCCTGAGGCACTGTGGTGTGATAAATCTGGTACCAGACTAAAAATCAGGAAATCAGATTTGGTGACTCAAATTGAGCAACTCTAACTTCCTTGGTCCTCTGGGGCCTTGTGTGTAAAATTAAGGCACTGGAGTTAGATGACCTCTTTTCCATCCGTAAAACAATATTATTCAAATATTCTAGAATGTACAGGGCTCCCTCTTCAGTACTAGTGGAATTCATTAGTTTCAACTGAAACTAATAGCTAGACCTTCTATAATCTAACTCTACCTAATTCTTATATGAAGTATATCCAAATATTTGATAAAATGGTCTGTTTTAGGAAGTTTGGTCTCTTTCCTTTCACACAAGTAGATAATTCCCACTTCAAGTTATGTGTTCTTACTGTTCCTTCCACATTCCTCTCTCACTACCAAAATTCCCCTAGATCTCAGTCTACTAGTCATTTTACTACCTATTTCCTTGAGATAGAACTCAACATTTGATACTATATTTCTTCAGAATCGTCTGCATGCTGCTCCTGTTATTGGGTGCTATTTCATTATTTATACCAGCTAAACACTTTCATATTTCCAAGAAATATGAGATCATGTATATCACTTACATCCATGAAGCATTAATAAGCAGCCTAATTTTCATCTGATGACCAAATTCTAGACAGCTCAACATGATTTTTAAAAAAGTATTCAGGGCACCTTGGTGGCTCACTCAGTTAAGCATCTGACTCTTGATCTCAGCTCAGGTTGTGAATTCAAGCCCTGCATTGGACTCCACACTGGGCATGAAGCCTACTTAAAAAAATTATTTTGTGGGGGTGTCGGGGTGGCGCAGTCAGTTAAGCATCTGACTTTGGCTCAGGTCATGATCTCATGGTTCACAAGTTTGAGCCCCCCATCAGACTCTGTGCTGACAGCTTAGAGCCTGGAGCCTGTTTCAGATCCTGTATCTCCCTCTCTCTCTCTGCCCCTCCCTTGCTCTCTCTCTCTCTCTCTCTCAAAAATAAAATATTGTAAAATTTTTTGTTTAGTTTTTTTTTAAGTATTCAAGCTTCTGGAAAAAGCAAAACTATGGAGACAGTGAAAGATCAGTAGTTGCCAAGGGGTTAGGGGGAAAGGATTAGTAGGCAGAGCACAGAAGATTTTTTAGGGCACTGAAAATAATCCGTATAATGGTGGATACATATCATTATACATTTGTCCAAACACACAGAATGTAACACCCAAGAGTGAACCCAGTGTAAACTATAGACTTTAAGTAATAATGAAATGTATGCAATTTAGGTTCATTAGTTGTAACAAATGTACCACTCTGGTTGGGGATGTTGACAATGGGGAATGCTATACCTGTGTGGAGACCAAAGGTTTATGAAATGTCTCTGTACCTTTCTCTCAGCTTCATTTTGTACCTAAAGCTGCTTTTTAAAAGGTCTTTACAAAATATAAAATAAAAATAAAATTTTAAATATCTTTAAAAAATATTTAGGCCTTTATTGGAAAAATATGAATAACAAATAGCTTTATGTAGATATCAAATAGAACAACCCAAAAAACTATACCCAAAACTAGAATATTTTCTAATTAAACTTATGGCATACTTTTTCTTTGAAACAGTACTGTGAACGTGGGTTTTAGAGTTAGAGCTCAAATATCAGCTCTCCTGTTATTGAGTTCTACAATCTTTCTATCACTTTGAACCTCACTTTGAGGAAAAGTAGTTATAATATTAAAAGTTTGCTTAAATCATTTATAAGAATTTTAACTTTCAGATTGCAGTTCTACCTCAAGAAATAAGTCAAGTAACTCAACATCATAAAGCCGCCTTTACTGACAACACTGTTAAATGTCAGCAAAGAAAACATGAGCCTCACAAAAAATGTAAGTTTAAAGTTCAGAATAAACAAACTTACGATGCTAACTGCTTTTTTTTATTAATAAGTTTTATTGGGGCGCCTGGGTGGCTCAGTCGGTTAAGCGTCCGACTTCAGCCAGGTCACGATCTCGCTGTCCATGAGTTTGAGCCCCGCGTCGGGCTCTGGGCTGATGGCTCAGAGCCTGGAGCCTGCTTCCGATTCTGTGTCTCCCTCTCTCTCTGCCCCTCCCCCGTTCATGCTCTGTCTCTCTCTGTCCCAAAAATAAATAAATGTTGAAAAAAAAAATTAAAAAAAAAAATAAGTTTTATTGAGTTACAATTCACATACTATAAAATTCAGTCTTTTGAAGTATTTACAGTGATTTTTTTGTTTTCAGAAAGTTGTACAACGTATGCCACTATCTAAATTTAGAACATTTTATCACCCCAAAAAGAAACACCATACCTTTTTGCAGTCATTCCTCCAGCACCTGGAAACCATTAATTTACTTTCTACCTCTGTGGATTGACCTATTTGGACATTTCATATAATGGAATCATAACATTTGTGATTTTTTGTGACTGGCCTCTTTCACTTGGCATAATGAACATAAAGTGCATCTGTGTTGTAATGTGTATAAATACTTCATTCCTTTCTTTTTTTAATTTTTACATTCCTTTTTATGGCTGAATAATATTCCATTGTATGAATACTACATTTTGTTTATCCATTCATCCATTGATGGACAGTTGGGTTGCTTCCACTTTGGGGCTAAAATGAGTAATGCTGCTGTGAATATCCATGTACAAGTTTTTTGTGTGAACATATGTTTGCAGTTCTCTTGGGCATATACCCAATTGAATTGAACTACTGAGTCGTATGTTAACTCTATGTTTAACTTTTTGTGGAGCTACCAAACTGTTTTCCAAAGTGGCTGTACCATTTACATTCCCACCACCAATATATGGGAGTCCAGTTTTTCTGCATCCTCCATAATACTTGTTATTGCTCATCTTTTTTATTCTAGCCATCCTGGTAGGTATAAAGTGAAATCTTTGTGGTTTTCATTTGTGATTCATTAATGACTAATAAAATTGAGGATCTTTTCATGTCCCTATTGGCAGTTTGTATATTTTCTTTGGAGAAATGTCTACTCAAATCCTTTGCTCATTTTTTTATTCATTCATTCATTCATTTATTTATTTATTTATTTATTTATTTATTTATTTATTTATTTTGAGAGAGAGAGCATGAGCAAGCAAGCTGGGAGGAGACAGAGACAGAGAGAGAGAGAGAGAGAGAGAGAGAGAGAGAATTCCAAATAGGCTCCATGCTCATTGTGGAGCCTGATATGGGACTCAATCCCATGACTGTGAGATCATAACCTAAGCTGAAATCAAGAGTCAGACACTCAAGTGACTGAGCCACCCAGGCACCCCACCTTTGCTGATTTTAAAACTGAGTTACTTTTCTTTTCATCCTTGAGTTGTGTGAGTCCTTTATCAAATCTGTATACTAAATGCTTATTCAGATATTTGATTTACAGATATGTGCTGTCATTCTGTGGGTTGTCTTTTTAACTTTATAGTGTCCTTGAAACACAGAAGTTTATAGTTTTGATCAATTCTAATTGGTCTATCTTTTCTACTTTTCTTTGGTTGCTTGTGCTTAAGTGTCCTATCTAAGAAACCATTGCATAATCTAAGGTCACAAAGATTTACACTCATCTTTTCTCCTAAGAGATTTGTAGTTGTAGCTCTTATTTTAGGTCTTTATTAGTGTCTGTATATGGTATGAGGTAGGGGTCCATATTCCTTCTTTTGCATGTGGATATCCAGTTGTCTCAGCATCATTTGCTGAAAGACTATTCTTTTCCCATTGAATTTTCTTGGCCCCCTTGTTAAAAATCAATTGACTATAGATGAATGGGTTTATTTCTGGCCTGTTAATTCTGTTCCACAGATGTATATACCATCTTTATGCAAAGAATACCCTTTTCTTGTCTTGATCTTTCGGGTAAGCTTTCAGTCTTTCAGCTTAAGTGTAATGTTAGCTGTGGTGTTTTGGTAAATGCCCTTTATTAAATGAGGAATTTCCCTCCTATTCCTAGGTTGTTGATTTCCACCACCACCCCCCCTTGGAGGGAGGGATATTGGATTTTGTCAGTTGCTATTTCTGTGCTTAATTAAAATGATATATTCCATTCATTGTTTTCTCTGTGGTGAACCAACCTTGCATTCTTGGGATAATCTTTTTATATGCTATAAGATTTGATTTACTAGTATTTTATTGAGGATTTTGGCATAGAATTATAGAGTGGGGATTGAGACTAGGGCAAGTTAAAAAGCCCCTAAGCTCACTGTTCTGAGAGTCCGACTTTTTCCTTGAATAAATACTCCCCGGATTGCTAAAAGCCTTTGATTCATTTCCATAGTTCTGAAAATTTGGATTTTGGTAATTTGTGCCCATTTTCTTGCTGCTTTTATGGAGGAGAGAACTTTTAGAAGTCCTTACTCTGACATTTTTGCTGATGTCTCCTTACTACTTTTTGAGATAAATTTTATTTAACATAATCCAGTTACTTTTCTGTGTATAAACATTTGCTTATTAAATTACTCCAAAGGGGCGCCTGGGTGGCGCAGTCGGTTAAGCGTCCGACTTCAGCCAGGTCACGATCTCGCGGTCTGTGGGTTCGAGCCCCGCGTCAGGCTCTGGGCTGATGGCTCAGAGCCTGGAGCCTGTTTCCGATTCTGTGTCTCCCTCTCTCTCTGCTCCTCCCCCGTTCATGCTCTGTCTCTCTCTGTCCCAAAAATAAATAAACGTTGAAAAAAAAAATTTTTTTTTAAAAAGTAAATTACTCCAACCTATATTACAATTTTTTATTAAAAATATGTATTAGGCACCTGTGTGATTCAGTTGGGTAAACATCATACTTTGGCTCAGATCATGATCTCACAGTTTGTGAGTTTGAGCCCTGTATCAGCTGAGCTTGAGCCCCACTACTGGTGAACTCAAGCCCCACTTCGGGTGAGCACAAGCCCTGTTTCGGGTAAGCTCAAGCTCCGTTTCAGGTGAGGTCGAGCCCCACCTTGGGAGAGCACGATCCCCACTTCGAGTGAGCCCTGCTTGTCTCTCTGTCCCTTTCTCTGTCTCCCTCTCTGCCCCTTGTGGGATTCTCTCTCTCCCTATCCCTCTTTCTCTGCCCCTCACTCACTTGTGCCCTCGCTCTCTAAAAAAATAAAATAAAAATAAAATCTTAATAAATAAAAATATGTATACTGTGTTGCAGTATTCTCTTAACATAATTTGTACATTTTTATTTTTTTCATTCCTTCAGTAGTGTTTACTATGTTCCAGGCACAGTAGGGAATGTAGATGCAGAGATAAGAATCTTCATCTTGCAGTTACTTTTTCTCTTCTCTTGATCAGAATATTCCCAAATTGCTGAAAATTGCTCTTTGTGTTCAAAATATGACTCAGTTGTTATTCATTCATTTATTTATTCAGCTGCTACTGATTGAGCTGTTATGTGCAAGGTACTGTTTTAGGTGCAAGGGATATATGAGTGAACAAGATAGACAAGTTTTTCAGCCTAATGGACATTACATTCTAAGGCAAAGACTGGTAATAGACAAAAAAACCTATTCAATAAATTTCATAATCTGTAGTAATTATAAGTGCTATGATAAAAAATAAAGCAGATTAAAAGTATAGATAGGGGTGGTATTTTAAGTAGAGTGGTCAAGGGTTGCCTCTCTGAGGACATAAGTTTTGAGCAGAAACACCAAAAAAAGGGAGTGAAATGGGGTAAGTTATGCAGAACGTTTGAAGAGCTTTCCAGCAGAGGAAATATCTAGTGCGGAGTCCTGAGTCTAATTTATTATATTTGATGTATGCATGTATCTTATGTGTGTGTGTGTGTGTGTGTGTGTATATATATATCTTACATATATTATAATAATGGTCTTTTATAATATTTTTTAAAAAGCTATTTTCAAAAAAATTGTGTGGTTTTATAACTTTGGTTCAGTTTGACAACCACTTTGCACCAGTATCTATGTTATTTTTGTTTCATTTACGTTTTTAAATTAAATATAGATTGATACCCTATAAATCTGATAAATATAGCTTAAAGGTTCTATATTTAATTGGAATGCATTGTGACTTTTCTTCAAATTATTATTTACATGAGTGCATGTAACTACATTAGTTAGAATTCCAGTTTTGGTGTGTGTGTCTCAACAAAGGCTTAATGTCAGTACATGTTAACTTGCTTTTTCTTTTCCTCACTTTTGCAAGATTACTTCCTTCCCTTCTTTTCCTTACCTCCCTTTCCTCCTCTCCCCTCCTCTATTTCCCCTCTTCTGTTCCCTGTCTTCCTATTTTTGCTCATTTCTTACCACCTCTGTTCATCTCCCCTTCACCCTCCTTCCCTTCCCTTCTCCCTCCTTCTTTTCTCACCCTCTCTTTCCTCCTTTGTCCCTTCCTCCCTCTTTTCCTCTTTTTTCCTTTACTCCTTCGTCTTCTAATTTATCCTTTTCATTTTTCTTACCATTCTCCCAATTTACCCTTAACAGAAATACTAAAATAGCTTCCTAGTTTTTCTCTTACTCTTTATGCCACTGCCATATTTTAATCTTCCTAAGGCACAATTCTGATGAGATCACTACTTGCTCAAAACCTTTCTGTCATTGGTTGCCCACTGCTTACTGGATTAGCTCCATTATATTCCTTGATCTCCAGTGGAACTAGTCTAGTAAGAGTTCCATAAATACCTTCCTTGCTTTCTGCTTCCATTTCTGTTCTCCTGTTATTTCCTTTGCCTGAAATGTTTAGCCTCCCTTTGCAAACCTACATACTTCAAGGCTCATTTACATGTCACACCTTTCCTTTTCTCTTGTTGTTATCTGTGAGTATACCTTCTTCCACTCATCCAAATTAAAAGTTTTTCAAGGTCTGGGCCTTTGTCTTCTTAGAATTCTGTGAATTTTCAATACAGAGTCTTGCTGTGGTAGATATTTGGTAAATTTCACTAGTTTGCAGCAATACTTTTCACTTACCAAAATTCCTATTTTCTTGTCTCTAGTTAAAGAAGAGTGTAAGAGTCCTAAAACTGAGAGCCGGTCACAAAAAATGTCAAATAAGCAGGTAAGCTTTCTTAAATCAAATTCTAGTAGCCAGCTTTTTATTACAGGGGGTAGCTGTGTGGCATCTGAATTTTGCTGCCCAAATCCATAAGTTGCCCAAATCCGTAATCACTTGGATGGGAAGTTACACAGCTAGAGTCAGGATTTGGAACTAGAGATACTTATACACACATACATATATATAAATACATAAACAGATATGTATTTAATAGTTGGGTGGCTTTGAGCAACTCACTACATCTCTTATAGCCTCGATTTCTTCATCTTTTCTTTTTTTAGAGAGAGAGAGCACGAGCAGAGGAGAGAGGCAGGGGGAAGAGAGAGAATTTTAAGCAAGCTCCACGTTTAGCGCTGAGCCCAACATGGGGCTCGATCCTATAACCCTGGAATCACAACCTAAGCCAAAATTAAGAGTCGGTCGCTGAACCAACTGAGCCACCAAGGTGCCCCCTTAATTTCTTCATTTTTAAAATGCAGGGTTGCCTGCATGGTTCAGTCAGTTAAGCATCCAGCTCTTGATCTCAGCTCAGGTCTTAATCTTGGGGTCGTGAGTTGGAACCCCACATTGGGTTCAGCACTAGGCTTGGAGCCTACTTTTATAAAGTAAATAAATAAAAATTAATTAAATGGAGATAAAAATAGATTTATCTCCCTTGATACATTTAGTCTGTATATACATACATACAAACATACCTACGTACATAAATGTATGTATGTATGTATAAAATCTGTGGAAATATGTGTATATTCAATGATTCATTTAGGATCAACATAGAGTTAATGATTAATTGTGTGGAGTAGCTTGGTGTTGGAGGAAGCTGAGGTTATTTATGTTTGCCTTTGTATAGTCTCTGCTGATTGATAAGGAGAGTATATGCATTTTATGATCAAAGAATAACAAATTTTTACTCTAAAAACATTCAACACATATGGTATATGTACTTTCTATATGCATATTTTTTAATTTTTTAAGAATTTTGTCTCTTATAAGTTAGTCATATATCAAATATATAAAAGGCACCTTAGCAGAATATTTGGCACATGCCAGGTTATCAGCAAATGGAACCCATTAATATTTAGATACCAGTAATGGTTGACTTTTAAGGCCCTCTTTTTCTGAAATTCTTATGCTATAATTTCCTTTCTTCTAGGAAGGGATTTATAAACTTTGTTATGGGTTCTTTCTCAGAATAGTGTTTTTAATGCTAAAATACTTAAGATTTGAAAGAAAATTAATTGTATTGAAATGCAATTAGAATCACCACTATTGCTTCATTGGAGGAATATTCATAATTGAAGGAAATGCTAAATCTCATTTAGAAGTTAATGAAGATGCAGATCTAAGTTTTTTCCTCATCCAAGTTTACAAGCCCCATTTTTAAGATATAAAAGAAAATGGCACTTAAAAAAATTTGCAGTAATTTATTTAGAACACTATTAAATGGCAGCTATTTGCACAAAAAGCTCATTCTTAACTCTTTTATAGACATTTGGAGGGCCTGCCAAATGTAATATTAAGCTATTGAAGAGAAATGAAAGTGCAGAAGTCTCAGAAAACCAGAAGGTTCTGACTGGTTACCCAAATGCTGTTGATAAGGTAAAAGACCATTTATTCAATTTCTGTTGCCAAACTTTAGCAGCTGGGAAGATGATTGGGTGAAAATTCAAATGATCGTTTTTGTACCTAAAATTCTTAGCTTTTTCTGTGTCCTCATATTTTCATCTTTATGCACAAAATATTTATTCTTTTAGCCTAACCCTGGAATTGAGAACTTGTTAGCATCCTTGAATATCTCCAAAGAAAATGAAGTACAGTCATCTCATCATGAAGAGCCTCCAAGTGAAGAACTTTTGTCACCACAGTCATTTGCTATGGTTTGTGTTCTGTAGGAGCTTTTGTACTGTCTGTAGTAATTTTACTATTGTGGCGCATGCATACATACCCCATGCAACTGTCACAACACTTTTATGTCCTGTGGACTGGTATGTTGCATCATTATTGTCATCTTGTAGGGAAAACCAGGCTTCCCTGGGCATTTTAGTTATCCGTATGTTTGGTTTTTTTAGACCTGTATGTTTGCTTTTCAAACATTGCCACCAGGTAATTTGGTCAAGTTAAGCAGAAGAATAAGTACTGTTTCTGTGGCAGGAAATGTGGACATTTTGTTTCAACTCTAGACTGTTGATTTTGCTCATTCCTTACCTGAATGTAATTATCATCTTAATTTTTAACACTAGAACTCACTAAAAGAAAGGTTAATAAGCTCTGTAACTCTAAGGTTAACTTTTCTCCACCTACCCCCACCATCTCCATACCAATTATTTTCAAAAACAGAAAGGAACTCGGATGCTTAAAGAAATACTAAAAATTGATGCCTCTGATACTGTGGACCATAAGAACGAAATGAAGCAGTTTGGTAATGAAGCCACTGTTTCCTCTAATAGAAGAGATGAATATGGACCTTCCTCACAGCCTCAACAAAATAAGAAATTAAGTACGTGAACAAAGTACTAGTACTAGTAACCAATATCATTTCAGATGTTCCGTTCATTTGGGTTGTTTTATCATGTGCTTTTGAAGATAAAACTACTTGTAGTTTTAAAAGAGTATAATGAAGAGTAACAAATAAGAATGTAATTTTTATGCTGTGTCATTAAATAATAATATAACTCTGTAACTAATAGCTCTATAGTCCCTAAATGTCTTCTTATGATTACTTAAATTGTGCTTTTGCAGATACTCATTCTGTAGTGCCCAAACCTAGACAAGTTTTCACATTATAGCTTTTTTTCCCTCAGTAATTTAAAAATAGTTTTGTAACTTAAATACATTATTTAACTTTACTAAGATTTTAAGGGTTTTTTTCATATTTATAAAATGAGAATAACATTGTAAAGGACTCTTGCAATAACTATATGATACATAGAAAGCAGCTTGCACTGTGTCTGGCATATTACAGGTACCAATATACCTATAATTGATATAGCATTATGTTCTAATAGCTTGGCCAATAGAAGAAGCTACAAAATCAATTATAAATAATTAATGGAGGTAGACACTGTAAAGTGGGTGCTTACCTTAAAATTTTGAAGCCTATAACATGCCATCTGGCAAATACATAGCCAGATTGGTTTTTTTAAGTTTATTTATTTATTTTGAGAGAGAGACTGACTGAGAGCACAGGAGGGGCAGAGAGAATCCCAAACAGGCTCCACACTGTCAGCACAGAGCCAGATGTGGGGCTCAAGAACCGCAAGATTATGACCTGAACTGAAACCAAGAGTCACACTCTTAAATGAACTTAGCCACCCAGGTGCCCCATAGCCAGATTTTAGTACACATCCATATTTGCCCCTACTGTCTCTGTCACCTGTACTTCAGTATTTTGTCTGTATAATTATCTGCAAAAGCCTACCAGGAAGAATGACTAATGCAAAAGTACGTGGGGACAGAAATTTCTCAGGTAAAACAAACAAACAAACAAACAAACAAACATCAGTTTGAAATAAGCAGAACTGACTTCATTAAGCATCAAAATCTGGAACAGAATCAGAGCCTAGCTTCATTTATTTTATATTCCAGTGAATAATAAGATAATCAATTTAAAATTTGAGTAGCTATTAGGAAACTATCCTGGTGACAGACATGCTCTTGGAATAACAAAACTGGAAAAAGATGGTCTTGCTGTCAAAAAACAAGTAACTTTTATTTCAGAATAATGAAGAATATATATCTTAAGAGTCGAGAGCTCAGAATCCAGCCCAAGTAACAGAGTTTGCAAGTTGTGTGGCTTTAGGCTAGCAACTTAACCTTTTTTTTTTTTTTTAAATCTATAACGTGACAGGTTTAGGTTCATTCTTCACTGGGGTATGCTCTTTTGTTCTATTAGTTTGTTCATCCTAAAGAATGTGAACTCTTAGAATGTTTTAATCATCTGTAAAAGCACTTGAAAGGGTTACTTTTAGAAAAACTTTTAAGCAGCTTCATTTTGGAGCAATAAGACCATTTATCCATGTGTCTCAGAATGTAGGATGGAATTTTGACAAGAATGAACCCAAAGCCTCAAAACTTAAGAATTAATTGTAAGGTGCCTGGGTGGCTCAGTCCTCTGAGCGTCCGACTTCGGCTCAGGTCATGATCTCACAGCTTGTGGTTTCAAGCCCCGTGTCAGGCTCTGTACTGACAGCTCAGCGCCTGGATCCTGCTTCAGATTCTGTGTCTCCCTGTCTCTCTGCCCCCTCCTCTGCTCATGCCATGTCTCTCTCTGTCTCTCAAAAATAAATAAACTTTAAAAAAAAAAAAAGAATTGTAAATCAGCTCAAAAAAAAACTATTTGCTTATTCAAATTTTGCTTTGCTCGAAAATAACTATGTAGTCATTAATCTCTCAAGATGTCAGTTTTTGGCAGTCAGCTACTTACCATGTTTTAAAATCTTCATCATGAATCATTACTCAGTTACAGTCATTTAAAAATCTGTATTGAATTCTTGGTAATTTTAGGCAGTACTAGATAGTTCTTCTATTTGCTTCATGGGAGATTCCTCTTTTCACCTTTTAACAATTTTTTGCTTGCTATCTGTAAAACCCTACAATAACTGCATAGTTCAGTATATCATTTAATATAGATATATTCTTTTCTCTTTTTTGGTAGCATCTTACATGAATAAGCCTCACAGTACTAGCGAATACCATAATGTTCAGCCTATGGACCATGTGTGTTGGCCTGCTCCCAGCCATATCCCTCCTGTGTCCACACCAGTAACTGAACTTTCTCGAATTTGTTCCCTTATTGGAATGCCACAACCAGATTTCTCCTTTCTTAGAACACCACAGGTATAGTATACTACTGTTCCATTTATTTAAGTTCTTTAACACTGATCTTAAATAGATTAACTGAAAATCTTTGGCTAAAAATAATATAATGGAGCTGAGTTTGTGTACGTTATGAGCAACATAGATTTATTCTTCCCACTATGGCTCACTCATATTTATGCCAGAGCCCTCAGAGATGCTGACAGAGAGGAACCTGGGCAGCACGTAGTCTTGGACAGATTGATAGAGCTAGGGATCTTGGTCTGTAGCAGCAATTTTCAAAGCTTTGGCCTAATAAACTCCCACCTTTTTTTTTTTTTTTTGAGGACCCCAAAGGATTTTTGCTTACTTGTTTTATATCTATATTAACTGTATTAGAAATTAAAACAAAAAATTAAAAGCATTATTTATTAAAAATAACCTTTCAAAAATTTTAGTGACACTGCTCTACACTTTTACAAATCTTTTCCATCTCTAGCTTAATGGAATAAGCTAGATTCTCATATCTGCTTCTTACTATCAATCTCTTATGATTTGTTTTGGTTAAAATACATGAAGAAAATCTGGCCCCAGACAGACTGATAGTTAGAGAAAAGGAGGGAATTGTAATAGCCTTTGCAGATAGTAGATACTTTTTGATACTACATTAAAATATGGTATTTTCTTAGAAGTTAGTTGCAGTGTAGAATCTAAAGCTATATCAGTGAATTTTTTGTCCTCTATATACTTGTGAGAAACTGAGAGTGGAAAAGACAAATAGCACCTTAATATCATTATTAAAATAGTTTGGACCTCAAGGACCTCCTGAAAGGTTTTCGGGGACCCCCAGGGGCCCCAGACTGTACCTTGAGAACCACAGACGATAGGAAAGGTTATTTGATCCTCTTTATATCCAAGTTGTTAATATATTCTCACCTAAAACAGAAAGTAGGCTTAAACTCACAACATCACATAAAAATGACTACCTTTTAAAAAAGTAGAATTTTTAAAAAAAATTTTTTTATAAAAGAAAAAATGTGTAATAAAGAGTTGTAACTTCTATGTGAACATAAAATTGGACATAACCTCTAAGTCTTTTAGATTTTGGCAGTTAATTCATATTAATGAAATATCTGCTAATTGGAGGATGGTGTAAAGCAGGAGTCAGAATTTTTTTTTTCCCCAAGGGCTAGATAGTAAGTATTTTAGGCCTTCTGGGCCATATGGTCTCTGTCACAGCTACTCAGCTGGGCAGTTATAGTATGAAAACAGACTTAGGCAATACATGAAAGAAGGGACTTGGCTGTGTTGCAAACACAACCCTTATTTATAAAAATAAGCAGAAGGCCTAGTTTCCCAACCCTTGGTATAAGGAAAAAATTTTGTTGGCTTTCATTTGCATTAGGATGCCTGACCCTTCAGCTAGCTTAAAGAGCATTTTATTTTGTAAACATGGCAAGATAAGGAAACAATTCTAAAATTTTGCAGGGCAACCCAAAACTTAAAATGATTGTCCTTTGTTGAATTTTTGAATTCTTTTTTATAGAATGTCACATGAAAGTATTCTACTTATTTAAGCTTGAGGGGAGAAGGTCAAACTCCTAGACAGATAACTTCATAGACATTCATGTTCTCTTTTTTAGACGATGACAGTTTGCCAGGTAAAATTATCTAATGGCTTACTGGTACATGGGCCACAGTGCCATTCTGAAAATGAAGCCAAGGAAAAAGCTGCACTTTTTGCGTTACAACAGTTGGTAAGAATTAATCATGACTTCTCTACTAAACTTTTAATTAATCTCTATAGATGTTTTTGTTGCATTGTCTCCTAACTTTTAAATACTTCCCTAGGGCTCCTTAGGAGTGAATTTCCCTTTTCCTCCACCAATATTTCCAAATTATCCTCCTGCTGTACCACCCGGAACCATTCCTCCAGTTTTTCCTCAACCTACTGGTAAGATACTTGGCCTTTTTAAATATTTGTTACTGAGTTTCTGTTTTTAGAAAGTTCTTTTAAGAAACATCATTTTGAGGAAACCAAAAATGTATTTAAATATCTAGGGAATGTAAGAAGGAATTGTGAGAAAAATAAGACTGGAACTAGAGATTGCAGATGTATCTAGAAATACCATTCCCCTCTATAGCCTCTAGTCTAGCTGAAGTAGGACTGTTCTTTGTTCTAGGCAGTCCCTTATTCCCCAGTAGCTGCCGACAGATGAATTTAGGTTTAAGTTAGACATCAAAACAGAGGTGGGAAAGGGGGAAGGAAAACAAGTGGAGGGAATAAAGAACAGATAAGGCTTTGAAGCTGTGGATGTGAAAGAAACTGCCCTTGATGATGAAGCTTCAAAATGAAGAATGAGGAGTTTCTAAGTTTACTGTGTGTCTCTTAATATTCTCTCATAACTGTCTTCCTCTTTCAAATGTAGAGCCTGAGTTATCAAGCAGGTAGCTCCCTGCTTCCTGTAGCCATTTGGGATCTTCCTAGTGTTCTGAGGGAATAAAATGGTCACTCTGTAATCAGAACTCTTTTTGTCTAGGGTCTTTTACTGCCTGACTTTGCAAAAATCATATAACTTCTTTGGGAATCCATTTTCTTATTTATGCTAGACTGTGTCCAGGATTTCTTTGAGACTACCATTTTATAATTTTATGATTCTAAATCTTAAGCTTATTAAACTTTTCTTTTATCACCCCTTTTTCCTAAGAGCAGTTGGCTTCTTTATATCCTACTCATTATATTTTAAAACCAATCATTTGTTTATTTCAGGTTTAGAAATTTTATTTTCTGAGATATTAGTGTAGGAGCTCTACACAGCTAATCCTCACTACAAACATTAGAAAACTTAATAATGCATAGTAAACAAATTATCTCTTCTCTTGGCCCACACTACATGAAACTGAACAATAAATTATTTTAAAAGTGTAAACCTTTTACACTTATAAGGACAGAGAGCTAAAAGAAGAAATATCAGCGGATTAGAGATTTGAAAAGAGTTCATGATGAGAAAAGCAATTCACAGAGTAATAACTAATTTAGCAGAGCAGGGATAAGCTACCCTAAAGTATCTGTAGAAGATAATCCAAATGAGATGATGAGCATCTCTCCTCCCTCATAAATCCTAAAAGTTTCAGAGCTTGAAAGTATCAGAAGCTATCAGAGCTTCCAATGAGGCATGGGCTGAAAAAAGGGGGATTGTTTCAAAGTCTGTATGTGGAGAGATGGGACTCCTCAGATACCACCCCACACAGCCCCTTCAGGCAAAGTGCTGGAAGTATATTCTCCAGAGGACTCGCTAGATTCGGGAACACCAGGCACAGAGTACAAATATTTGGCTGAAAACTGAGATTAAGGTAAAGTTCCTTTTCCTTATCCTGTTCTCAGTTTGTAGCCAGCCATAGCTCATGTAGCAAGTTGGAAGATGGTTCTTTTCAGAAATTCACTGAACTATAAAGAAAATACCTGCTGACTTTTGGAGAATATATATATATAGTACAAGTAAAAGCCAAGAGATTTCTTTTTTTTTTTTTTAAGTTTATTTATTTTTGACAGAGAGAGAGAGACAGAGCCTAAGTGGGGGAGGGGCAGAGAGAGGGAGACACAGAATCTGAAGCAGGCTCCAGGCTCTGAGCTGTCAACACAGAGCCCGATGCGGGGCTCAAACTCACAGACCACGAGATCATGACCTGATCCTTAGTCAGACACTTAACCGACTGAGCCACCCAGGTGCCCCAGAAAAGCCAAGATATTTAAATGTTAATCAGGAGAAAAAACTTCAGCATCAGATTAACATTTTTAAGTTATTTTATAGATTCCTACTTTATGATATGAAAAAGTCCCAGTGGAAAAAAATGGAGGAAAGTGTATTTTATGTTTAGAAAAATGATTCATTGGGGAAATTGTGGAGTTGATCTATGCATAAGATTACTATAACATCTTTTAGGGGCACCTGGATGGCTCAGTCGGTTATGCTCCCACCTCTTGATTTCAGCTCAGGTCATGATCTCACAGTCGTGAGATCAAGCCCCAAGTTGGGTTCTAAGCTATACATGGAGCCTGCTTAAGATGCTCTCTCTCCCTCTCCCTGTACCACTGCCCTGCTTGCACACGTGCTCCCTCTTTCTCTTTCTCAAAAAATAAATAAATAAATAAATAACAATATAGCACCTTTTAAATAGATCTTCTTAACATTATGACAGACACCAGAGTTGCTTATAGGTAGTATCAAGGCCTAATTTTATAAATATTTTTAGCATTTTTCATCTTAAAAGTTTTTTTCATGCAAGAATTTGTACATGTTTAATTCAGAATACTAAACTACATTATGATTCTTTTCTCCTGATCCAAAACTTTTTTAAGTGGCTGAATTATCAAACTATCCTATCTTATAGGTCTGGCTGCCTTTTTACTTCTCTGAAAAGAAATTTTGAACACAGTACATATCTTCCTTCAGTGGCAGTGTGCTGGTGTCTCACTCGTCATTGTTTAATGTAGTAGTTCCCATATGCGGCACTGGTACTAACTGAATAAGAATCCACCTGTGGAGCCCATGAACAATACAGATTCCTTGGGTTCCTCAAAAAATTAAGAATAGAGATACCATATGATCCAGCAATTCCACTTCTGTGTATCTACCCAAAGAAAACAAAAACACTAATTCAGAAAGATGTATGCACCCTTATGTTCATTGTAGTATTACTTACAATAGCCAAGATATGGAAGAAACCTAAGTGTCCATCAAGGTACAACAGAGAAAGACAAATATCGTATGACTTCTTCTATATGTGGAATCTAAAAACAAACAAAACAGAAATGGACTCATAAAAAGAGATTGAACTGGTAGTTGCCAGAGAAGAGGGAGTTGGAGGATGGGCACAAGAGGTGAAGGGAACTAAAAAATACAAACTTTCAGTTTTGTACTGATCAAGTCAGGGAGATGAAAAGGTACAGCAGAGGGAATGTATTCAATAATATCTTAATAACTTTGTATGGTGACAGGTAGTTACTACACTTGTCATGGTGAGCATTTTGCAATGCATATAAATATCAAGTCAGTATGTTGTACACCTGAAACTCATATAATCCTGTATGTCAACTGTGCTTCAAAAAATACAGATTCCTGGGCCTCTGTGAGTCTGGTTTACTAGGTCTGAGGCCTTGCCTAGGAATCTGTATTTCACAAGCTCCCCAAATACTCAGATATAGAAATCAGGTTTGGAAACCACTGGTTCAGTGTGCTTTTAATATGAAACAAAATGTAATGTTTTAAATCCTTGAATTACAAATATTAGAATAGGGAAAAGAAAGATTCTACATGTCATATGAAAGTGATCAGATTTCAAGACTTGAGTTTTTTTGGTTTTTTTGTAGGCTGGGATCACTATGGAAGCAACTTAGCACTGGGGGCAGGTGAGATCCTTAAGATTTCTCTCTTTTTCTCCCCCAAGGGACAGTTTCATGATCCTTTTATTATTTTTTTAAATAGTATTACAAATATTCCTGAAGTTCATATTAGTATATGATACCATTGGCCTTTGTAGGCCAGACAGCATGATAAGCTGACTTCTGTAGATGGCTTATGGTCCTAAGGGGGTGTCCCGAGGTGTAATGTTGTAAGCAAGATTAATCATAAGTTAAGTGTATATATGCCCTTTGCCAAAATGATAAAAGCCATAAAAAGGGTAGCAGAAGGTCTTAAATTTCAGGGTTTTGATGGTACTATTTTACTGAAAAAGAACTTTTCCATGATTTTTAACAGCTAATATAATGCCTTCATCATCTCACCTCTTTGGCTCAATGCCATGGGGACCACCAGTGCCAGTTCCTGGGAAGCCTTTTCATCATGCTTCATATTCTGGGACCATGCCCATGGCTGGGGGAATGCCCAGTGGTGTGCACAATCAGTTCATACCTCTACAGGTGAGACATGAAAAGAGAATTACTATATATATATATATATATATATATATATATATATATGTGTGTGTATATGTGTGTGTGTATCATATATGACATGTGTATACATATGACATGTGTATACACATGTATATGTATACATGCATATACATGTGTATACATATGTGTACACATGTGTATACATATGTATATACATGTGTGTACATATGTATATGTATGCATAAATACATAAGTGTGTGTGTGTGTGTGTATTACATTTTATTTATTTTTGACAGAGACAGAGTACAAGTGGGGGAGGGGCAGAGAGAGACAGAGACACAGAATCCGAAGCAGGCTCCAGGCTCTGAGCTGTGAGCACAGAGCCCGATGCAAGGCTTGAACTCACAAACCGCGACATAATGACCTGAGCCAAAGTCGGACACTTAACTGACTGAGCCACCCAGGTGCCCCAAGAATTACTGTATTTTTTAGAGAGTTCAATTTTTAATGCTCAAGGACTATTGAGAAAAATTTGTTTATTTAATAATTACTGATTCAAGGCCAACTAGAAGTCCAGTACTGGTCTGCATGCTAAGAATATATATTATGACCATTAGTCGGGGCAGCTGGCTCAGTTGGTAGATCATGCGACTCTTGATCTTGGAGTCGTGAGTTTGAGCCCTACATTGGACGTAGAGATTACTTTTAAAAAATTAAAAATAAGGGCGCCTGGGTGGCGCAGTCGGTTGAGCGTCCGACTTCAGCCAGGTCACTATCTCGCAGTCTGTGAGTTCGAGCCCCGCGTCAGGCTCTGGGCTGATGGCTCAGAGCCTGGAGCCTGTTTCCGATTCTGTGTCTCCCTCTCTCTCTGCCCCTCGCCCGTTCATGCTCTGTCTCTCTCTGTCCCAAAAATAAATAAACGTTGAAAAAAAAATTAAAAATAATTTTTTAGAAAAAATAATACATTTTGACCAGTGGTGATCAATCTGACCTGGTTCCTGCTATCTTGAGTTTGTGTTCTAATAATTAATAATTGCAGCAAGTAACATTTTTTTCTAGCACAAGTGATTTTAAAATCAGGAATATAAATTTTCTTTAAGTTACGGAGAATTTTTAAATATTTAAATGCCGTTAATTGCTGAAGTCTGGTTTGGAGATTATAAGTAGAAATCACAAGTCAGCATTATTGACAGATATTAGCA
Source organism: Herpailurus yagouaroundi (assembly GCF_014898765.1). Classification (NCBI taxonomy): domain Eukaryota; kingdom Metazoa; phylum Chordata; class Mammalia; order Carnivora; family Felidae; genus Herpailurus; species Herpailurus yagouaroundi. Next base: position 37,702,865 of record NW_024412400.1, on the reverse strand, counting down.
ACATGCTTAATGACACTAGTTTTTTCTGCCTGCATTGTTAATTAATGATGCTTTTATTCCTTAAAGGTTACTAAGAAAAGGGTTGCAAACAAAAAGAACTTTGAGAGTAAGGAGGCCCAGAGTGCTCCAGCTACCCCACTTCAGACTAGCCAGCCAACATCTTCCAATGTCACCAAAGTGATTCCACAGGAGACTTCATCAGCTTCCTTAAAGTCCTCTCAAATTACTCAACCTGCTTCTTCTTTTCAAGTTGAAGGCGCCTCCCAAGGCCACAGTATGTCTCACCACAAGTCAACACCAAGCTCTTCTTCAAGAAGAAAATCAAGAAAACTGGCTGTCAATTTTGGTGTTCCTAAACCTTCTGAATAAATTTGGTACTTGGATTAAATTAATTTCTTTTCTTTCCAGCCAGCTTTTTAGAAATACATATCTGTGTCTCATAAAAAATTGGAATGTGCTATTTTAAAATAATATGTTTCAATTAAAATTTTTGATTTGTTGTCAGGCACTTTTCATGCTATATCAAATTGTGCATCTTAAACATGTACGGTTTGTTTTACATCAATTATACCTCAGTAAAGCTGTAAAAAAGAAAAAAAGCTAAATTAAACCTTGTGTTAAAATAGTATCAGTGGACTAAGCATTAAAATGTACCACTCTAACTATTGGCCTCATCATTAGAAGCATCCTAAACTATGACGTAGACATCATAGTGCAATAATAATAAATTTTGACACTCTTGAGGGATAATTAAATGGAGCATGAAAATCGGGCCTCAAGTATAATTTACCAAGTGTGGATTTTATTTCTCTTTTTAATGATGTAACAAGTTTATCAGGAGAATGGCTCTTATTTATAAGTATTTTAACTTAGGTTTTGTTGTCTCTGAGGGTCCTTTAGACCTGCTGTGAAACGATCACACTTGTGGTGGTGCTGCCAGTTTTGCTTTATTCTAGATTTTGTACCAAAGCAAGTTTAGAATATTGGTCAGAGTATTTCATTTAACTGCTTAGAACTATAAATAGCAATCTAGATTTGAGCAAGTAATTACAATTTTTTAGATTACTCAAAAACCAGCATTAGTAATTTCTAATAAATTTAAGTTTCAAAATCTACAGGGTACAATGACCACAAATTAACCTTCTAACAGAGTAAAGTAAAATCTATTAATCATGTTGTTAGTTGAAATAAATTGTGTTACTCTTTTGTATAGCTTTTTACCTGCTTACCTAAACATATGTGAGAGCTCCACTGTTGATCCTTGCAGTGCTTCTTGGGACTGATGAAATTCTAATTTTTAAAAAAATTCTAAGGTGTGCTATAATACAGGCACAATCAGTTTATGGTGTACTTAATTTACATGACAAATGCCTGTCTCATTCTGTTCCCACATTTTTAGCTTTATGCTGAACTGTTCAGTGACGCTGGCATTTTGTCTTTGCATGTCATGTGTGGGTGTGTAGCGTTCAAGCTATGGCTGTTGAAATTATTTTAGAATTTATGAAAACTTCTCAGTGGTACCAGGGCCTGAGTTTTTATATATATATTTATCCTTTAGTTTTTGTGATATGCTTATATTTTTAAGGAAGTAAGTTATCATACTTTTTTAAGAGTAGAAACCATAATGTTTATATGGAGCTGCTTATTATTATATCCAGTTTCATTGAACTCATTAAAAACTCTGCCATGAGTCTTAAAGTAGTCTATTTGTTTTTTAATGCTGGCATTGAACTAAATGGATTCCTTTCTCTAACTGCTGATTTCAGAGTTTCTCTATATGTTAATAGGATATTTGTATATTAGTAGTGCCTTTAGTATAAGAGATAAATGTTCATTATCTGGCATTTATTATAGTCATGTGAGTTTCTGTGATTTTATTTTCTGTTAATTTTCCAGATTCAAATGTTATTGGTTCCCAGCGTTCCCTTGTTGGGAATGTTTATCTGTAGTGGGATATTGAATAATGAGGCTGAAATAATTCTCAGTGTTTGCCCTCATTATCTCACAGACTCTCTATTTGTTTTAAAAGGAAACATCTATTATAGGAATACAATACAAAAAAGTGAAATTATGACAGTAATTTTCTGTCAACCTCTACTACTTTAAAGTGTGTAATATTTTTCACCTTATGTACCTGTACAAACCAGCAGTCAAGAATTGTCTCACTCATCATTGCTATGTGACCCCTCTAAAAATAGTGCACAACCCACATCTTTTTTAGAGTACAGAGCATGTGCCATCTTCTGAAAACTCCAAGAAAAGTTCCAACAGGCATATTGCCACCGAACTCATAAAGATATTTCCCGTGTTTGAGCAAAGTGAGCTGATAATTCTCCATGCGTAGGCAGTAAAAGTGTTTTCTTTTTGTTCTTTCCTCCCTTTTTTAAAAAACATAGTATTCTAAAGGTCAAGATTAAAGAGAGATTAAAATAGGAAAGCGCTTGATAGTGACTAGATACTGGTCAAGCCTTCATGTCTTTTCCTTTCCCCCTTGTAGACCTATTCCAGATGTGGGCATGAGGTCAATAGATCAACAGGACTTGTGCCTCCCTGTGGAGGCTGTGAGAAGTAGAGGCTGTTTTTCTCTCATGATAATCTTGAGGAGACTGGATTCACTGATAGTATGGGAAACTTACAATTTTTCCCTTTTGGATGGGGCAGACTCAAACCAGCTCAAAGTATAGAAATATGCCCCTTTGTTGAATCTGTTATAAACATTCAATGAAAGCTGTGGTCTGTATAGGGCACGGAAGAAGAGAGTCCCCAAATGCTTCATGCTTCCACATAACTACAGCAGTTAAATCTAAATATTCTTATTCAATAATTTCGTTTTTTTTTTTAGCTCATTAAATGAATTTTGAAGATTGATTCTTCTAGTCTCATCATACCTTGTTACCGTTTCCTGCATTACCTGATCATTACCTGAGTTTTATAATTTGACAGAATGTAATTGATTTAAACATCATGTAGACTAAAGTCTTAAACATCAGAGAGACAGTTGCATGGAAAATTATTTTTGCCACTGTGTGTACCTTGGTTTCAAGTTAAGACTTCCTTGCTTTTCAGAGGGATATTAGAACTGAAAAGATAAGGTGTTTTTTTGTTTTTTTTTTTTCTGTTGGTGGGAGAAATAACTCTTAATGCAGGTTTTTTGTTGTTTACTTCCTCTTCTATGATCAGGTGATCAGGTATTTGCTTTGGTTTTAGACTGATATTTCCAAACTAATCCAAATTCTTCGTTTCAAGGGGAGGGTCAGTGAAGAGGTAGAAGAAGCAATCTAATTAAATAAGATCAATCACTGCATTTTCAGACTATATTTCTAGCTCAAGGAAGTAGATAAGCTGCAGGGGCTTTTTTATTCACTCACTTTTTAATCATCTGTTCTATTTGTATTAATGAATCATACATTTTTATAATGGTAGTCTAATTTTTACATTAAGTAAATAGAACTGTCCAGATCTCCATTGAAATTAGGCCTAATGTGCTTTGTCTCATCGTTCAGAGCATCTTTTTTAAAACAACTGTGTACACTTCCACAACTTTTTGAGCTTTCTATCTTTCTTAGGATCATATTTCTTTCAAATTACATTTTTACTGTAGAGGACAATTAATGTATTGGAAAGAAATAACTGTGACAGGCATTCTCTACTCAAAAAAAAAAAAAAAATCACAGAAGTTCCTTTATCGTTTTTCTAGAGATAGTGATAGTACTCAAACTGGCAGTGTTCTTTACATATATTTTGTAAGCTTTGTCAGTGGAATAGTCTTTTTCATGGGAGCTTCCTTTTCGTAGTCAGGATAAGGCTTAAAATTCCAGAAATGAATATTTTTCAAACTGACCTGGTTCGTATTTCCATCAGACTTCTCCATCTTCCACCAGGGGGCAGTAAGAGACAGTGTTGAAACCGAGAGACAACAGTGCTGAGTCAGCAGGCGTGTGTAAGTGTCAATGTTACAACACTGAGTTAAAAGCTCCAATGGCACTGATTTTTTTTTTTTTTTAAGAGGGAAAAAAATGTATAAAATAGTTTTAGTAATGAAGAATATCAGGAATATAGCTGCTTTTGTATTTGTGTGTATGTCAGTGAACCAACAATTATGCCTTGCTCAATCAATGCATTCAGCCATCTCAAGTGCAATTTGTGATGGAGACTCTGGTTTCCAATAGATAGTTTTACGTAGTTAAACCTGTAAAAATTAATTTTTTTCCAGAAGTACAGCCATTGCTGTTGATTTCGGCAGTTGGTATACTATTAAATTGCCTAGGCCAAATAATTAAGCTTCTACAGATATTTTAGTATTGTGAAGCTAAATTCTCATACTGTTTCTCATGAAATAATAGGACTGAGAATTTGGTCCACAGTTTGCTTTAAGTTATTTTATTCCTTTCCCTTTACAGCTAAGGGACTTTTTCCTTTGTTTTGGGGTTTGGTTTTTTTGTTGTTTTGTTTTGTTTTGTTGCTTCAGGTCTCTTACATTTTCTTTTGCTTGCACCCAGTTGCTTCTCTGAGGGTTTTCATCTATTTTGATATATGAGTAATAAATCGTGTGCTGTATAATTAAAGTGTTCAACATTCTGTTCATTTAAACAATATAATTCATACATATGTATCTTAACTCATTTCTTTTCTCACATAGCTATTTTATAAGTAATTGGAATTTTTCATTAGATCTTATACAGAGCAGTATTTTATTAAAAATTCAAAAGGGAAGACTTTTATGTGCTCATTTTGTAGTTTTGGTTTTTTAAATATCTTTACATTGTCTGCAATTAAAGTGTTTTAAACTTGCATTGGAATGGACTCCGAATGTATTTTTGTGTTAAGTTGTACATTTGTAGATTTCTAGCATGAAGTTAGCCTCAAAATGTTGTGCAGAAGGATTTTAAAATATGAGAGTCATTGAAAGAGTTAAAACATCTATACATGTTAAATGCTATATGGATTTTAATTAAACCCTTGAGAATGATTTCATAAGCTGTTTTTTCTTGTATATTTACATTAGTATCAAAAGTAGAAACATTACAGTATTCACTTAAACCCTATATCTTTTTATATCTGTATCTTGAATCTATGTCATTTAAACTGAGACAGCATGGTTAGTGGAGAAAGTCTGAAGACTGTAGATTCAGATGGCCACTGTTCAGATCCTTTCTCTACTTATTACTAGTTGTAAATAAGTCATTATATTAGCTTTGGCAAGTTACATAAGGTATAAGCCTCAGTTTCTTCATCTTCTAAAAGGAAGAAAACATTCTTCATGTTGTTAATATGTATAAAGCACTATGTACATACTAGGTGTATTACAAATGTTAGTAAATAAGGATTTATCCTTTGTATATGAAGATCTATCCCAAATATACAGTCCTCTGAATGGTGCCAAATGCCTTTATGCTTTTCCCACTGAGTCACTCTCCAGTATCCAGTTTGTAGAGTCCTTGTGCCTGACCTGGCCATCTGGGAGACTCTTCTCTCTCTGTTCTTGTTTCCTGTCATGATCCCCTGTATCTTTTCTACCATGCAAGGGAAGGTTCTTACAGAGCTACATAGAAAGAGGCTCTCATTTCTACTCATAAGACTGGGGAATCTACCAAGACTCACATCTTGCTGATATTAGCCATGTCTCACAATATAACTCCAATGCATTATTTCACCAGAATCTTCCCATGGTATGGGTGGGAAGGAGTTGGAAAGAAGGGCTTAAGGAGGGAAGAACATCTCTTCCTACTGTATCTGCTCCCAGTCTGCCTGATAAATCTCAGACTGCCTCTAGTGAGACTAGACTTCACCCAAGACTCTAAAGAGCAATCACATCCTGATATAGTATGTGGCCCCCTGATCCAGCAGGAGGCCTGTGGTCTACACTTCCCAATGGAAACTTAGCTAGCTATTTTCCCACTCCATTCCCCTAGACTGCCAGCTCCTCATATTGAGATCCATAGTAACCACTCCTCTAAACCCCAACTCTATAGCATCATTGGACTTCTCTCCAATCTTGGTACCAATCTTTTGACTTGAGCATCAAAACTAAATAAACCAAAACCCATTCAAGCTAGCTTAAGGAAAGGAAATTTGTTGCAAGAAATTGGGGCAATCTTACAGAATACAATCCAGGAAGTACAATCAAGGTTCTCAGGACCTGAACCTTAGGGGGTTACCTTCCAGTGCACTCTGTCTCCTCTCCATGGGGCTATGAGGTCTGTGGTCTCTGTGACTCTGTAGGTCGGGTCACTCATCTGTAATAGTGGTGAGAGGGGAGGGGAAGGCAGGTCATTTTGAGCTGCTCCTACCGGCCTGTGAGTTGACAAGGAAATGCTGACCTCTCTAAGTCAGGCTCTTAAGCAACAACCACATCCTGGTCCAGCAGTTCTTACAGTTTTTACATAAAAGAAGGCCTGCAAAACAGCTTTACCCTGATAGTAACCAAAGCTCACTGTATGATGTGCCTGTAAACAGCTCTCATAAAAGGGCCATTCCAGTTAAACCCCTTCAACTTGGCAAATGGTTGCCTTTAGAATATTCCAGTGCTTGGGGCACCTGGGTGGCTCAAACATCCGGCTTTGGCTCAGGCCATGATCTGGCGGTCTGTGAGTTCGAGCCCCGTGTCGGGCTCTGTGTTGACAGCTCAGGGCCTGGAGCCTGCTTCTGATTCTGTGTGTGTCTCTCTCTGCCCCTTCCCCACTCATGCTCTGTCTCTCTCTCTCTCTCTCTCAAAAATGAATAAATGTTAAAAGAAAATTAAGAATTTTCCAATGCTTTATGGAGCCCCTGATTCCTACAATTGTAGGAGTGTTAGCCATGTTTCACTGAGTTCCTAGATAATCAATCAATAAAAAGGTCTACTGATTACTAAGTGCCTAATATCCCAGGCCAATATTATAAATGGTTTACACAGATTATACCCTTTAATCCTCATAACCCTACCATGTAAATAGGTTTTACCTATGCAGTAGTCTGACTTCAAAACCTACACTCTTAACCACTTTGCTATAGTATAAGGTTCAGGTTTCATAATCTAGTTTTCACATCAACACTGTGTAGGTTTGTTAAAAATATACTCTCATTTTATTTGTTGTTTATTGGTATCTTTTAAGGACTTAGTACAAGCACAGCATTAACAAATAGGAATAATGGGGCACCTGGGTGGCTCAGTTAAGTGTCCAACTTCAGCTCAGGTTATGATCTCGTGGTTCGTGTATTCAAGCCCCACATCTGGCTGTCTGCTGTCAGTGCGGAGCCTGCTTCAGATCCTCCGTCCCCTCTGTCTCTGCCCCTCACCCCATCTCAAAAATAAACATTTAAAAAAATAGGAATAAGACCTAGTCTTGACTATCCATAAAGTCAGTAAAAGAAGGACAAGTAAACACGAGGCATAACACCAGTATAACAAGTCCACAAGAAAGGGGAAACTCACAGGCTGGGAAAGTATCAGGGTCTCTTTTCTGATCCAGCAGGAGGCCTGTGGTCTATGCTTAAAGGACTCAAGTGAGGGAGGAGACTGATCAGGGCTGAATTGTATGGTGCCAATTTAGACAGATAAGAGGTAAAATGGAGGTGAACGTAAACACTAGGTCATAAAGAGCATTACAGACCATGTTAAAGTGTTTTAATTTCATCATGAAGGCTATCTTAGTCAAAGCAGCTTTGGACATAACAAAATCCCACTTAAAGTAGCTCAAGAAGGGGCACCTGGGTGGCTCAGTCGGTTGAGCTTCTGACTTTGGCTCAGGTCACGATCTCATGCTCTGTGAGTTCAAGCCCTGCTTCGGGCTCTGTGCTGACAGCTCAGAGCCTGGAGCTGCTTCAGATTCTGTGTCTCCCTCTCTCTCTGCCCCTCCCCCGCTCATGCTCTGTCCCTCTGTCTGTCAAAAATAAATATCAAAAAAAAAATTTTAAGTATCTCAAGAAAAAATAAAATAAGGGTGGGGGTAGAAGATTTATCATATGGATGCAGGAAAATTACCTAGAATCCAAGAGCAAGAACATAGCAGGGCTTCAAAGGGGCCTGGACCAAGAACAAAAAAGCATCCAGAACATGGATATCTTACCTTTCCTACTCTCATCTCTGCCTATTGAACAGTCCTGGCTTCCGTGTTCCAGCTATAAATGTATAGTACCAGCAACCAGCCTAGGGCTAGCATGTCTCCATCTCAACTCCAGGTGGGTGGAATTGTGTCAGGTGTCCACCTCTGCCCAGGCAAGTAAGGTCAGCCAACTAATACAAACATGTCTGCTGTGGCCCATTCTTGTGGAGCAGCATGCTTTAGAGCAAGAGTCAGGATGGGAAGATATCCCCAGAATGCTCTTCTATTAGTATTAACATGATTTTAAGAAGGGGCTATTTGTTTTCAAAATGAAAACTGGTGACATTATAGAGACTAGAGACAGGAAATCATAGAATGCTGCTTCAGTAATCCACTGAATTGGTACCAATGAGGCAGCTGCACCAATTCTTGGGAGCTCTTCTATTGTTCCATATGTTGGATATCAAAGTGAAAGAAGAAATGTGGAATCAGAGTTTCCACAATCAGACACTCAGGCTAACCCATTAATATTTTAACAGAGGTCCTCTCTGGTGTACTTCCATTCGAATGCTAAGTATTGACTTCTGCAACCACATTCACAGATTATCAAGAGTATAAACTATTTCTTGCCCAAAATGTATCACTGAGTCAGAGCACTGTCAACCAGAAGGTCATGGATGGTAGTGAGGTTCTTTGCTTATTACATTAGCACACCATGTTCTACAAAAGACAACTGGGCACAGATTGATGGAGCAACCCCTTATATTATGCCTTACGCTGGGCACTACTGCACTGTGATGGCTGCAAGGCATTACAGTTTGTATTACCCAAAGGTGCAAGTCACTTATTAAAACATTGTGTCTCCATGAAGATAGCCCTGGAGTTCTGTACTGAAGGCTCAGTACTAATAACAGTTGCCATCGATGGGGTGTCCACTAGGTGCCAGTCATTTTATATAACACTTTCATCCTCAAAACAATAATTATATAAAAATAGTATTAAATCGCTTATCAAATAAGAACATTAAGACAAAAAGAGGTTAATGCATCCAAAGATATAGTACATAACTGAGCTGGAATTCAAAAGAGATCTCTTGGATCTCCAAACCCACTTTCTTTTGTTTTTTTTTTTAATTAAATTTTAATTTAATTATACAAGTAATATATGGCTACATTTCCTCCAAATTTTTAAAGCATGATGGGTAAGAGTAACACCTTGGTGACCACCTTCTAGAGGTAATTCCTGTGAGAGTGTGGTGTATATTCTTCTGGCCTTTTTTCATACTGCACACACTATCTGCACATATTAACTACTTGCAATCGTTCTTTGGTTTTAATTTTACATAAATGGCATCATGCTTTACGCATTATTCTTAAATGTGGCTTTTTCTCTCAACAAGTATCTCTGAGATTTGGCCTGCTCTGCCACTCACTGCTATTCCCCTTCCTAGGCTCCCTGCTTCTCTAAAAACCTGGCAGAAAAGAGCTCGTGCCGAACACCTCAGCACCAGACACCCTTACTGGAATTTTTTGTCTTTTTTCCAACATTTCATTACCAAACATTTCCTTTTTTCTTTTTAATTTTATTTATTTGAGAGCTCTAGAGACAGTAGGCACACATGCGAGGGATGGGCAGAGGGAGAGGGAGACAAAGAGAATCCCAAGCAGGGTCCCCAGTGCCAGCGCAGAATCCAACATGGGGCTCAATCCCATGAACCGCAAGATCAGGACCGGAACCGAAATCAAGAGTCAGACGCTTAACCAACTGAGCCACCCCGGCACCCCTCATTACAAAAATTTCCTAAAAAATGCAGTTTAAAATATTACACATCTACAGATACTCACCACCTAGATTCTACCATCAACACTTTACCCACTTTATTATATATCCATCTATCCAGGAATGTTAGTGTTAGAAGAGCTCCCGGAAGCACCTCGCTAAGTCATCCACTCTGCTTAGGTTGTCGAATGACCAATATTATGCCTAGTTGGGAGCAGTGGTAAAACGACCTCTGGAATCCGGTTTGTCATGTGTCAGCAGAGGTCGCTAACCTGGAAAGGATGTGTTTTAATGGAAAATGACCTATCATGCAGGATATCCAAGACCATTTGACTGAAGAAATCACTGAGAATGGTCTAGAATTGTATCTCGGGTTGAAAAGATCACAAGATGGACTACATGTTAGACTGCCAAAGCAAACTGTCCTGAATCCCTGCTTTTCTAGAGGGAGGCACCAAAAGAGCTCCATCAGGAATCCAGATTGACTTCAAGGAAGCCATCAGGGTGGATAGCTTCCCCAGGTAAATCAATGTCTTTTCCTATTCAACTCAAACTTCGGGAGTAACAGCACTGAGGCAGCTGTTTGCAGCACCAAGATGGCAGTGACCGCCTTATAAAACAGTATGTCTATCTTTGTTTCCTTTGACCTGGAGGAATCTGACCTGGTCAGGATCCTTATTGTGACTAAATCTGTAGTTGAACAAGCTGAAAAGACAGTACAGATCTCTAGGTACAAGGTTGTCAGGTTTTCTATCTCTCCTTGTCTGATTTTTTTTAACGGAATATGACGAAAAATGAACGAATAAAACAATGTTTTAAAAAGAGGATTCTCTCAAAGCTGGTGTTGACAACTTGCAGCAAAACTTAAGCATGTATCATTCTGTTTGCAGTTTTGTCTGTAGGGATTCTTCAGTTATGTTCATTCCAAGAACATGTTCCCACTCCAATGATTCGTGTTGTTGGACCCGTGATACGTAATACCAGACAGGCCAATGTCTGCATTCCCCACACACATCTGGGGCAGAAATCTTCTGCAAAGAAAGCAAGAGGTAACATAGCATTAGGAGAAGAGAGCTTTCTGGCACAGGGCAAGAAAATGATGGAGGATTTGCCAGCGGGGACCAGGGGTAGATTTAGTGGGGCTGGGAGGGCAGAAGGGAGAACCCCAACACTGCTTGAAGGATATACTTTGAAATAATATGTTCCACGTATGTTAGTTGAGGACCTACCATGTGCCAGGCACTGCCAGGAAGTTCAGGTTTTCGGGGAAGGACTCCAAAGGAGGGGGAAGAGAAACTAGGGTTGAGCCAGCCTACAGACTGTGTTCCCTTCATATAGAAATGACTGTGTATTTATAACACAATGCTCCTACCTCATTCAGCATCCTAAAAAGCAATTTTCTTTCTTTCTTCTTTAATCAGAACATTAAAAAGTAAGCTGGCATGATTTCCAGACAAAGAGGGACTTTTGTTAGGGAATTTTGCTCTTTTACTTTGCCGCAAAACAATATATTTTCTCTTCTGGGGAAGGAGCACACAGTCCATGCTTAAGAATGGTAGATGTTAGTCACAGCTCATTATCTTTATCTAGTCCTCTCTGGAAAGGACAAATCATTACGGGGTGCTATCAGAGAGTCCTCATAAGGGGACGTGACAGAGAATAGGATGCAGAGTCCGAATTAGCAGTATCAGACAGATGCTCGTGTCCATAGCAAGGAGCCCAGGAACTGAAACCCCAGAATATGTATACACTGCAGCACCAGCTATGGGACAAACATTAACGCAGTTTTTGTGACCTTTTATTTCTTTTTTTTTTTTTTACTGGAGTCCATCACTGCTAAATAATAAATCTTTTCTGATTCAACACACACAAACCACTTTCCCCACTTCACCTTAATCAAACACCAGCAGAGCCTTAACTACTATCTCTGGGGTAATCGGGTGATGCTTTCCCAATGATACTTCCTTAGGGCCACTAAGTGAAGAAGGAAATCATTATTTTTGTATGTTTGCTATAATGTCATCATGTGGTATTTCTACACTTATTACTAGCAAAGAATATAGATCACAAACACGAGGCGTGTTTGATTCCTCCCCCGCCACACCCAGTTGGTTCTCAAGTCCTGGTGCAATGTCATCCCCCGTATCTGCCACTGTTCTCATGACTACTGCCTTAATGCAACTCCACTTCCTCTCATACTTGGCCTCTTGCAACGGTCCCTTATTTTCCCTGCTTCCAGTCTTGGACCACTCCAGCCTCTTAAAAAAAAGTGGGGGCGGGATGCCTGCATGGCTCAGTCAGTATCCAAGTCTTGATTTCCACTCAGGTCATGACCTCACAGTTCATGAGTTCAAATACTTCAAAATACTGAGAGGAAATAATTTCTTTTTTTTTTTAATGTTTATTTATTTATTTTTTTTCAACGTTTATTTATTTTTGGGACAGAGAGAGACAGAGCATGAACGGGGGAGAGGCAGAGAGAGAGGGAGACACAGAATCAGAAACAGGCTCCAGGCTCTGAGCCATCAGCCCAGAGCCTGACGCGGGGCTCGAACTCACAGACCGTGAGATCGTGACCTGGTTGAAGTCGGACGCTTAACCGACTGCGCCACCCAGGCGCCCCAAAGTTTATTTATTTTTGAGAGAGAGAGGAGACAGACAGACAGAGAGTGAGTGGGGGAGGGGCAAAGAGGGAGGGAAACTCAGAAACTGAAGCAGGCTCCAGTCTCTGAGCTGTCAGCACAGAGCCCGATGTGGGGTTCGAACTCGTGGACCACGAGATCATGACCTGAGCCGAAATCAGACACTTAACCAACTGAACCACCCAGGCGCCCTGGAAATAAGTTCTAACATAGAATTCTATACCTAGCCAAATAGCAATAAAATGTTAGGATAAAATAAAGACATTTTTTTTTCTTTAAAAAAATGTTTTTTGATGTTTATTTATTTTTGAGAGAGACAGAGAGACAGAGCATGAGTCGGGGAGAGGGAGGGGTGGAGAAAGGGAGACACAGAACCCCAAGCAGGCTGCAGGCTGTGAGCACAGAGCCCAATGCTCAGCACAGGGCTCAAACCCACAAACTGTGAGACCATGACCTGAGCCGAAGTCAAAAGCTCAACTGACTGAGCCAACCAGGCCCCCAAGACATTTTCTAATATAAAAGTCTCAAATCGGGGCACCTGGGTGGCTCAGTTAGTTAAGCATTCAACTCTTAATTTTTGCTTATTAGGTCATGATCACACGGTTCTGAGATCCAGCCCCATGTCCGGCTACATGCTGAGTACGAAGCCTGCTTAGGATTCTCTCTCTCTCTACCTTGACCCCTTTCCCCTGTTCGTGCTCTCCTTCTCTCTCTAAAAATAAAAAGTCTCAAATAATTTACCTTGGAAGTATCCCTTCTCAGGAAACTACTAGATGACATGCACTAATAGAGTGGGAATGTAAGCCAAGACTGAAGATTTAAACCAAACGGAAAGAGGTTTCCGTTCACATGTGAAGATAATTTCCATAATGATACAAAGGTAGATCCCCATATGAAAGCTATCCATTAGGCCTAGAGGCTGACGACCACAAACTAGAAAAAGTTAGAGAGCTCCAGAAAAGAATGTCTTTAAAAGCATGAATTTTGAGAGGGGTGTCCGGGTGACTCAGTCAGTTAAGTGTCTGACTCTTGATCTTGGCTCAGGTCATGATCGCACGGTTCATGAGTTCAAACCCCGTGTGGGGCTCTGTGCTGACAGTGTGGAGCCTGCCTGGATTTCTCTCTCTCCTTGCAATAAATAACTCTCCTCCTTTCAATAAATAAACTAAAAAAAAAATGGATTTTGAGAAAATTTCTGATGTTTCTGAACATTTTCAGAGCTTTAGAAAAGCATAAAAGGTATTTGGGTTGAATTAATAAGTTCAATAAGAAAAATCAGATCACATATTAATTCCAGAGAAAATAGAAAAGTTTTACAGGCAAGGAAAATAATCATAACATATGTCCAGCAAAAAAAATAGATGGCATAATTCAGGAGATTTTAATAAAGAGACTAATAATTTTTGGGTACAGGCAGATTTGCCCAAACTTTAAAAACACTAATAACAACATAGGAACTATTTCCACTCCAGGCCTGAAGAGGCAAGAAGAACATGGCATTGCTTGGCCCAAAGAGGCCATTATATAGAGTGTTGCCTGACAAGAACTGAGGCCTTTTACAGAACAAAGCAATTAACTCATGGCAACCTCGTACGGAGGAAAGCTGGGGAACAAATACTAGGACCTCATTTTGTCTTCCCTTCAATATTCTGCTCGTGCCCTTTATTGGTCAAACCCAACTGGGTAACCATGGTATAAGGGACACCTATGATGGAGTCCATGCATATCAGCCTCCCAAGACACCGTGCAGAATGAAGGGGTGGAGAGGGAATCTGGATGGGCAAACGGAAGATACACAGTATAGTATTGATACATTAGGCCACTGTGGATTTTTAAATGGTTATAATAATGGAAACACCAGACAGTGATCCAAACAAAATCATGTTATAACTGTGTTAGGAAGATGGAAAGGATGCAGATATGCGGTGGTGGTGGGTGGAAATGTGTGTGTACTTTTCCATGGTGAAAATCAATAGATCGTGCCCAAAACTGGAGGGGGAAAAAAATGTATGTTACCTACGGAGAGAAATACAAAAAGATTTAATGCGACTGTCTAAAATAAAAGGAAATAAAACAATAAAGCAATTGGAGAAGGTCTCTCACTTTCTTCTCAGTCCTACCCTATTATCTCATGGTCCTTGGGCGGAAAATGGTAGTTTTGACTCGTGAAACCTCTACCTCCAGAACAATTCAGAAATCCAAAATCTGTAAATCAGATGTTCTCACAGTCTCAAGATATTTCTCTGTGGGTGACTTAAGTACAAAGGAGAGAGCACACCTTCACAGCGTGACATCTGGTGGTCACTCTCCTGGGCAAGTGGTCAAGCCTGGCACACAGGCATCCCTCTTTTTGAAAGTCCCATCCTGCCACTTTGTTTTCATGAAAGACCTAATTAGTATCTGCTTTTGCTAACTAAAAGAAATCCAAAGAGCTTGCTCCCTTTCACTAAGAAAGGCTAAAAGCACAAATGGCATTCAGGCTTGCGTTGCAGCCAGCCCAGCCGTGGTAGAAGCAGCGCGCAGGGAGGAGCAAGAGGGGCCGCGCCCAGCTCCTTCCTGGGGCGGATACTCAGCATCTCAGCATCAAGCCGCCTCAGCTTTGAACTCTGTCTGTGAGCTTCCGTGTTTATCTCCATTTATTTTGTGCATCTGTCAGCAAGCTGTGTCCTAAGGTATCACAAAAGCCTAAGAGAGGTTATTTTTGGGGTCTGGGGATGTGCAAAACTTTTCCCACACAGTTAATGGTAATTGCTTCTTCACTTTCTGCCATTTCAGCTTACCAAAGTTTTCACACACATGGTGTTTGGATCGCGGGGGAACCTGTAGTTGCCAAGAGTAGTAGGGGACTGATGATATTCTCTGGTTCTTGCTGTGATGCAAGGGGAAAGACACAACAGCTACAATGTGGTGTTCCTGCCAAAAATATCTGTCCTGACTCTAATGAACAGAAACGGTCAAAAAATATGGGATTTATGGAACTGGAACAAATCCAGTCCAGGCACCTGGCCTGATCTCTTCCGAGGAAGATTGGGGACAGGAGCTGTTGGGAGGGATTCAAGAAACCTAACACTCAAAAACAATGTGTGAACTTTGACTGGATCTAGGTTAGGAAAAAACAAAAACAAAAAACAACAAACAAAAAAACTCATTGATAAGACATTTTGTGGAACAATGGGGATCTTTGAGTATGGGCAATATTACTGAATGGGTTTTCTCAGGTATAGCAATGACAGAATTCTGTAGGAGATATTCTCGATCTTGGAAGATGCACATTGACGTATTTAGGAGTGAAGTGTCATACATCTGTCTCCCACTTTCAGATGGTCTGGCATTAAGGAAACAGAAAAAGATGGAAGCAGTGTTGTAAGAAGGCAACAACAGCCCTTCAGGTGAGAACAATTCAAGTATGAGTATCTAAATACTTTCAACTCCTCGTGCAGTTTCAAAAAAAATTTTTTTTAAGTGTTTCTGAGGACGGATAAATGTGGGGATGGGTGTGCTGCTGGGTTTTTTTTTTCATGGTAAGCCTTGTTGAGTGTTTGATTCTATAAACTACATACATGTTTAACTTTGATAAGAGTAAAAATGAATACAATTAAATGTCAAGGCTAATTGGAGAAATGTTACAATATTGAGAAACGTGTAGTAAGGAAATCAGTACTAATAGGAGATCAGCACTTTGAAAACTTGGCCATTGAATCTTAGGGCTGGAATTTACCTTGAAGAACCTCTCAGCCTGCCTCCTCCATTGCAGTGATTAATAAAATGAAGTTCAGGGGAGTTAAGTGACTTGCCTGAGGTCAAGTACCTATTATGTAGCAGCAGAGCCAGATTTAGAGCCCAGATCTCCTCACTTTCATTCCAAAATCTTTTCTTTATAATGCCACAGATTGTTCATTTGCTATTGTGTAACACTATTGCATAGTGTGTACATGGCTGGCTCTTTTCTTAAGAAATATCATGACAACAGTGGGTGAAAGGGTAGGAGTAAAGGAAAAACACAAGCCAAGAAGACCACAGTTGGATATTGGCTGGGAAGGGAAATTGAGACTGACATTGCAGAGTGGTTACTCTCAGGCAATAAAGAATTCATTCTCCTGAATTAGAGGGTTTCATCTGCTCACACTGTAATTGGCTATTAGAGCTTAGTAATTGATACTAAGAAGCTTGCAAGCCTTTGGCTCCCAACACTTGGCCCAGCTGTCAAAAGTCAGCACAGTCAAGATGGACAAAAAAGCTTTGTTGCTGTTCCTGGTGATCGCGGAGATTTTTAGACAAAGAAAAATTGTTTCTTAGAATTTGAGGTACGTGGCTTGTTTTAAAAAATATCTGTCCAATTTCCTTGAGAAGTTTTAAGACCACAAACAATAAGAAGGGTGGGTTTGGTGATGTATATTATTTATTATTTACTTTCTCCTATATTTTATTATAAAATTTTTCCAACACACGTAAAAGGTGAAAAAAATTACTTGAGTTGCCATTCATATACACACCACCTAAATTCTACCATTAATATTTTATTTTTCTCACTCTATCAAATATCTAGCCATCTACCCATCTACCCATCTCTCTTTCCATTTAACAATCCATCTTCCTTTTGTATGCATTTCAAAGTCAGTTGCAGACATCAGGGTACTTTCCCCAAAATATTTCAGCATTCAGCATGCATGTCATTATTTCAGTATTTTAGTGGTTATTTTTTGTTTCTTTTTTTAAAGATTATTTATTTATTTTGAGAGAGAGGGAGACAGCACGCACGCAGGAGGGGCAGAAAGAGAGGAAGAGAGAGAGAATCCCAAGCAGGCTTCTCACTGTCAGCTCAGAGCCCCTTGTGGGTCTCAAACTGACCAACCACGAGATCATGACCTGAGCCAAAACCAAGAGTCGGATGCTTAACTGACTGAGCCACCTAGGTGCCTCCTTTTCTGTTTCTTTAAAGGTAAAATTTACATAAAATGAAACACACAGATCTTAGGTGTTCAATTCCATAAGTTCCAGCAAACATATGCATGTGTGCAAACTAAATCATTACCAAGACACAGAACTTAAACATTACACACAGAAAAGTTCCTCATGCCCTCTTCCAATAAATATCTACCCCCAAACACTCAGAGACAACCACTATTCTAAACTTGTTCACCAAAAATTAATTTGGCCATTTCTAGCACTTCGTATCCATGGGAAAATGCAGTTACGCACTCTTCATGCAAGGTTTCTTTTATTCAATACAGTGTTTTAGAATTCATTCATGCTGTGTGTATCAGTAGTTTGTTTCTCTTTATTTCTGAATAGCAGTCCATTGTGCGAAGGACATAGCGTGTGATTTATTCCCCAGCTGATGAACAGCTGAGCTGTTTCCAGTTTGGGGCTCTTATGAATAATGCTGCTCTGGACGTTCTTATATAAGTCTGTTGGGGGACATTTGTTTTTCATTTATCTTGGGTAAATACCTAGAGTTGGAATTTGTGGATCATAGGATATGCATATATTTAGTTTCATGTAGAAACCATTAGCCTTTTTTCAAAGTGGTTGTACTGTCTTATGTTCTACCACCAAAGTAGGATAATTTGTCCTGGTTGTCTTTAATGTTAGCCATTCTGTTAGTATGTAGAGTATTTTTTTTTTTTTATAAACGCATTTAATACAATCAAAGTCAGTCTATTTTTAGAAAAAAATAGGTTACCAACGCTTAGAGAAGTTGACAAGACTTTGTCATCTTGTACTCATAGGAAACCAGGATACTTTAAAACACATACGTGCAGTCTTTATTTTTAGACCTTGTCTTATCTTATTTTTTGCCTTGTAGCTTTGTTGTTGTTGTTTACTGTGGTAAAATACACATAGAAAAATTTACCGTCTTAGCAGCTTTACTGTGTACAACACAGTGGTACTAAGCACGTTCATGATGTTGCGTGACCATAACCACTAGCTAGTTGGAGAACTTTCTCATCGCCCCAAATGGAAACTCCACTTGTCACTTCCCATTCTGCTTCCTCCTAGCCCTTGGCAACCACAAGTCTGATTTTTGTTTCCATGTCTTTTCTTTTCTTTTCTTTTCTTTTCTTTTCTTTTCTTTTCTTTTCTTTTCATGTTTATTTATTTGAGAGAGAGAGAGCATGAGATGGGAGGAGCATAGACAGAGGGAGATAGAGAATCCCACGTCTCGGTCTCACGTGACCTGAGCCGTAATCAAAGAGTCAGACGCTTAACCGACTGAGCCACCCAGGCACCCCTATGGATTTTCTTATTCTGGGTATTTCATATAAGTAGAATAACATAATATGTTAGTTGTTTTATATTACATGATATTAGGTATAATTATAGATTCCTTGGATGGCAGAACACACAAACTGGAGAGACGTGTTTGTTATTGATAGCTCCAAATGAAAGAAGGAAGCCTCACAGGGCCATACAGGGAGATGCACCTTGGAACAAGGTAACAATAAGCTGGAAGTCCAACTTGTTGGAGGCAGTTTATGAGTGACAAGCAGGGTGGGATTAGAGAGGTTTTGTGAGCTTCCTGAGAACCAAGTATTTTGAATAATTCTGTGGGTCCAAGCAAGAAGAAGCCACCCCTGGGTGTTAGTTACCTAGGGGCCTCTAGCAGCTGGAAATGTGTGTCAAAACCCAGGAGTGTCAGAGCCCAAAAAGGAAGCAGTTAGGGTGGAATGTTCTTAGCAAACTACCCACAAAGGGGCAGGGGAAATGAAAATTTTAACCATGACTTCAAAACTGGCTCAAGACAGCACTTGTGAAATGTTGTGTTACAGCAGCTTTTTGGATCAGACTTCTGTCACTTGGCATAGTGCTTAAGTTTCATTCGTGCTACAGCATGTATCACTTCAGTCCTTGTCATGGCTGACTATTATTCCCTTGTCAGGATGTGCCACATTTTGTTTATTCATTCATCCATTTGATGGGCATTTGCATTGTTTCCACCTTTTGGCTGTTACTAATAGTGCTGCCATAAACATTCAGGCACAAGTTTTTATTCCCACCCTTGTTTTCACTTCTTTAGAACATTTACCTAGGAGAGAAATTGCTGGCTGATATTTAGTCTCCTGAAGAATCACCAAACTGTTTTCCACAATGGCTGTCCCATCTTACAAATGTAAGATGCAATGGATGAAGTTTCCAATTTCTTTACATCTTCACCAACAGTTGTTATTTTCCATTTAAAAAAAAAATTATGACCAGGGCACCTGGGTAGTTCAGTTGGTTAAGGTCCAACTTCGGCTCAGGTCATGATCTCATGGTTTGTGGGTTCGAGACTCGTGTCGGGCTCTGTTGACAGTTCAGAGCCTGGAGCCTGCTTTGGATTCTGTGTCTCCCTCTCTCTGTGCCCCTCCCTGCTCATGCTCTGTCTCTCTCTTTCTCTCAAAAATAAACAAACATTAAACAAGAATTATGACCACCATTTCATTTGATTTGCATTTCCCTAATGACTTAATGACGTTGAGCAACTTTTAACCTATGGCCTTTTATAATATAACTTTATGGCGTTTTATGGCAACCTTATGGCCATTTATAATATATCTCCTTTTGAGAGATGTCTATTCGTCAAGTCCTTTGCCTATTCTTTTTGTTTACTTTTTTTTTTTTTTTAAGAGAGAGAGAGTAGGGGAGGGGGAGAGGGAGAGAGAAAATCTTAAGCAGGTTTCATGCCAAGCACAAGCCCAACTAGGGGCTCAATCTCACAAGCCCAACTTGGGGCTTGACCATGACCTGAGCCAAAATCAAGATTCACTCAACCAACTGAGCCACCCAGGTGCCCCAAGTCCTTTGCCTGTTCTGAAATTGGGTTGTGTGTCTTTTTTTGTATGAAGTCTATTTTAATTCCAGAAAGCAGCCTTCTTTTTCCAAATAATTTCCTCTTATTTTCAATATTGTAATTTTAATTTAATAGATTAAGGTTTGTTTATTCCAACAGGTGACATTTTTAAAAACATGGTTAAACAAAATGTGTGCATTGTTTACGTGAAAGGATCAACTTTCCAGATGACTCTATTCCAGTTTTCAGAAAAGAATTGAATATCCTGATTAAGAGGCATTAGGTTAAACTGAAATTCAAGTCTCAAAATCCTATTATCAGAAAAGGTGGCAAAAACCCTGTTCTTGTAACCAGAGATGTTAAATAGAATGGAAAAATGATGAGTCTCATTAACCCTCCAAAATAATATTTTAATTGTGGGCAAAAGTTCATCAAGCTATAGTAAGAAAAACTAAATTTTAATACTATTAAAAATAAGAAGAGGTCTTGGCCTTTGTAGTTCTAGGCAGTTTTTTTGGCCTACATTAGGCAAACTGTAACATGACCAGGAAAATCATAGCCAACATGACCAATTGAGGGATTTTACCTTTCATGTGTATATCGGAATACATATATACATATGAAGAAAGGTATATATACCAAAATGTAAACATCCAAGAGTCATGGGACAAACAAAAACTAATTCTTATTAAGTATTATTTGGTTTTGGGGGGGTTATTTTTTAAGTTTATTTATTTGTGAGAGAGAGAAAGAATGTATGCGAGCGGAGGAGGGGCAGAGAGAGGGAGAGAGAGGATCCCAAGCAGGCTCTGCGTTGTCACTGCAGAGCCCAAATGTGGGGCGCAATCTCAAGAACTGTGAGATCTTGACCTGAGCTGAAATCAAAAGTCAGACGGCTATCCAACAGCCACCCAACCACCCCTTAATAAGTACTATTTGAATTCAACCCAGTTAGTAACTATAATTTCTCTAAATGGAAAAACAGGCCAACGCGTCCCACTAAACTTTTTTTTCAAGTGCTAAATAAGTGGACAGAAAACACATGAACAAAGATAAAATTTATTTAGTCTAACAAAGTCAGTGTGACCAGGCTTTACACTAAAATCTCTTTTTTTTTTTTTTCAACGTTTATTTATTTTTGGGACAGAGAGAGACAGAGCATGAATGGGGGAGGGGGCAGAGAGAGGGAGACACAGAATCGGAAACAGGCTCCAGGCTCTGAGCCATCAGACCAGCGCCTGACGCGGGGCTCGAACTCACGGACCGCGAGATCGTGACCTGGCTGAAGTCGGACGCTTAACCGACTACGCCACCCAGGCGCCCCAAAAAATCTCTTTTTTTTTAAAAAGGGTCCTTGGCTTTAGGGAAAATTTATCGGGAGAACTGCCTTACAGATAAGAAACAGGACCAGAATAAACACATTCCTCTCATACTGAAGATTTTGATCTCAGGAATCAGAGTGAACCCTTGTTTCATTAAACATTTTGGTACTCAATCTGGGTGAGGAAGTTCACGGTGACATACTTAGGTTGTTTGATGAACAAACTGTCGTGTTATAAAAATGTCAATCACAGGAGCAGCTCGTGGTAGGAAGTCAATGCCAGGAGCTCACTGGCAAGGTCTGAAAATGGGAATGGTTTCCAAAAGGGCTTAGCTAAACTCCGAGATTGTTGCTTCCTTCTTTGGTCTATTCGACAAGCATTTATTTCACCTTGGCTATATAGTTGGTGGTGGTACTACAAAGATGAAAGAAACTGAGTCCCTGCCTTCAGGAGGGTCTCTATCCAGGGAAAGGAGTGTGGGACCCAAGGTATTTAACAAAAATCCCCTACCCCTGGACAAGCAGAGCAAGACTAACTCCATTTTGTGCTACACCAACCATCTCATGTATAACCCCACATGACCTACTTATTGCTTAAGACACTCCCCCACCCTAGTCAAGCCGCTGAGCACACCCTTACTGGAAACCGGCTCATATAGGAATGTGGAACCCCTAACCGCCAAAGAATGCAAACCCCGCCTTTTGCCCCCCAAACTTGTGCGCCAATTCTGACCAGAGTGATAGGCTAGTTCAAACAGTTACTATAGGGTAAATTGTAATTCAATTGGCCACCTGCGTGTGGACTGACATGACTATGCAACTTTCTGTGTGTGTTACAATCTCATTGGCCACTGGCCCCTATAAAACTGCTACACCTCTTAACCTAGGGGTCCAAGTCCCTGCTCCGCTGTGTCGGGTATACTTGGGCCCAAGCTCTAGCTTGCAAATAACCCCTTGTGCGTTTGCATCGGTATCGGCTCCTTGGTGGTCTCTCGGATTCTAAATCGGGGGCGTTACAGGAGTGGGTGCAGAAGATTAACTGGCTGTATGCTTTGATAGAAGTATCTATAGGGCCCTGTGGAATACAGCAAAGAGTGTTCAAATCTATCAGAAAGAGCTTCATAAATGAAGGTACAAATGTGTTGAGCATTTCCCCCCCAACTCCTCATTTTAGAAACTTTCAAACAGAGGGGCGCCTGGGTCGCTCAGTAGGTTGAGCATCCAATTTCGGCTAGGTCATGATCTCACGGTTCATGGCTTCGAGCTCCGCCTCAGGCTCTGTGCTGACAGCTTGGAGCCTGGAGCCTGCTTCGGATTCTGTGTCTCCCTTTCTCTCTGCCCCTCCCTTGCTTGCATTCTCTCTCTCTCTCTCTTTCTCTCCCTCAAAAATAAATAAAATATTAAAAACTTTCAAACAGGGGAGCCTGGGTGCCTCAATAGGTTAAGTGTCTGACTTCAGTTCAGGTCATGATCTCATAGTTCGTGGGTTCAAACCCCACATCAGGGGGCGCCTGGGTGGCTCAGTCGGTTGGGCCACCGACTTCGGCTCAGGTCATGATCTTGCAGTCCATGAGCTCGAGCCTCGCATCGAGCTCTGTGCTGATGGCTCAGAGCCTGGAGCCTGTTTCAGATTCTGTGTCTCCCTCCCTCTCTGACCCTCCCCTGTTCATGCTCTCTGTCTCAAAAATAAATAAACGTAAAAAAAATTAAAAAAAAAAAACCCACATCAGACTCTCTGCTGTCAGCACAGAGCCCACTTTGGATCCTCTGTCTTCCATTTTCTGTGCCCCTCCCCTCTTCGTGTTTTCTCTCTCTCTCTCTCTCTCTCTCTCTCTCTCTCCTTCAAAATAAATAAATAAACTTAAAAAATGATAAATAAAAAATTTCAAACCTATAGGAAAGTTGCAAAGGTTGTATAATGGACATCTACATACCCATCACCCAGGTTCACCAGTCATTGACATTTTTGCCCCATTTATTCTTTATCTTTCTCCCTTTCTGATCCTTTACCTCAAAATTCTTAAGCATATATTTCCTAGGAGCAAGGACATTCTCCTACAAAAACACAAATTATCACAATAAGGAATTTTAACGTGAATAGAATTCTATAGCTAATATACAGGTCATATGCAAATTTCCAGGATATTAAAACCACTCCCCACCCCCCAATCTAAGATCCAATTAGGACTGCACATTGAATTTGGTTGTCACCTCCCTTTAATTTACCTTAATATAAATGAAATTCTCAGCTTTTTTTTTCTTTCCCTATCTCTCACAACATTGATATTTTGAAGGTTCCAGGCTGGTTATGCAGAATATCTTTTAGTCTGGGTTTGTCCAATTGTTTTCTATTATATTTTCTGTTATGATTACACTCAGGGCAAACACTTGAGACAGGGGTCTGACATTGGTAGTACTGCATGGACATTGGCAAATAGTGGCAGGTTTGGTTGGGATCTATACTCCGAACAGCTTAAGAAAGGAAATAGACACTTAAAAACTGGCATTTGGCAAGGAGGAAGCACTGAGTCATACAGAAGCTTGTCTGTTTCCACTCCCAGTCAAATCAATAGACATTCTGATTAATACTTAGTTAGCAACAGCAACCAAAAAATATTTTATATACTGTCATGCTTGAAACCAAGAAAAGCAATTCTCAGTGTTCTTAAGGTTAAAGCAGTGAGTTCCTGCTCAGGTGGGAAAAGTGACTTGGTGTTGGGAGATTCTCCATGGCATTTCTATATGTCTTGTGACAACTTTTATCCTACACTCTTCAAGGATGTTTATATACCTAACAGATGTGGGGATTAGAGATGGTATCTCCCTCTGGATCTGAGGGCAGGTTTATTTCCTGATAAGGCTAATAATGATAACGTTGTCCTCAGGGGCAAAGGTTGGGGACATTTGCCAGCAGCCCCTTCAAAAGATGGGGGTTGTTCTTAAGTTCGGTGCTTCTCAGCTATGACACGGACTCACTGTGTGCATAGTATCCACCCGGGCCTCAGGGGCAAGAAGACCCAATGTACACAAGAAGTCATGCTGCCTGCTGTGCTAAATCCATTTGGGTTTTTCTCCACAGTAGCTGAATACATGGAGGTGTGGCAAGCTGACTTTGAGCTCTAGGAATGAGCTAGCTGACTTTGAGCTCTAGGGCTTTTGAGCACTGTTGCTTGACTGCTTGACCCTATGCCACCCACCAGCAAGTGCTGGGTCTGAATTCACAATACTCGCATTTGGTGGGAGCTCCAACCAGGTAAATTAACATAGAAACTCATCTGAGGGCTGCCTGGGTGGCTCAGTTGGTTGATTGTCCAACTCCTGGCTTTGGCTCAGGTCATGGTCTCATTGGCTCATGAGTTTGAGCCCTGTAATGGGTTCTGTGCTGGCAGTGTGGAGCCTGGTTGGAATTCTGTCTGTCTGTCTCTCTCTACCCCTCCCCCTCTTCCTCTCAACCTCTCTTTTAGGCCCTGGCTGAGGCAAACTTGAAAGTGCTTTATAAGAGTGCTTTCATAACCCACAACATAAAGAATTTCCATTGCAGAGAACCTCTCCATGTATTATCTCACAATTTAAGAGAGAACAGCTCCCCAGAAGAAACTGTACCACTGGAAATGTGGGGGAACATACGTAGCTACTGGGAGTATTTGTGCTCCAAGACGAATAGATAAGACAGCAGTCTCAGACTTTCAAGAAATATGTTTAAAATATACAGACAAATGGGAAGAAGGGGAAATTGCCCTGACCATAGAAAGGCAACTAATAAATGTAGAAAGAATGAGGGAATGAAAAAAAAAATTGGCAACCACCTTAGTAATTTTTTAAAAACTGTTTTTTCTTTTTTTTTTTTGAGAGAGAGAGTACAAACTGGGGAGGGGAAATAGATGTGGGGGAGAGAAGATCCGAAGCAGGCTCTGCACTGACAGGCTGACAGCAGTGAGCCTGATGTGGGGCTTGAACCCACAAACCGTGAGATCATGACCCACGTGCCAAGGTTGGATGCTCAGTCGACTGAGCAACCCAAGGGCCTCCACCTTAATAATTGCTTAGGGCAAGAGTCACCAACGGATGCTAAAATTACTGGGCAAAAATTTGAAAAGTGATAGGATATTTATATAATCTCGAAGTATCTCCTTATAACACATTTCTTTTTTTTTAATGTTGATTTATTTTTGAGAGAGAGCATGAATAGGGGAAGGGCAGAGAGAGAGGGAGATAAAGGGTCCAAAGCAGGTCCCCATACTGACAGCAGCGAGGCCAATGTGGGGCTCAAACCCAAGAACCACGAGATCATGACCTGAGCAGAAGTCAGATGCTCAACTGACTGCGTCACCCTGGCTCCCCAAGACATTTCTTAATTACAAAAAAGAAAAAAGTTATAGTAACTGCACAATGAAGTAAGCTGGCTGAATGTACTTTATTTAACATAGTGTCCAACAGATATCACAATGAACCGATAATAACACATATCTCCTAATACCATGTATTGAGAAACAGGCCTGGGACTAGGGTGAGGCAAGCTAGGCACTTAGGGCTGATTCTGTACTTGAGAATGAACATCTCTGTAAATTCTTCATATTAAGTACCTACCCTCTGGCTTACTCTAGTCCCACCCCTGCTGAGAATAGCCCAACATCATATGGGTGCTACTCTGACCCAGGTACCTAACCTGAACCTAATCATGAGGAAACATCAGATGAACTCAAAATGAAAGACATTCTACAAAATAACTGGCCTATACTCTTCAAAAATGTCAATGTCACAAAAGACAAAGAAAGATTGAGCAATGGTCCCAAATAAAAGGAGACTTAAAAACAAAACAAAACAAAACAAAACAAAAACAAGACAACTGATTACAACACATGATCTGGGATTTTCTTTTTCTGTACGGGGCATTATTGTGGCAATTGGTGAAATCTGAATAAGCTCTCTAGATTAGCTAATAGTATTGTGTATGGTGATTATGTAAGAGAATATATTTGTTTTTAGAAAACTCTGATTCAGGTATTAGGAGTAAATGGGCGTTGTGCCTACAACTTACTTTCAAATGCTTCAAAAAAAAGGGCACATGGTTAAATAGAAAAAGATAGACGAAATGTGGCAAAATATTCACGTTTGGTAAATCTGGGTAGAAGGCATATGGGAGTTCTTTGTGATACCCTGCAACTTTTTTGTACATCTAAAATTGTGTCAGAATAAGTTTTTTCAAATCAAATATCTGATGACAGCTCCCTAAGAAGACAATACAGAGAATGGGAAGAGGCAATGTGCACAAAGCAAACCATTTCCAGAACTGAAGACCCATGTCCTCCGATTGACAGGTCACAACAGGATGTTCCCAGTAGAATAAATCAAAAACTAAAATCGACAACACAAGGAACAACAAGCAGTGGTGAGGATGTGGAGAAAAGGGACCTTCCGGCACTGTTGGTAGGAATGCAAACTGGTGCAGCCACGGTGGAAAAGAGTATGGAGGTTCCTCAAAAAGTTAAAAACACAACTATCCTACCATCCAGCAATCAAACTACTACGTTTTTACCCAAAGAACACAAAAACACTAATTCAAAGGGATACGTGAACCCTATCTATTTATAGCAGCATTATTTACAATAGCCAAGATATGGAAGCAGTGCCCATCAATTGATGAATGGGTAAAGAAGATGTGGTAGATACACAGTGGAATATTATTCAGCCATAAAAAGAATGAGGTCTTGCCATTTGCAACAACATGGATGGAGCTAGAGAGTATTCTGCTAAGTGAAATAAGTTAGTCAGAGAAAGACAAATACGATATAATTTCACTTACCTGTGGAATTTAAGAAACAAAACAAATGAGCACAGCAGAAAAAAAGGGAAAGAATAAATAAAAAATAAGTCCACCTCTAGGAAGATCAGAACATTAAATCTGAATAGAAAACTTTAAAGATACCAGAGAGAAAAGACAGAGTACACACAAAAGACAAAGAATCAGACCAGCAGCAAACTTACTTGAAATGACAATGCTAGAAGCCAATGCAACAATATTTTCAAAGTGCAGAAAGAAAATAACCATTCAGCAGTGCCTGGATGGCTCAGTCCGTTAAGTGTCTGACTCTTGGTTTCAGCTCAGGCATGACCGCATGGTTTGTGAGTTCAAGCCCCACTTTGAGCTCCATGCTGACAGTGTGGAGCCTGCTTGGGATTCTCTCTCTCCCTCTCTCTCTGCTCCTCCCCTGCTCTCTCTCTCTCTCTCTCTCTCTCAAAAATAAATAAGTAAACTTAAAAGATATTTAAATTTTTTTAAAAAAGAGAATAACTGTCCAACTAACTAGAATTCTTTACCAAGGTGAACTATCTTTTGCAAGTAAGGAAATACTATTTTCAGATATTCAGAAATAAAGGAAGTTTACTACTCAAAGATCCTCACTGAAAGAACTACTTCTTCAAATATAATCTCAGAAAAAGAAATCGACCTAGAAAGATGGAAATTGAATGAGGTATGAAAAGCAATGCTGAGCAAATAGACCGATAAGCACATTGTTAAATCTATATACAACAGATTTAAAAGAGAGACAGGGACAGAGACAGATGTGCACACTCATCAAAGCAACATTCTGCTTTCTTGTTTCAGCTCTTATACTGTAAACAGATGTTCTTTGTAATATTTAGTGCCACTCTTTTCACATCTGTGCTTTTTATTGGTGATTTTGCGGTTAGAAGGGCTCCTAAGCGTGTAGTGAAATGCTGCGTAGTGTCCCTAAGCATAAGAAGGTTGTGATGTGTCCTACAGAGAGAATGCATGTGTTAGATAAGCTTCATTCAGGCATAAATTATAGTACTTTGGTTGTGAGTTCAATGTTAATAAATCAACAATATATAATAAATATCTTTAAAAAGAAACACACATAAAACAAGGTTATGTATTGAGTCATTGATGGAGGTGCCCATCCTGTATTGCCTCCCGGAGAAATAGTTCAGTGTTTGCTAACTCAGTTTTGGTGATGTCTTTACAGAACATAACTGCTGTAAATAATGAGATTTGACTGTACTTTTTTTCCATTAAAGTCTAGTTTATTATTATTGGTTCCTTATTTCTTTCTTTCCAGTGTGTTCCGAATTAGATTTTATTCTAAGTTTCATCTGTTTTACAATACTAAAGCATGATACACTTCCAATTCCTCCCTCCCTTCCTTCCTTCCTTCTTTCTTCGTTTCTTTGTTTCTTTCTTTTGAGTATGACTGATACATGATATTGCACTAGTTTCAGGTGTACAGTTTAATGAATCAGCAACTCCATATGTTACGCTAAGCTCACCACAAGTATAAATACCATCTGTCGTCATACAACGCTATTACAATATCAAGGACTATATTCATTATGTTGTACCTTTTATTCCCATGACTTATTCATTCCATACACTGGAAGCCTGTATCTCCCATTTCTCTTCACCATTTTGCTCCCTCCACCGCAATTGCCTCCCCTCAGGTAAACACCAGTGTGTTCTCTGTAGTTATAGGTCTGATTCCGTTTTTTGTTTGCTTATTTGTTTTGTTACTTAGATTCCACATAAAAGTGAAATCATATGGTATTTGTCTTTCTCTGTCTGATTTATCTCACTTAGCCTAGGTTGTAGTAACTACATTGCAAAGCAGGGTTTTTCCTTCTTTGACAACATAAAATGTAAACATGCCTACTAAATTGTACTCATTGCTAACAATCGTATCAAATAGTTTGGATTTACTCAAGTCATACAAATGAACCCAGAATTGTAACTTACTATGCTTAGCTTTACACAAGTATGTCATTTGGTGAAAACCCCTAGGTCAACACATCTTGCCCATGCGTCATAGGATGGGCTCATTTAAAGTCAGTCTGGAAACTGTAACTTCTTGTAATGGGCTGAATCTAAAATGACTGAGATCAATCTGCTAAATTCAAGAATTCTGAGCTATGTTTGCAGATGATATATCACCTTATGCTCATGGTAAATGATTCAGAGTGCTGTGTGCAAAGGGAGTTTTCACAGGTGATGGAAATATTTTCTATCTCAGTGGTGGTGGTGGTTACACAGATGTATACATCAAAATTCATGGAACTGTATATCTCAATAAACCTGGCTTTCAAAAATGAGAATCTTATGGTGTTAGGGAAGAAAATAGTGACAACAGTAGCTGAGCAATATGTGAAAAGAAATTTCCTTTGTTTATTTTGGCTTCTTAGCCAAAAAGCAGAGATATAAATCTTTATTATTGAAAGCTTAGCAGTAATTTCCCACATTTTCTTATGCAGGACCACTCTTTACTTTGGATTTTTAATTGCCTTATACAGAACTTCTAAATTTTTCCTCAAAAAACAAAGTTTTATTTGTATCTATGAATTAAACAAAAAGTTTTTAGCTATTTTCTAATGTGGTTTTCATCTTAATTCACAGAACTCATTCATTGGAGATTTGATAATGTCCATAGTTGAATAAAAGGCTTCTGACCATGAGCGAAACAGGATGATTGAAATCAGAAGGGGAGGTAGAATACTCCTCTTAAGCAATGCCCTCTCTTTAGAACTTTCCAGACACTGGATGATCATAAACATAAAAGGCATGTTCCCAAACCTGTGCATTATAAAGCTCTTTCCCTTCCCACAACATACACAGATAAGTGAGTGAATGAAAAGATTTCCTGTCACTTAATACACTTCAGGTGGGGAGAATTTAAGAGAAGGAGGAATGAGCCTTCTCATGTTTCTGACACAGGATGCCTCTTAAGAGTGTGGAGATGGGCAGATACCTGGGCAGGTATGGCAGGTGTGACTATGGTTTCCTTTAGATTAGATGGTAACCCTTTCCGAGACTGTCAGCAGCTCAGCCGTGAAAAGAGGCCACTATTTCTGCACGGTCCCCTCAAGGTTTGGACAGACCATGTACCTATTCACTTCCCTCTCTGAAGGCTGGAAGAAGGCTTCCACACATCGTGGCAATGATGCTGTGGGGTTTGTACAGACATACCGATCAGGTGGAGGAGTAGTTCTCATTGCTGACCTCTGGAACAGTTGATGTTTCAGGTGCACTGAAGAATCACAGAGGGAGAATCCTGGGTTCATCATGGACTAACCATGCAAGTTCACACTGACCCTTACTGGGTTCTGGAGAGAATTAAGTGAGATAACACACAGGACTGAACACACATGTGTAAGTGCAGTAATCGGCACAGCAATTACTCATGTGACTTCTCTTTCTGACAGATATAAAATTCACATTTTCCTTTATGCTTTGTTTGCTAGGATGCATGTGACTATGGACTTTTGTTTATTTATTTGGGTTCTGAAGTAACTTCCTCTAGTCTGGGGTTTTTTTTGTTTTTGTTTTTGTTTTGTTTTTTTTTTAGTATAGTTATTCTTCCTTTCAATTTCCACTTCTCCCCTTGATTTTGGTGGGGCCCAAAGTCCTCTTTTATTTTCAGATCCTGATGGGCATCAGGCCTGAGAATTTGAAGTTCTTGGTTCTTATTCCTTCCAGTTTGACTGCTTCAGAGTGTGAGTGGGCTCAACAGCAAGGCAGGCAAAGCACCTTGGCGGAACACTGGTGAGGTGTGGGCAGGGGTGGATTAATTTGGCCCCAAGAAGGGAAGCCAGTGCTTACCACCATGATGTCTCAGATTTGTGTACAGAGAACAGACTCGATTTCCGCTGTCAGTATGCAAGGAGTTCAGAACAGTGAGTCGGAGTGGGTGCGTGGCAGTATTCTGCACCACCACCTGGGGTCCGGAAGAGTGAGTGCAGACACTGAGAAACAGGGAATTTCTGAGGACTCACAAGCGTTGGAAGATTATGGTTTTGTGGGATCTGAAGCTTGTAAAATTTGGGGGCCTGCTTGAAGAGAAAAAAATACCAAAATAATTCACTTTTGCAAATGCTAAATACAGCATGGAACTCTGAAAAGTTGGCTAGGTTTCTTCTCAGGACCTTGGCAGGGGCCCCTTCAAGTAGGGGGCATGAAGCGTCAGCTTCATGCACTTCATGGTACATTTACCTCTGTCTCGAAGTGGTGTTCAGGCTAGGACTCCAGACACAGGAGTGAATACAGATTGGGAAACTGAGGCAGGAGTCCACTCCAAATCAGACTGGGTGCATAAAATAAAGGTTAAGAAAAAGGAGCTGACTTGATATTTATGTGGGTATCCAGGGCTCAGTTCCAAATACAGGACTTAGGGCAGCCGGCACAACTCCACACCTTCCTTACACATTAGAAAGTCTGCATTGGCGGCCATATGATAACATGCCCAGATTCATGCAGGACTATGAAGGGATCACTTCTCTGTCTTGTCACACGGATGAGTCGGACAGGGACTTGAACATACTAATTTATTTGTTTATTCATTCAGTCATCGAGCAGTTACTTTGTGTGTCTTGGAGGAAAAAAGAAGACTAAGCCCCCATCTCTGTCCTCAAGATGTCTAGAAAGCAGTGGCTGACATCTACACATGAGGTAGCCAGTGTCCCAAAGAAAATCACCGGTGGACCCCAAGAGCCTCTGAGTAGTGAGGAGGACTGTCCCGGTTTTAGCATTTCAAATCCTGTTTTAAGAAATTCCCCAGTCCAGGGCACACTGGGGCAGTTGGTCAGCCTAGCAGGTGACTGTGACTAGTTTCCTTGGAGGCAGGAAGGCATTGAGGTTTCTGGGTTCAGCCTTGAAGCACCATTCATTTCCCTCTAGGGTGTGGTGGTCCTTGTGTACTTTCTGATCTAGTCTTGAGGAAGTGAATCCAAGTTCTTGGGAGTGTACGAGACGATACAATGAGTGGTAATCCTGGTCTCTGGTGTAAGAGGAGAAAGTGTAAGGAGTGACAGTGGTGCGAAAGAGCCAGGGAGAGCAGGGCCACTTCTGAGGCCAAGCCCAGAATGTGAGGAGTCAGATAAAGACCAGGGCCGCCAGGTGGTGGAGCTCAGAGTAGCAGTGGCCTCTGATTCAAGAACAGTGGACTGGCCCACTATCAAAGGGACCTTCAGAGTTTGTGAACCTTGTGCCCTATAGCCCACAGGCTCCTTGCCCCGAGAGCAGAGCAGGGTAAGAGATGCCAGCAGAGAATAATGAACATGGAAGAAACACAGTGTCCCTTTGCTACTCAGCCCTCTCCTAGGCAATTGTCTGTCCAGGTTAGGGAAATCATCTCTGGATTTTTAACCTGAGAACTTCATGTTTAGTTTATCCCATACCCAACACCTGAAATTACATGCCAAATTTTGTGTATTATAAGCATATTCTCAGAAGATAGCATCCATCAGGGTCTCAAAGTTGTTCAAGAGTGGAAACAGATTAAGAAACACTAGACTACGTGGTTGCTGAAGTCCTCGTTTTCACATTCTCTCATCCTTTGATAATAGGATAACTGATTTGAATTTATAAAAGGCGAAAGAGTTATGCAATCTGAAGAGGAACCAGAATATATGATTCTGTAGTCTGTAGAATTCGGACTCAAGATTGTAACATCAACTCTTACCTAAATTTCTAGCCTTTCAGCCTGCCCTACAGATTTCTGGAACTTTGCACACATAAAAACATGTGAGGCAATTTCTTAAAATCTCAATCTTCTTCTCTTCCTCTCTTTCTAATCTTCTGGGTCTGTTTCTCTGGGAAACTCTGATCAGTACACAACCCATTAGTTATTCATTTCAAGTTACAATACTAAGGATTAACACATACATGACTCATCAAAATTCTTTTTTTTTTTTTAATTTTTTTTTTCAACGTTTATTTATTTTTGGGACAGAGAGAGACAGAGCATGAACGGGGGAGGAGCAGAGAGAGAGGGAGACACAGAATCGGAAACAGGCTCCAGGCTCCGAGCCATCAGCCCAGAGCCTGACGCGGGGCTCGAACTCACGGACCGCGAGATCGTGACCTGGCTGAAGTCGGACGCTTAACCGACTGCGCCACCCAGGCGCCCCTAAAATTCTTAATTTCATCACTGGTGAAAGAAATCCTGAGGCCATTTGGAATAAATGAGTACTATTGGAAAGAAACAAGGTACAGAGACAAAAGAATATACTCTCATGGGTGTATGTTGTAAGCTTCAAGTAATACGGCCAAAGAGCCCAGTTTGGTAAAATTGGCTGAAAGCAAGTTGGTTAATGTGACAGTTTGGTCAAAAGGACAATTTGGTTCAAAATGAAGATCCTTTACTTTTTAATTGTACCGTTAAACATTTTCAAAAAAGCATGTATCCATATTACTTTCATAATTTTACAAAAAGAAGATAATGAATATTTTCAGGCACTGGTTTTTTTGGAGTGCTGGTGGTAGTGGAGAGGCTGCTGAAGCAGGCATTAACACCTTCCTGCTCCCTACAGATTAGGACTGCACCTTTGGAGCTGGACCACCTTCTGCGAAGGCTGGTGAAAGGAAGCTACAGGAATCTCAAATTTTCCCTAGGCCTTTCTGCGACTTTCTGTCCTGTCTGAAAGACTGCTGGGGGGGGGGGGGGAGCGGGGGGGTAAAAGTGGCCACCCTACGCTTTGTCCCTTCTTCCTTACCAGAGGGCTGGAGAAGGTCTTACTCCTTGTGTGTTATTTCATTTACAAGTATTTATCGATGTGTATTACATGCACAAATTTTACCAGGTTTTCTTGGGAGAGTGGTCTGCGGGAGGAGCTAGGCTCTGCTTATCAATATATACTTCAGAATGAATTTTTAACTTCTTTTCAGGTCACTTTATTTTTAAAAACTGTCATAAATTGTAACTTTGGTGAAAAGAAACGCGACGACCACCTCCCAAAACTAGCTCACCTCCGCGCAACCCTCAGGGCCTCCAGCGCCCAGCACCCGCGCCGAAAGGATCTCTGCGCGGCAGTGATGTCACGGCGTCGGGGCGGGGCCGCGGCAGGGGCGGGGCTGCGGCAGGGGCGGGCCGCTTCCCGGATCTCGCGGAGGGGCGGGCCGGGGGCGGTGGCCCGGCTGGGCGCGCTCGGCCCCTGAGGTGCGGGCCTTTATAAACGCGCCCGCTCGGTAGGCGGTTGTTGCGGAGAGGTTTGCGGGGTCGGGATGGTCGGGGTGCGTGCGGTTTCAGAGCAGAGGCGCCCGGAGCAGAGTGCGCCAGGCCTGCCTCGCGCAGGCTTCGTGCTGGGGCTGGACGTGGGCAGCTCGGTGATCCGCTGCCACGTCTATGACCACGCGGCGCTGATCCGCGGCTCCAGCGCGCAGAAGGTGACGGGGGAGCGGGCGTCGGGGCCACGGGTCACGGTCGCGCAGAGCATGCGGGATCGAGTAGCGGGAGGCGAGCGGGTGGGGCCGCCTCATCAAGCTGCATGCAACCACCTGCAGCACCGGCGGGCCCTCGGCCCTGAGCCGCGGACCGGGAGCGGGCAGATACCCGAATTTCCTCCCCGGACAGGGCTAACACTTGTGCGCCCTTCCTGTTCTGGCTGAGAGCTGGAGGGGCCGGGTTTGTGACCAGGTCGTTCGCTTGCTTCTATCACCTGCGGATTCGCCTTTCCAGCCTTTCCTGCGTGGGACTGCGGAGACTCGTAGGGCAGGGCCGGGCAGGGCACTCCGAGCGTATCCAACCAAAAGGTGCTTTGTGACTTGCTAGGTTTTTCCCAGTTCCTTAGGAGACCTCCAGTCCCGTCTTTATTTACATTTACATTTTTCAGATCTTAACAGAATTTATTGTCCATTCTTCATTTGTCTTCATTAACTGCTCTCAGAGTGCTGGTTGCTCACCTGAGGGACTGATTTTCTTGATATGGGAGGTATTGGATAAGTTTTGAAGGCTGCTGTCATTACTTTTATCTTTTCCATCTTTGGATTTTTGTTTTGTTTTGTTTGTTTTAATATTTGAGAGAGAGAGAGATTGCACACACTAGGGAGGGACAGAGAGAGAGGAAGACACAGAATTCAGAGCAGGCGCCAGGCTCTGAGCCGTGAGCACCGAGTCCCATGCGGGGCTCGAACTCAGGAGCAGTGAGATCATGACCTGAGCCGAAGTCGGTCGCTTAACCAACTGAGCCATCCAGGGGCCCTATCTTTTCCATCTTTGAACATTGATAAAAATAGCTTTTTCTGATTTGAGAAACCTCCCAACTCCTTGTTGTTATTAGTAAAGCGACCAACAGATTGGTGTTCTTCTGTTCTTATTTTAATGAAGTGTTAATTTCTACAAGTGCACCAAAAATAATGTTGATTGGATATGGTGTTTTTACCCTTCTTTCCAATATCAACATATTTTTTGGTTGCCGTGTTAGGAGCCATTAGTTACCTAACCATTCCCATCAGCCCTTGGACTCTTGTTTTTGCTCAGTTCCCTCTCTTCTTCCCAACCCCTTAACAGTGTTTTTCAACCATAGCACTTGCCAGGAGTAGGTCTAGCCAAGTTACTGCTTTGAGAAAACGGGGGAATTTCATTCTGGTTTCAGGACCAGGACAGAGAGCTGGGAGCCCAGCCACTTGCTGGGCCCTTCTCTGGCTACCTGTGCAGAAACCTACACACACCAACCCTCCTCCAACCTGAAAGAACACTGTCCTTCAGTGACTGCATGCGTCTTATCTTTTTATGAGTCTTTATCACAACACAATGATACTTTTCACACAGTCTCCCTCATAATTCTAGACACACAGTACTTTTGTTTTAGGCAGTCGTGGGGTTTTTGTTGTTGTTTGTTGTTGTTTGTATGTGTTTGTTTAAGGAATTGAAGTATTTGGAACCAAAGGGAGACACAGATTGTCAGAAAATACAAAGTTTCGGTTGCTATTTTATTAGGGGCAAATGATTAACTTTTGAGAAATGAGGTAGGAATCCCAAAGTTGAATCAAGATTGCTCTGAATAGCAGGAGCAAAGAATGTTTTGCTCACACTCTCTACTGTGATGTGTCTGGAAAGACATGTGAATTAATGAACATACAAAAAGTCCCTGCCCTAACGGATGAAGCACTTAGATTGAGGAGTTTTTAGCAATGCTTCTCCAACTGTAGTAGGAGTTTATAGCACTGCTTCTCAAAGTGTAGTTCCTGGGCATTTGGGGTAGAGATAAAGAAACTAAGATTTAGAAACTTGTGTACCAGTTTGGTAGAGTAATTTTATGTCTGTTGACCTTAATACTGAAACACTTGGGATTTTCTTTTGTATGTAATTTTTTCCGAGAAAATTGTTTTATTTTAATTTTTTTATTTATTTTTAAGAGAAAGAATGCAAGCGGGGTGGGGGGGGGCAAAGAGAAAGGGGGATGGAGGATCCAAAGCGGGCTCTGCGCTGACAGCAGAGCCCAATGCCAAGCTCAGACTCACAAACATGAGATCATGACCTGAGCTGAAGTCAGACACTTAACCGATTGAGCCACCCAGGAGCCCCTAGAAAATTGTTTTAATTGTGTCTTTTTGGGTTTTTTTAATGTTTATTTATTTTTGAGAGAGACATTGCAAACAGGGGAGGGGCAGAGAGAGAGGGAGACACAGAATCTGAAGCAGGCTCCAGGCTCTGAGCTGCCAGCACAGAGTCCGATGCAGGGCTTGAACTCAGACTGTGAGATCATGACTTGAGGTGAAGTTGGAGGCTCAACTGACTGAGCCACGCAGGTGCCCCTAGAAATTTTTTTAATTGTGTCTTATTGTTGGTCCAGGGGCACCTGGGTGGCTCAGTCAGTTAGGCATCCCACTTTGGCTCAGGTCATGATCTTACCCTTCGTGTGTTCAAGCCCCATCTCACACTCTGTGCTTACAGCGATGAGCCTAGAGCCTGATTGGGATTGTGTGTCTCCCTCTCTCTTTGCCCCTCCCCCTCTCGTGCTCTGTCTCTCAGAAATAAAAAAAATTTTAAAAAAAATTGTTGGTCCATGGGTCACCTGGATGGCTCAGTCACTTGAGTGTCAGACTCTTGATTTTTGGGTCAGGTCATGATCTTGTAGTTTATGGGATTGGCCAGGGTCAGGCTCCAGGCTGTCAGCTTGGGATTCTCCCTTTCCCTCTCTCTCTGTCCCTCCCCCATGCATGCTCTCCCTCTCTCTCTCAAAATAAATAGTAAACATTAAAAAAAATTGTTGGCCCATAACAAATTAGAAAGGAACAATCAGCAATTGGTCGGTCACTTACTTCAGATAGCTGGAGTTCTTTGAGAATTGGCCTACATTGCTATTTAGCCCCTGGTTTATTACCTCATGGGTACAGAATAAATCACTGTATTGCATTTAATTAAAGTATTAAGAATTCAGTTTGCTTCATGAAACTTTGGTTTGGACACAGAACTTTTGTATATTTTCTCAGATGAAAATCACCTCTGCTAATATGATGGTAAGACTGAATAGTAGAAACCCAAAACCTCTTAGTATAGGATTCGATTGATGCTGCTGCATAAATAGCTTCAAAGAGAAAGAGAGAAAGAAAAAGTGAAGAGATCACCCTTTAGAGACAAGAACAAAATAGGCTGTGTTAGTTTTTTACATAAAATTGAAATCCCAAACATGAACCCTTATGTTAGGAGGCTAATACCAGGCCTCCAGAAGACCAGTTTTATTTCTTGTGGCATTCATTTTTTAGCAGCAGAGATACGTTTTTAGGCTTTTAAAATAATTTGTACTTTTTATTTATCTTTATTTATGTATTTATTTATTTTAGAGAGAAAGTACAAGCTGGGGAGAGGCAGGCATAGGGGGAGGCAGTGGGGAGAGAGAAAGAGAGAATCTTAAGCCGGCTCCCCACTGAGCACAGAGCCTGATTCAGCGCTCT
The DNA here is from genome assembly GCF_014898765.1 of Herpailurus yagouaroundi. Lineage (NCBI taxonomy): Eukaryota > Metazoa > Chordata > Mammalia > Carnivora > Felidae > Herpailurus > Herpailurus yagouaroundi. The sequence goes on along the minus strand of NW_024412400.1, from coordinate 37,664,647 downwards.
ATCTCACGACCCTGGGATCATGACCTGAGCTGAAATCAAGAGTTGGACACTCAACTGACTGAGCCACCCAAGCGCCCCTAATTTGTATTTTAAAAGCAAATCTTTCTATAGATTCTTGAATATTGGTGTTACAAACTAAATCCACATGTCAATATTTGATGTTTCTAATTTTAAAAATGGAGAAAGTTTATCATGTTCCCCATTGGAACATCATGCTATTGTGAGAAACCATGGAAAACAATAACATCTTGGTGGGAAGAACAGGATAGAAAGGCCACTTCAAAGAAAACAGTATGGCCTCTACTACTGTGTACCCTTCTGTCTTGAAAACTTCTGGTTGCTGTCTTTTTGTTTTGTTTGTAATCCACAAAACAGATCTTGTTAGCTTTGGTTATAGTTTTGTCTAATCGGTGTGGTCTTCCTTCAGTACAAGAGATTTCTCTGTTGTGACATGTTTGGGGATAGTGAGCTGTCTGGGCTGGTGGAGTGGGGGGAGTGACTGTGGAGTACCACCATCAAGTCTGAAGGTTTGTAGACTTGAGGCAGTGATGTCCACTTTGAGTTTTTTTGGATGAAGAAGTGTTTGTTGCAGCTGAGCCATTTGTCTATGGTCATGAAAGCCTTGCCTAGAAAAAAACAAATATTAGATAGAAAGGGAGTAGATTTTGTTAAATATGTCTCAGAACTCAGTAGATTCTTTTTTCATATCAGACCTTGTCACCCTCATGCTCCCCACATAGTCACTGTCTCCTCAGCATTCCTTCTTTTTTCTTTATTTTGTCCTTTTCTTACATGTTCGATCTTTGGTTGGTTATTTGTTCATATTTTCAGTACCACTCAGTAGTCTTACCCCACTCAGCTATATCTGGTATTTGCAGGGAAAGAACTCTTCTGGATCAGTCCCTCTGGAGAGTAAACCTTTTACCATCTGCTTGGTTAGGTAGGGGCAGTGATGGGTCTGGAGGAGGGGATTGGGGATCCTTATAAAGACTTTGAACCGATCTTGTGTGTTCAGCCTCATTTGGCATCCCAACCTTTGGAGGTACCTCTAATTTACCATGGAATCTCTGCCGGGGTTGAATAAAGATGTGGTGCAATCTGAGTAGGGAGTGAAGTATCATCTTTCTGCTCTCTTTAGCCATGTGCCACCCACACACTCACTGTTATCATTAACAACATTTGATAAAACCTAGGTCTGAGCCTGTTTGCTCTCTTCTCATTGTCCTTCTGCATTAACCTTTTGTCTTTTAATTGTAGAGAGAGAGGCCATGCAGGCCGGGGGGGGGGGGGGGAGAGAGAGAGAAAGAGAGAGGGAGAGAGAGAGAGAGAGAGAGAGAGAGACAAAATCTTAAGCAGGCTCCATGCTCAGCACGGACCCTGATCCCACAGGGATTGATCCCACAACCCAGGGATCATGACCTGAGTTGAAATGAAGAGTTGGACGCTCAACCAACTGAGCCACCCAGGCACCCCTTGAATATATATATTTTAAATCTTTCACTGAACTTAGGAAATTTTTAGCACTGTTACTTCCCTGGAGTAATTTTTTTTTTTTCTTCTCACTGAACTCTTTCTTTTCTTCTCTGGGGAGTCTGATGACATAAATACTAGACCTTTTGCTCTTGTCTCATAGATCCCTGAGGCTTTATTTGATTTTTTCCCCAATACTTTTCCTTTCTTATATTTACATCAGATAATTTCTATGGATCTATCTTGGTTTACTGACATTCTTCTATTATCTTTATTTTACTATTGAGGCCATCCAGGATTTTTGTTTGTTTGTTTTTTGTTTTTTAGAGAGAGCATGAGTAGCTGAGGGGCAGAGGGACAGAAAGAGAGAGAGAATCTTAAGTAGGCTTCATGCTCAATGCCGAGCCCAATGCGGTGCTCAATCCCAAGACCCTGGGATCATGACCTGAGCTGAAATCAAGAATTGGATGCTCAACTGAGTGAGCCACCCAGGCGCCCCTATTTTAATTATTATATTTTTCTTTTTTAAAATTGATTTTACCAGCTTTATTGAGGTATGATTGACAAGTAGAAGTTGTATATATATGTAAGGTGTACAACATGATGTTTTGGTATACATATACATTGTGAAATGATTACCACAATTAAGCTAAATAACATACCCAGTAACTCACATAATCACTATTTGTGCATGTGTGTGTGTATGTTGAGAACACTTCACAACAGTTGTCTTAGCAATTTCAAGTGTACAGTACATTATTATTAACCATAGTTACCATGCTGTATGTTAGGGCTCTAGAACTTACTCATCTTATATCTGAAAGTTTGTACCCTTTGACCAGCATCTTTCCTTTTCCCCTATTCTCCTAATTATTGTATTTTTCAGTTCTAATATTTTTTTTGTCTTAACATTTCTTGGCTGAGACTTTTTATCTTGGCATTTGTTTCAAAATACTTTGCCCTTCTCACTTGGAACATTTTTATAATCGCTGCTTTGAAGTCTTGATCTGATATTTGTCATCTTGGCGTTAGTATCTATTACCTTTTCCCATGTGAGGGTAGATTTTTCTGGTTATTCACATACCTTATAATTTTCAGATTGTATCATGGAATTTTGAATATTGTGTTATAAGAGTCTGGGTCTTGTGTAAATCTTATGATGAATGTTGATATTTTTCTTTCACCAGGCAATGAATGCAGTTGGGTTCAGGCTACCCTTCTGTGGACTTTGGTTTCACTGTTGGTTATTTCCAAAATCTTGGTGGTACTATTTGTATCTGTCCTGTGTATTTGCCACCCAGTAGTCAGTCTGGCACCTGGGTAGTGGTCTCTCCCTTAGTTCTATTCTTAACATCTTTGCTATGCTGTTTAAGATTATATTCACACATGTGCAGGTTTGAGGTGAGCCTCGGGATTCATTCACAACTTTCTGGAGCAGCTTTCCCAAGCCCCTCCCTCTCTGAGATTTTCCTGGTACTTTTTGGTTCCCTGAGCCTCCCCTTGTGGCTACTCTTGCCAGAACGCTAGAGCTTTCATTACCCTACTCTGCTGGCACTTCCTATGCCCACAGCTGGGGCTACGCATCAGGAAGCACAGAGAGAGAAAAAAAGCCATGAGGGTCTTGGGCCACAGCTCCTCTGATTGGAGAGGAGGTTTTACCTCCTTCGGTATTTTAGGTGCTTGTGATTACTGGTGCAACCACTACTACAAGATAGCCTAGGTACAAACGTATGTGGGCAAAGTGGGGGAAAAAAGAAATATGGAGGACTTCTCCCATTCTCTGTTAGCCAAAATATGAGAGCTTCTCTTGGAGTTTCCACTGCGCCCTGGTACTCACTTCTGGTTTTGTGGATTGCCTTGAGTCCAAGCCAGGGAAGATCAGGAAATAAAACGGGAAACTTACCACCAGTTCAGTTGTGGAGTCCACAAATAGCTGCTCCATGCATTCAGTGGGAGAGACGGGGTGGAGTGTGCTTCCTTCATCATAGGCTGAAGCAGAACCTGGTACTTGATTTGTTGATTTTTATATTTAAAAAGATATTTCTCTTGTTACAAAAATGGTACATCTCCATTCTGGAAAACTTGAAAAATAAAGATAAATTTGGAAAGTAAGGACTAAAATTTAAGACTAAAAAGTAAGAAACTAAAATTTTCTATAAGTCATGAACAAAAGAAAACTTTTTATTTCCTATTTTGCATTTTAACCATAAAAATGAATTAGATAATAAAATCATGTTGTTAATCATTTTAACCAGTAATTTTAAGACCCAGATATTATTGACGTGCTCTAATGTTGTTTTTATTTCCTTTTTCTAAATAGGTACAAAGTCTTTATCCTCAAACTGGCTGGGTTGAAATTGATCCTGATGTTCTCTGGCTTCAGTTTCTTGCTGTAATAAAAGAGTCTGTTAAAGGTAATTAGATTTAGAAAAATAAAAATAATAAAGTATATTTTGTGTTAGTAAGAGTTTTCCTCAGTCTTTAGAATTTTGTGGGTTGCCTAAGCTATAATTATACAAATAGTATTTTACTGGGGTCACAATTTCCCAGTATTTTTCAGCCGACATTTGTGGTTTACCGTTAACCACTTTGTCAAGGAAAGGTAATGGCAACTCTCTCCTCTGGCTTAAATCTTTTTTCAACTGCAGTATAAAGGTTCACCTTCCTTCTTCATTCCTAGTTGTAGTTAGTGCTCATTTAATTTCGTGTTGTGTACAAAATACCAGAGGTTATTTATTAACAAAGTTATAACACACAGTTCCTGCTGTTAGAAATTTACACTTGAGATACCTTTATTGTTAGACAAGGGTTTTTTTTGTTTTTTAATTTTTTTTAAATGTTTACTTATTTTTGAGACAGAGAAAGACAGAGCATGAGCCGGAGAGGGGCAGAGAGAGAGAGGGAGACACAGAATCCGAAGCAGGCTCCAGGCTCTGAGCTGTCAGCACAGAGCCCAATGCCGGGCTTGAACTCACAAACTGTGAGATCATGACCTGAGCTGAAGTCAGACACTTAACCATCTGAGCCACCCAGCTGCCCCTGTTTTTGTTTTTCTGTGTGGCCTCTTGATGCAAAGTGCTGTCCTGGCCATAGCGACAGTCTGAAATCTTAGCTCTTTAAGAACATTTTCAATGCAACTTTCTTTAAAAACATGGCAAAAGATGACTTATAAATGTGAATTCCAAAAGATCTCTTACTTCACTTTTGTGATTGAATTGCTTCTCCTTCTTACCTTTTTTGGTTTGAAATATGTCAAACTTATTTTAAAAAGTTCCAGTAGTACATGGAATACCTGTATACCTTTTTCCCAGATTCAAACATGTTTAGTAGTGTTTATCATCCTTTGCAAACTCTTTTATTTGACCCATTTGAACATTGGCTGTGACATAATAACCTGTTCTCCCTAAATACTTGAACATTATCTCCAAAGAAAGGGGAATTCTCGGGATGCCTGGGTGGCTCAGTCGGTTGAGTGTCTGACTTCAGCTCAGGTCATGATCTCATAGCTCATGAGTTCCAGCCCCGCGTCAGGCTCTGTGCAGACAGCTCAGAGCCTGGAGCCTGCTTTGGATTCTGTGTCTCCCTCTCTCTCTGCCCCTCCACTGTTTGTGTTCTGTCTCTCTGCCTCTTTCTCAAAAAAATAAACAAACGTTAAAACATATTTTTAAAAAAAGAAAGGGGAATTCTTTTATATAACTACAGTGCACTTATCTTAGAGGAAATTTAACATTAATACAGTAATATTTTCTAATGCTTCATCTTCAATAGTCCTCTCTTATCTCAGTCATTAATAGCTTTTTGCCAATCCAGAATCCGGCCAAAGATGAGGCATTGCACGTAGCAGTCAGTCTATCTAGTCTCTTTTAATCTAGAGCGTGTTCTTTATGACGCTGACAATTTTCAAAAGTACGGACCAGTTTATTAGACAGTCCTACATTATGGCTTGTCCTGATTTATTTCTCATGATTAGCTTCAGGTTAAATATTTTTTTTTTTTAATTTTTTTTTTTCAACGTTTATTTATTTTTGGGACAGAGAGAGACAGAGCATGAATGGGGGAGGGGCAGAGAGAGAGGGAGACACAGAATCAGAAACAGGCTCCAGGCTCTGAGCCATCAGCCCAGAGCCTGACGCAGGGCTCGAACTCACGGACCGCGAGATCGTGACCTGGCTGAAGTCGGACGCTTAACCGACTGTGCCACCCAGGCGCCCCCAGGTTAAATATTTTTGAGAGAAGTACTGTGTGTGAGGTGATATGTCTTCCTCAGTACTCAAATTGAAGTTGTCCCTATTTTTCCTAGTGGCATAAATTGCTCTTTTAAAACAATATCGTGAAAAATACTCAAGTAGCTGTATTTTAAGAAATATGAACCAAAAAAACCCATGTTTTATTTGCATTTAGCATCTGTTTGTATGGAAAATAAGATCTGAGCTTCACTAATTATAATACTTTCCCTGGGGATTTTCCTTTACGTCATCAACCAGCTTCTATTATGGTGTGTTGATCTTGAAAATAAGTTGTTTTACTGGCACATAGGGGTTTATTCAGGAATAGCAGAATTGCAATTTGGGACAAGCAAGCTATGGCAAAAACCATAGGCTATTCCAACAAACAAAAAAGAGGAATGTTCTTTTGTTAAAAAGGAGAAAGAAGTTGGGAAGGTTTGTTTTGAACTGTGGTCCATTGGGAGACAAGCAAGAGTTTAGGGTGATGATGGTTTCTCATTGGCTTGGGTAGTAGATTTGTTATGGAAGATGCAGTGTACGTCTTTTCCTATCAGGACCTGTGATTGTCAATTCTTTTCTGCTGAGGATTCTTTTCGTGGGGTCTGTAACTGATAGGTCTTCCTGTAATTGACCCAGTGGTATGGTTGTGACTGCATTTTAGAGAGGTTTCCCTGTATTAATTTTCATAGGTTGATCATTGCTTGAATTAAGATCCACTCTTTTAGTATTACAAGAAGAAAATACAATCCAAGTAACCTTGAGTATTGTTTATTTTTTTCCTAACATTTAAAGCAAAAGCCCATTTTGCTATTATTCAAATATGACCTTTTTCCCTTTAAGTAAAAAATTACTACAAAATCATCTTAGTAATGCTTTCTTTATTAGCTCCAGTTATGTTACTAAATGCTAAACCCAGATGTTTTTCTTAAAGATTATATTGAATGATCTATTTCCCATACTATAATATTATAAAGAAAACTTCACTGGCTTTTACCCCCATGTGTTTTACCTATCTTTATTTTTAGCTGCAGGAATAGAGATGAATCAAATTGTTGGTCTTGGCATTTCAACACAGAGAGCAACTTTTATTACATGGAACAAGTAAGTACGTTGTTTGATAAACATTCTGTGGCTGGGTTCATACCATAGTGAGTGTGCTGCTGTAAGACCTTTTTGAGGAGTTTTAAATTTATGAATTAAGAGTTTTGCTTGGTTAAGAGGGATGAAAGTGGGCCTGCTTTCTGGCGTTTTAAAGTACATTCCCTGCATGTTGTTTGGGCTTGACTTCTATTAAATAATAACAATAAAAATATTATTACTGTCATTACAATTCTCCTTCCTTTCTTTTGAGGTGAGTTTTTCAAATAAGCATGGATTGAAATCTTAAAAATTAGCTTATATCTAAAAAGATTCAGGAGATTCTAACAAATTTCATAAACACAATTCTATAATTATGGTTTATATTTTCAGTCTGTTCCAAATTTGATATTTAAGTACCTACAACATATGAGGTATGTATAAACATAATTATAGGGGCGCCTGGGTGGCGCAGTCGGTTAAGCGTCCGACTTCAGCCAGGTCACGATCTCGTGGTCCGTGAGTTCGAGCCCCGTGTCGTGCTCTGGGCTGATGGCTCAGAGCCTGGAGCCTGTTTCTGATTCTGTGTCTCCCTCTCTCTCTGCCCCTCCCCCGTTCATGCTCTGTCTCTCTCTGTCCCAAAAATAAATAAATGTTGAAAAAAAAAAAACCATAATTATAATATCATAATGGCTACCATATAGTGAATACCTACGATATTTCAGGTTCTATTATCCTAACAAACATACTTATTAATTAGGTATTATGTAATATGTCTTTTTACAGAGAAAGAAACTGAGGCTTAGCGAAATAAGTAAGTGGTTCAAGGCCACTCAGTTAATAAATAGAGCCAAGATTCCAAATTATCTTTTTTGACCCCAAAACATATGCCCTTCCCACTACCTCTATATTACCTTCAACATGAGTTTCTTTAAAAACATTAACAACGGACACCTGGGTGGCTCAGTCGGTTGAGTGTCCGACTCTTGATTTCAGCTCAGGTTATGATCCCAGGGTTGTGGGATCGAGCCCCATGTCTCACTCCGTGCTGAGCGTGGGACCTGTTTGGGGTTGTGTCTCTCTCTCTCTCTCTCCCTCCCTTTGCCCCCTCTCCCACTCTCTCTCTCTGTCTCTCAAATAAAGAAAATTATAAAAAAAAATAAAAATGATAACAGCAAAACTCTATAAAATGTTTCTTTGTTATAAAGCCCTAGACACCAAAGGGCATCTTGAGCATGGGGCAGTGGGGAAGAAAAATGGTAGATATAGGGGTAAGAATAAGTATAAGAAACATAATCAGGGTGAATTCACAAGGACTTGGCCTCTAATCCAGTACTGGGCAAGAGGAAGAAGTTTAAATTTACCAGTGATGTTTGGGAAGATAATGATTGAAATTATAGACAACATAAAAGGAGGAACCAGTTAGGTGGTGATGATGGTGGGTAGAAGGGAATATGATAAAGTGTTTGGTTTGGGACATGGGGATATGGAGATCCCCTAAAGGTGGTTAGAACATTTGTCTGGTTTATACTGAGGCATGGCTCATTTCCTCCAGATAGGTGCTCTTTCTTTGAGGGTATAATGCTTCTCAGATGGATGCCTGCATCTACAGTCCCTCTGTGCCTTCCCCCAGCTCCCCACCCAGTGCATTGGGCACAGCAAGTCTTAAATAGGTAATACACGTGTCAGATAAAAGAGTAAAGGATTTAAAGTCATCTGTGTAGGTCAGGGTTTCTAAACAGTGGCACCGTTGACATTTTGGGCCAGGTGATTCTTTGTTGTTGGGGCTATCCTGGGCATTGTAGGGTGTTTAGCAGCATCCCTGGCCTCTGCTTTCCAGGTACCAATAGCACCCTCCCCCCCTGGTTTTGGCAGCCAAAAACATCACCAGACATTGCCCAGTGTCCCCTGGGCAGTAGAATCACTCGCAGTTGAGAACTGTTGACATAGATAAAGTTCAGAAGAGTAGGTGTGTTCTCTGGTAGAGATTATATGGATAAAAGAAAAGAAGACTGAGGATTTAGAGAGTATCCACCCTGCCCCCCAACTAATTGGGAGTCAGAAAGCAAAAAGCTAGCATGACAGGACAAACACGTATCTGGGAAGTGGGTGGTATGGAAGTTGAGGCAGGAGAGTGTTCCTAGGGAAACAACTGATTGGAAGTGTCATGTTTTGTTGGATTTGGAGATTAGATCATTGGCCACATTGATTGTTTTCATCAGAACCTAGATTCCAGGTCATTCATGACAGGAAGGTCAAAATACTAGGATGCAAAGTTTTTGTGTGGCAGTAGGACCATACCTCACTTTTAGGAGAAATAGAAGGGTCACATTCCAAGACCATCCAAGACCATTCACTTCCCTTATTGGTGGTGTTGTCATTTTGGCAGGATAGGCTTTCTTCCTCAGACAATTAATTTTGAGTTTTCTTCTTGGCTGTCCTTTTTTGAGATGTTCATATTCTTTCATCATGAGTTTTGGAAACTTTGCTTGTAGGAAATACTAGATATTCAACACACACACACACACACACACACACACACACACATGCACACACACACACACACACAGCTTTGTGCTTCTTTTACCTTAAAATAATAGAGTCTTAAAATAGTGCTCCCTGGGCACCATGTGCCCTGTAGCACATAATGCTGGCAGATCTACAAGCTCCCCAACAAAGAGCTGAGATACAGCACAGGAGTGAGTGGGCACAGCTCTGAGCTCATTTTCTAGAGAGAGATTGACAGGACCCTGGCACAATCTATTGTGCATTCCAGACCTGGCCAGCACCTCCTCCCAACTCACTGTTTCTTTCCCCTACGGTCACTGTCCATTTCTATCATCACGGCCATAGAAACATTGTTTTCCTGTTGCTGTCGTCAGTAAGCCTAAAACATTGAACTTTCTTTTTTTTTTTTTTCCTCCTTTCCCCTCCTTGAGATGCTTGGTGTTTATTAACTTTTTACAGGCCTTGACTTTTCTTCATATTCTTCAGATTAAAGTATTTTTCAATGTATTTAGTCAGTGGTGTGTTTAGCCTGTATCTGACAATAGCTATAGTACATCTCCCCTATTTTGGTTGTTTTAAATTCGTTTGTTCTACAAAATCGGATCTGTTTTGTTCCTTCAATCCCTATGTCTCTCAGGGAGGCTTCTGCTAGCTAACCTCAGATCAGGGTGTGTGCCAATTAGTAACATAAACTATGAGTCACGCAGGCAAACTGAGATTCACTCAGTAACTGTTTGAGGACTTATAGGGAGTAAGGCAGTGTGCTGGCTACAGAGCTGAATATGAAAATGAATAAGAAGACCAGCCCTCAAGAAATTGACAGTCTCATAATACAAATATGTAAATGACTGTGTTCCCACAGCACCAATATATCTTTTATTGTAGTACTTGATACTTGTGTTAATGGTTCTTTCCAATTACTTATGACAGAAATACATTAGGAACCACGGAATGGTACACGGTGTTAGAGAGGTTTAAGGCAACTCATTTACATATTGCTTGTCGTGTTTTTTCCTCCATTTGTTTTTTTATTGTTGACATAGGTAAAACAAACCCACATCACTGCTAAGTGAATATTGGAATATGTGTTACTTCTTAAGATCAGTATTCTAGATTGTCTTCTACCATGCTATGAATTAATGATGTCTCGTTCTTCTTGTGTCTTATGCCTTTGTTCTTCAGCTGTGCTAACATTTAACACACCATGCTTCATCCTGAGAACCTTCGAATGTGTAACACATTTTGTCAGCAATGTTCAGTCTCCTCGTTTGTTCCTCCTCATCCTTCAGAGCTCAGTTCTGTTGTCATTTCTCAAAGAAGCCTTTCCTGACCTTTACACTAGGCAAGGTCTCCTGTTAAGGATACTCATGGTATTCTGTATTTCTCCTTCATAGGACTTCGTCCTGTAGTAAGTAAGTGAGTAATTGAGTATTTGGTTTCCCTGGTAGAAAATATATTCATGTTTGTTTGCTTGTTTGCTTATTTATTTTGACAGAGAGAGAGAGAGAGGGAGAGAGAGAGAGAGAGAGAGAGAAAGAGAGAGGGAGGGAAATGGGAGTGGAGGAGGGGCAGAGAGAGAGGGAGACAGAATCAAAAGCAGTCTCCAGTCTGTCAATGTAAAGCCTGACTCAGGGCTCGAGCTCATGAAACACGAGATTATAACCTGAGCCGAAGTCAGATGCTTAACTGACTGAGCCACCCAGGCACGCCATGAGTAGATGCTTTCTAAGTAAAAAGAGCAAATCAAGGGCATAAACAGGAGGCACAAGAGTATGGAGTGTCTGAAGAATCAAAGGTACTTTGGAATTCAGAGGGTGAAATAGGGAAGGCACCATACCCAAGGGTTCTGACTTCTTCCTGACTCTGATCTTCTCTCTGACTATCCTCTTCCTAGTCTGTGCTCCAGTCACACTAGCCTGCTCTCTGTTTCTTGAACATTCCCACTGGTTCCTACTTTTATTAGGAGCAGCTTTGCACTTGTTGCTCCCTCTATCTGGAACACTCTTACCTGAGATCTCACCTATTTCTCATCATTCCGACCTCACCACGGAGATCATTCTCCCAGGAGACCTTCCCTGACCATTTTATTTGCCCATCAATTTACCATTTTATTTTCTTGATATCACTTATCATTATCCAAAATTCTTATTTACTTATTTGAATATTTATTTATTACATATCTCCCATAGGTGTAAGAAGTTCCATGAGTGTTGGGATTTAAAAAAAACTTTTTTTTTAATGTTTATTTATCTTAGAGAGAGACAGAGCACAAGCAGGGGAGGGGAGAGAGAGAGGGAGACACAGAATCCAAAGCAGGCTCCAGGCTCCGAGCTGTCAGCACAGAGCCTGACGCGGGGCTCGAACTTACGAGCTGTGAGATCATGACCTGAGCCGAAGTCGGACGCTCAACTGACAGAGCCACCCGGGCGCCCCCAGTGTTGGGATTTTTGTCTGCCCTATTCTCGCTAGGTCCTTCACACTTAGAACAGTACATTCACATAGTAGGCCTTCAAATGTTTGAGTGATTGAGTTGTACCTGGAGAGGAAGGCAAGGTCCCAGACCAGGAAAGGCCATTTGTTTTGGTAAAGAGTTTATCTCTTATAAGTAGTGGGAAATTATCAAAAGCTGTTAAGCAGAAGGGTAATATGACCAAATTTACATTTTAGAAAGAATATTCTTTAAAATTTTTTTCAGGTTTATTTATTTATTTTTGAGAGAGACAGAGCACGAGCAGGGGAGGGGCAAACAAAGAGAGAGAGAGAGAGAGAGAGAGCATCCCAAGCAAGCTCCTTACTGTCAGCACAGAGACCGATGTGAGGCTCAAACCCATAAACCATGAGGTCATGACCTGAGCTGAAACTGAGTCAGATGCTTCACCGACTGAGCCACCCAGGTGCCCCTGGAAAGAATATTCTTGAATCAGGGTAGACAGTGGATTTGAGAGGAATGAGAGTAAGATGGGGAAGTGTCTTTGAAGACAATTGCTTATTCAAGTCTCTGCTCTCATACCTAAAAACACTCCCCACCCCCAGTTACTCTATTCTTTTACCATGCATTCTTTCATGGCATCATCCTTATATGAAATGATAGTTTTAATTACTGATTTGTTTCTCCCCTCCATTAAAATATAAACTCCAGGGATATAACAGGATCCCTGTGGACTTAGGATGATCTCCCCACTTCCCCCTAGTTTTTGGCTGAAGCAGCTAAAGGATACCATTAACCCAAGTGTGGCACACTAGAGAAAGAGGGGCAGCAGGTTTGGGGTGGATGTGTTGCATTTGAGGTGGCATGGAGCAATTCTAGGAGATAAGCAGAAGGTAGCTATTTGTGAGGGGATGGAAATTATGTGAGAAGCTGGCCCTAGAGTTGTAGATGGGTGAGTAGTCCTGTGCTGACAGCATTCATGAGTGTGGGTCAGATTTCTTTACAGACAACAGTTAGTTAAAAAGAGAAGGGGACCAAGCATATAACCCTCAGCAGATACCAGCATTTAACTGGCAGTCAAAGGAAGAAATATTTGCAGAGGAAACCAGAGAACATATACTTAGAGAGGTAGGAGGAAAAACAGTACAGTGATATCATGCAAGCTTAGGAAAGTGACAGTTATTTTTTTTAATTTAAATGTTTGTTTATTTTTGAGAGAGAGCGAGTGCTACAGCAGGGGAGGGGCAGAGAGAGGGGGAGACAGGATCCTAAGCGGGTTCTGTGCTGACAGCAGAGAGCCCAAAGTGGGGTTCAGATTTGAACCATGAGATCATGACCTGAGCCAAAGTTGGACGCTTAAGCCACTGAGCCACCCTGGCACTCCAGGAAAGTGACAGTTTTAGGTAGGATGAAGTGATGGTCCGGACTCCGTATTGCAGAATGGTCAAGTCAAATAGAAATGAGCCTGTAAATCTGGAAATAAGGAAGACAGTGGTTACCACAGTGAATATACTTTTCATGAATGATGAGAAATCTGAATTGTACTTGTATCACATTTGGTTGAGGTAATGAGAGGTTATGAGGAAACATTGAAGGCTTTGTTAGGTTGTATTCCATACATACGGATCGGTACCAGTTCACAAGGTTCTGGCATTTAAAGCAGACACAGGAGGGTCACCTGGGTTGCTTAGTTGGTTAAACCTCTGACTCTGGATTTCAGCTCAGGTCATGATCTCACGGTTTTCTGGGTTCGAGCCCTGCATCTGACTCTGAGCTGGCAGTGCAGAGCCTGCTTGGGATTCTCTCTTTCCCCCTCCCCCACTTGTGCTATCTCTCTCTCTCTCTCTCAAAATAAATAAACTAAAAAAGAACTTAAAAAATTTTAAAAAAGAAAGAAAGCAGACACAGAAGAAAGCTGGAATGATCCCAGGTTAGGTATTGGAAAGATAGATGGTTAACTTGAAAGGTAAGGGGTAAAAAGAACCTCATGAAGAATAATGGAGTAGGAACCTGTGAGGATGGGTCAAAGCAACCATTGAGCTGGAAAGAGAGGTTATAGTAAACTGCTTCAAAACTCTAGAACGTAATTAGGCCTTACAACAACTAGGGGAGTGCTGGATGAAAGTAGCAGCCACTACTGTCAGGTAAGAGGGTGCGTGCAAACTGGCCACTGTCTTTTACTCCTCAGTGCTTCTGTGGGTATGGGAAAAGCGGCTCCCATTACTGGAGTGAGTGGCTGCTACTAGGACAAGCAGTAGGGACACTGTCCTACAAAAATTTGGATGTTTATGCTTTGGTGGTGCCCCACGGGACTGGCACAGCTGCTTACCTAGGTTCCAGCCCTCTCAGCTGCAGTGGCTTTCTTAACCAGTGTCTGTTGGGAGATTTAATGTTTTTTTTTCTGGAGCCAGACATTTAAGAAAATCTTTGTCAGCTCACTGACACAGAGAGAACAGAAGTCACGGAAACTTCAGTGACTACACACAACAAGGAATACACACTTTGCAATAATAGTTTGGAAAAGTCACACACTGACAACTCCAACCCTCAAGAAAGAAAAATCAGCAATCCCTGAGGAGGGGGTAAACCAGATTTCTAGAGTTATCACATTTATTTTCAAAGGAATAAGTTTTACGCATCTCACTGACTGAAGGAATTAGTCACACCCTAAGGAAATTTTGATGAATTAATCTGTTAAAGACGAAAATTAAACATTAAGATACAAAATTACACATAATAAATAGTATAATTGAAAACTGTACAATTCAGGACTCATGACATTTCCTTATAACCACTTCCAACTCCATTATTACTCTGTCTCTCCTGTAAATAGCACCTCTCAATACTTAGTCTTACAAGTTATTAAAGCAAGGCGCATTTTTATATATTAAACTAACAAAATAACAGTCTGGGTGAGATTATGGCAGAAGTGTTTCACTCATACATTGCTCTCATATTTTTTAATATATAATATTAAATTTAATTAAATTAATATTTAAATTAATAATTACTTTAATATAAATTAAATTAATATTTTCATATAAAATTAATGTCTCCAAATAGTTATCAAGTACAAACCAATGCTCCAGACGCTCCCTGAAGCACCATCTGGTACAGGCACCCTAGCTGAGAAGGCATTGGAAGTGGTATTATAATCAATATGCAATATTGACTATAACATCAACTGTTGCAGGTTTGGCCACATATGAGGAGTTGGACTCAGTAATCTCACACTTAGGAGTGAGGGAGATTTGGGGGAAACAACCCAACAGAAGCAACAACAGCTCATCAAAATTTGACCTCGGGAAATAGGGTCACTGCGAATGTAATTAGTTAAATTAGGATGAGACCATAATGCAGTAGGGTGGATTTCTAGTTCAGTGTGACTAATGTCCTCATACAAAGACAGCCACGTGAAGACAGACACATGGAGAATTTCATGCGAAGGAGAAGGGTTGGAGTGATGCAGCAATGAGCCAAGAAATGCCAGAGATTGCTACAGACCGCCAGCACAAGGCAAGGAAGGACTCCATTGTAGATTTTAGAGGGAGTGTGGCCCTGGCAGCATTATGATTCTGGACGTCTAGCTTCCAAACTGAGACAATAAGTTGCTTTTGTCTTAAGCTGTTACGGCAGCCTAAGGAATCAAATACAATGGTCAACTGATTTTTGACAACGACACCAACCAGGCAATGTGGAAAAACGTGTCTTCAACAGGTTGAGAAAACTGGATTTTCATTTGCAAAAGTATGAATGTGGACCCTTACCACATACTATATATAAAAATTAACTCACAAAATGGATCAAAGACTCAATTTAAAGGATAAAACTTTGTAGTTTTAAAGAAAACATAGAGGAAGATTTTCATGACCATGAATCTAGCATCGACTTCTTAAATGGCACCAAAAGCACAGTTAATACAACAAAAAAATAGATAAATTGGACTTCATCAATATCAAAAACTTTTATGCATCAGAGAACACTATTAAAATATTTTCATATTTTTGACAACTAATTTTTCTTTAATTTTCTTAACTGTCGGAAGTCTCTGAAGTATAAAAATTGCCCCAAATTTAATCATAAATAATAAAAAATAAAGCCATGTTGAAATTATTTTGACATAATGTATAATTTACATTTAAAAAATACGTCTATGGGGCACCTGGGTTAAGCCTCTGATTCCTTTTTTTTAAGTTTATTTTTTATTTTTTAAAATTTACATCCAAATTAGTATATAGTGAAGCAATGATTTCAGTACATTCCTTAATGCCCCTTACCCATTTAGCCCATCCCCCCTCCCACAACCCCTCCAGCAACCCTCAGTTTGTTCTCCATATTTATGAGTCTTTTGTTTTGCCCCCCTCCCTGTTTTTATATTATTTTTGTTTCCCTTCCCTTATGTTCATCTGTTTTGTCTCTTAAAGTCCTCATATGAATGAAGTCATATGATTTTTGTCTTTCTCTGACTAATTTCACTTAGCATAATACCCTTCAGTTCCATCCACGTAGTTGTAAGTGGCAAGATTTCATTCTTTTTGATTGCCGAGTAATACTCCATTGTGTGTGTGTGTGTGTGTGTGTGTGTGTGTGTGTGTGTGTGTTTGTGTGTGTGTGTGTGTGTACACACACACACACACCACATTTTCTTTATCCATTCATCCACCGACAGACATTTGGGCTCTTTCCATACTTAGGCTACTGTTGATAGTGCTGCTGTAAACATGGGGGTGCATGTGTCCCTTCGAAACAGCACACCTGTATCCCTTGGATAAATGCCTAATAGTGCAACTGCTGGGTCGTAGGGTAGTTCTATTTTTAGTTTTTTGAGAAACCTCCATACTGTTTTCCAGAGTGGCTGCACCAGCTTGCATTCCCACCAACAATGCAAAAGAGATGCTCTTTCTCTGCATCGTCACCTATATCTGTTGTTGCCTGAGTTGTTAATGTTAGCCATTCTGACAGGTGTGAGGTGGTATCTCATTGTGGTTTTGATTTGTACTTCCCTGATGATGAGTGATGTTGAGCATTTTTTCATGTGTCAGTTGGCCATCTGGATGTTTTCTTTGGAGAAGTGTCTATTCGTGTCTTTTGCCCCTTTCTTCACTGGATTATTTGTATTTTGGGTGTTGAGTGTGATAAGTTCTTTATAGATTTTGGATACTAACTCTTTATCTGATATGTCACTTGTAAATATCTTCTCCCATTCTGTCAGTTGCCTTTTAGTTTTGCTGATTGTTTCCTTTGCCGTGCAGAAGCTTTTTATTTTGATGAGGTCCCAGTAGTTCATTTTTGCTTTTGTTTCCCTTGCCTCTGGAGATGTGTTGAGTAAGAAGTTGCTGCGGCCAAGATCAAAGAGGTTTTTGCCTGCTTTCTCCTCGAGGATTTTGATGGCTTCCTGTCTTACATTGAGGTCTTTCATCCACTTTGAGTTTATTTTTGTGTATGGTGTAAGAAAGTGGTCCAGGTTCATTCTTCAGCATGTCGCTGTCCAGTTTTCCCAGCACCACTTGCTGAAGAGACTGTCTTTATTCCATTGGATATTCTTTCCTGCTCTGTCAAAGATTAGTTGGCCATACATTTGTGGGTCATTTCTGGGTTCTCTATTCTATTCCATTGATCTGAGTGTCTGTGCCAGTACCATACTGTCTTGATGATTACAGCTTTGTAGTATAGCTTGAAGTCTGGGATTGTGAAGCATCTGACTCTTGATCTCAGCTCAGGTCTTGATCTCAGGGTTGCGAGTCTGAGATAAAAAAAATACATACGTATGTCTAGGAAAATTTAGTCATTGATATCTTAAATGTGCAGTTACATTTCTGGAAACTGACTACAGCCTGTAATGTGGAAGGTGTGCGTCTTGGTGTGCATCTTGGTGTGTTTGCTTTGTAATTTCATCTAAGATAGAGGACTACAGTAGGAAAATCATGTCTCTGATTTGTGCTAATGATAATGGTGGCTGTTTGGATCACTGAAGGAAAAAGAAGTAATGTGTTCATGAATGTAGGTGAATGCTATGATTCTCATTAGTAGAAGTGAAAAATGAAAGGGAAGGACACTATTAAGAGAGTGAAAAGAAAACTCACAAAATGGTAGAAAATATTTTTTTGCAAATCATGTATTTGATAAAGAATTAATATTTAGAATATATAAAGAACTATTACAACTCAACAACAAAAAAAGAACCCAAATAAAGCAATTAATAAATGGACAAAGGACTTGAATAATATACAGATAGTCAATAAGCACATGAAAAGATGTACAATATCATTAGTCCTTGGGGAAACACGTACCAACTACAATGAGATACCACTTCACACCCATCAGGATGGCTATAATTAAAAAAATGGAAAACAACAAGTGTTGGTGAGGGTGTGGAAAAACTGGAACTCTTGTATACTGGTGGCAGGGATGTAAATGGTGTGGCACTATGGGAAAAAGTTTGGCAGTTCTTCAAAAACTAGACTTACCAGATGACCCAGCAATTCTTTTCGTAGGTATATACCCAAAGGAATTGAAACAGGGACTCAAACAGGTACTTGCATAGCAGTGTTTTTTATAGCAGCATTATTCACAAAGGCAAGGGGGTAGAAACAACCCAAATGTTGGGAAATAATGGTGATGGTAATATATAACATTGTGAAATGTACTTAATGCCACTGAACCACACATTTAAACATGCTTAAAGTGGCAAATTTATGTTATATATATCTTACCACAATTTTTAAAAAGAGAGAGAATCACGGGGTAGAGAGTATGCTAGATCATGGGATGCAGGAAAGGACGGAAGCCTGAGAGAGGTTGGTAGGAAGACAAGTGTTTGAGGGATTAATGGTTACAGTGAGTTTGAAGGGAAGGTATTTTTTTTCTTAAGTTTATTTATTTACTTTGAGAGAGACAGAAACAGTGGGAGTGGGGGAGGTAGAGAGAGAATCCCAAGCAGGCTCCGCACTGTCAGTGCAGAGCTGGGCGTGAACGCATGAAGCTGAAACCAAGAGTTGGACATTTAACTGACTGAGCTACCTGGTGCCCCTGAAGGGAAGGTATGTAGAGAGTAAGATTGAGAGAACTGAAATAATAACAAGATGTGTTGACTAATATATTGGAATGTTAAAATTTCGGGTGTAGAATGTTTCCAGGTAATAAAGTTGAGGATGTGCCCATGGGTGTGGACTGCTTAAGAAGTGTGGGAAATGACAGTCTAGGGAATTGAATGTGGCCAAACTCACACAGAGGGGCACCTGGAATAGGGTAGACAGCAAGCCTGAGTTGTATGTCAGAGATTAGTAGATGTCAGTGGTTGAATTTGCAGGAGCCAAAAAGGAAAATGACTTATTTCTATGGTATTTCTTAGTTCTGTACTTTTATTGTAGTGTTGACCCAGAGTTTGTTGAATTTCTTCTTATTGGACAAATTTTGATAAGCTCAGTAGGTTGCAGAGGATAAGCCAGTCCCAAAGGTGAGAGGTATAGAAATAGGGTGAGGCAATATTTCAGCTCTTCTGTGTAGCTACAGATGTTTTTATCCGATTGTGTGTTTCAAGTAAAATGAAGGGAGGAAGCATTGGCTTCTTGCTTTTTAAAGTGTATAAGCAAGTCTTTAAAGGCCTTCTTATTAGATGTGTTTTGTTTTAGACATGTGCACGTTGTACTGTTTCAAAAAGAATATCTTTTTTGATAGAATTTGATCTAGAATTTCATTTTATTTATCACATTATAATTGTTACAAAATGTGTTCAGTTTATAAAATGAAAAAATCATTCGGCAAGCCCCATCTAATTAAATTATACTTTGATATTCCAGTGTTGCCTCTAATTTTGTTTTCTCTTGTGCCAGATCTTTTTTTTTTTTTTTAATTTTTTTTTTCAACGTTTATTTATTTTTGGGACAGAGAGAGACAGAGCATGAACGGGGGAGGGGCAGAGAGAGAGGGAGGCACAGAATCGGAAACAGGCTCCAGTCTCTGAGCCATCAGCCCAGAGCCCGACGCGGGGCTCGAACTCACGGACAGCGAGATCGTGACCTGGCTGAAGTCGGACGCTTAACCGACTGTGCCACCCAGGCGCCCCCAGATGTTTTATTTACTATGGTCTCTGATTTATATTGAGTCTCAAAATACTGTTTTTATCGTTCTTAGGAAAACGGGAAATCATTTTCACAACTTCATTAGTTGGCAAGACCTAAGAGCTATTGAGCTAGTAAAATCTTGGAATAATTCATTCCTAATGAAGGTAATCTTTTTCTTATCTTCTGTGATTTAGATATTACTGTTTTCCCTGTAAATGTCCCTTACCTGTATAATCTCCTACCTGTGCTGTTTTAGAACGTTGAGAAGAGAATACACATATGCACACTCCACACATCAGGGAAACTTCATAATTGTCACCCAAAAGCATATATGGTAGACTAAAGTACTTAACAACTACACTTCAGGAAGCCCTAAGAAGGTTTAGGATGGACCCCAGGGTCTCATGTGAGTGAGAATTCATGTTACCATTCTTGGAGAAGTGGACAAAATGCAGACCATGTCCAGAAAAAATAGAGAAATGTCCAAATTTCATAATCTTTTGTTAAAAGTGGAGAATGAATATCAAGACGCATAACTGGCTGACAGCCACAAGCTCTTCATCTGATGCCTACCACATCATGGTAGCAAATGACAATGGTTATGACTATGACAGTGACAGTAGTGGTGGTGGCAGCATAAGTGTGGGGTTACTGAGTCAAAGGGTAAGACAGTTTTCCAAATGTGGCCAGACCTGCAATATGTGGTGTTATAATTAATATTACATGCTGCAATTTTACATATTCTAATGCCACACAGCTAAATGCCTTTTCAACTCAGGTGCCTCTACAGAATGGTGCTTCAGAGAGTATCTGGAGCATTGATTTGACTCAATAACTATTTGGAGACACTAATTTTATATGGAAACAAACATGAATATATTATAGAATATGACAGCAATGCATGAGTGAAAGAAACACTTTTGCCATAATGTCACCCACATTGGTTTTTCTTTTGTTAGTTTAATATATGAGGATGTACCTTGCTTTAATAACTTGTAAGGCTGAGTACTGAGAGATGCTGTATACAGGAAAGAGTGATTAAGGAGTTGAAAATGATTATAAGAAAATGTCATGAACTTTGAATGGTATAATTTAAAATTATACAATTTATAGGGTTGCCTGGGTGGCTCAGTCAGTTAAGCGTCCGACTCTTGATTTCAGCTCAGGTCATGATCTCACAGTTTGTGAGTTCGAGCCCCACATGGGGCTCCATGCTGATAGTGCAGAGCCTGCTTGGGATTCTCTTTCTCCTTCTCTCTCTGCCCCTCCCTCACTCACTCTCTGTCTCTCTCAAAAATAAACAAACATTAAAAAATAATAATAAAAACAAAACTGACTTCATACACAAAACTCTGCATTTAAAGCACTTCATCTACTTGATATTGAACATGCACATGATGTAAGCTTGGTTTCTCTTAGGAAAAAATGTGCACGGATTCTTACAGTTTAGCACACATGATTCCAGGGCCTGTCCTGCCAGTGGAGGAACCCCACCCTGCACCCATCCTATCCCAGATCCTTATGGTTTATTGATTGAGGCTCCTGGAAATATTTAGGGTGTATATGCCAGAAATGGCACCAAAGTTGTCAGTTTAGCCAAGGCTAGCTCTAAGCAACATGATGAAGTAATTAAAGTGTGTTGGCAATCTCCTGGCACCATTGTTTTCCTCCAGTCTTTCCAGCAGCCATGCTTCCTCTCACTGTTGTTCTGATTCTTGCTTAATGGTTGCTAAGGCTTCTCTTTGCTTTTAGCACTAAATCTTAACTCCCTACCATGGATCAGCTCTGTCTACAACTCTGACCATTTCCCAGACCCCTTCCTCCCTGGAGCTGCTAAGGATCTGGCTCCAGCTTTGCCAGCCTGCTTTTGTTCTTGTAGCACCCAAGCAGCCTCTCACCTTAAGACCTTCAGACCTGCAAGGGGCTCTCCTGCCATCATGACTGGATTCTTCTCATCCTTCCGGGCCCAGCTCACCTGCCACCTCCTCTGTGTGAGGCCTTTCCTGCCATCTTATTTATATAGAGTAGCATGACCCCCTTCCCCCAGTCCAGTCTGTATCAAACCGCCCTTTCTTTCTTTCACAGCACTTATCATATTTCACAGATTTTGAGATGTATAATTTTTTCAACTGAAATTTTAATTGAGATAATTATAGATTCACATGCAGTTGTAAAAAATAATACAGGGATCCCTTATAGGCTTTGCAGGTTCTCTCAATGGTAACAGTTTACAAAACTGGAGTATAGCATCACAACCAGGATACTGACATTGATACAATCTGTAGATCATATTCAGATTTCCCTATTTTACTTGTACTCTTTTCTGTTTGTATGTGGGCGTGTTCTGACTTCTGTACAGTTCTTTTATATGTTCGTATGACCACCACCACAGTTGGGACGCTGAACTGTACCATCATTACAAAGGTCCCTCATGTTGGTCTTTTATTATTTTTAAAAAATTTTTTATTTAAAAAAATTTTTTAATGTTTATTTTTTGAGAGAGCATGAGCATGAACAGGGGAGGGGCAGAGAGAGAGGGAGTCACAGAATCTGAAGCAGGCTCCAGGCTCTGAGCTGTCAGCACAGAGCCAAACATGGGGCTTGAACTCACAGACCATGAGATCATGACCTGAGGTGAAGTCGGACGCTTAACCGACTGAGCCACCCAGGGGCCCCTTATGTTGCTCTTTTATAACCACAGCCATCTCTGTCCTGTGTACCTCTCCAGCTTCTTCCCATCCATCACTCCTCGCAACTAGTAATCTGTCCTCCATTAAAAATATTTTCTGACTTCAAAAATATTACATACCTAAAATGATACAGTATAAAACCTTTGGGATTTGCTTTTTTCACTTAGTGTAATTCCCTGGAGAATCCAAGTTGTACCTGAATCAATAGGTTGTTTTTTTTTTTATTGCTGTGTTGTATTCAGGGGTACAGATGCACTACCTGTTTTTTAAGGACATCTGTGAAATCCCATTTTTTGGCTATTACAAATAGGACTGTTCTGAACATTTGTGTTTTTTTTTTTTAAATTTTATTTATTTATTTTTTTAAATGTTTATTTTTGAGACAGAGCATGAATGGGGGAGGGTCAGAGAGAGAGGGAGATCCAGAATCCGAAGCAGGCTCCAGGCTCTGAGCTGTCAGCACAGAGCCCGACACGGGGCTCGAACCCACAAATCGTGAGATTATGACCTGAGCCGAAGTCGGATGCTTAACCGACTGAGCCACCCAGGCACCCCTGTTTTGAACATTTGTGTACAGACATTTATGTGAACGTAAGTGTTCATTTCTCTAGGATAATACCCCAAAGGTACAATTAATTGCTAGGTCAAATGGTAATTGCATATTTTGTTTTATATGAAACTGTCAGAAAACTTTTTCCAGGGTGGCTGCATCATTTGCCTTCCCCCCAGCAATGTGTGAATTATAAGACATACTTTTTTTTTCTAATTTAAAAGGGGTGATTTTAAGCAGGATATATTTTTGTAAGATTTTATTTTTAATTAATCTCCACACCCAACATGGGGCTTGAACTCACAACCCCTAGGCCAGGAGTCACACATTCCACCAACTGAGCCAGCCAGGCACCCCAAGCAGGATGTATTCTTAACCATCAATTTTTAAAATCATTTTAACCATCAATTATATCTTAGCATTTCATTGTAATTTAACTAACAGGATTCTTTGTTGTTTTTTTGGTGGTACCTTCAATATTGGTTTATTTTACGGTGTCTTCTTAGATTATCTCATTTATTGATTTGATTCCTTGTCTTTCTCTTCCCATTAGAATGTAAATTTCAAGAAGGCAGGGACTCTGCCTATATTGTTCACTCTAGTTTCTCAAGGACTAGCACAGTCCCTTGGTACATAGAAGGTACTCAATAAATATTTGTTAAATGTAAGAACAAAATGCTAATTGTTCGTATGTTATATAAAAGTACAGGTGTTAGGGGTGCCTGGGTGACTCAGTTAAGTGTCTGGCTCTTGATTTCGGCTCACTTCATGATCTCACAGTTCATGGGGTTGAGCCCCACTTTGGGCTTTGTGCCCACAGCACGGAGCCTGCTTGGGATTGTCTCTCTCCCTCTCTCTCTACCCCTCCCCCACTTGCATGCGCTCTCTCTTTCTCAAAATAAATAAATAAACTTAAAAAACAAAGTACAGGTGTTAGAACTCTTAATACTTTTTGTGTGCTCCCCCACCCCGGGTATCTGCATTTTAATAGAAGATACCTTTTAATAGAAGGATATGAAATCTAATTTTTTAAATAGAGGAAAGTATAGTGTTCTTAGGGAAGAAAAACCTCTTTCAGTTTGAGGCATTCGTTAACATATAACACATCAGAGGGAGGATTATGGGTCGTCCCTTTAAATACTTTAAGGACGTCTTGTCTTTTTTTAAATTAAAAAAAAAATTTTTTTTTAGTGTTTGTTTATTTTTGAGAGAGAGAGAGACAGAGCATGAGTAGGGGAGGAGCAGAGAGAGAGGGAGACACAGAATCTGAAGCAGGCTCCAGGCTCCGAGCTGCCAGCACAGAGCCCGATGCTGGGCTTGAACTCACGAACCATGAGGTCATGACCTGAACCGAGGTCGGACACTCAACCCACTGAGCCACCCAGGCATCCCAAGGACATCTTATCTTTTTTTTTTTTTAAACATTTATTTATTTTTGAGACAGAGAGAGCATGAACAGGGGAGGGTCAGAGAAAGAGGGAGACACAGAATCTGAAACAGGCTCCAGGCTTTGAGCTGTCAGCACAGAGCCTGACGTGGGGCTTGAACCCATGGACTGTGAGATCATGACCTGAGCCGAAGTCGGATGCTTAACCGACTGAGCCACCCAGGCGCCCCAAGGACATCTTATCTTTTAATAAACAGTGCAAAATATGTAGAAACACAGGAAGTTTGAGCGCTGAATGAGATGAAAAGGAAGTTAAAAGGGCTATAACTTTCAGTTATAAGATGAGTAAGGTCTGAGAATCTAATGTATTACATGACTATAATTGATAACACTGTATTATATAATTAAAATTTGCTAAGAGTAGAACTTTTCACCAAAACGAAAAGGAAAAAAAAAAAAGGACAAGGGATGCCTGGATGGGTCAGTAGGTTGAATGCCGCCTGACTTTTGATTTTGGCTCAGGTCATGATCTCATGGGTTCATGAGTTTGAGCTCCACATTGGGTTCTGTGCTGACAGTGAGGAGCCTGCTTGGGATTCTCTCTCTCTCCCTCCCTCTCGCTCTCTCTGCCCCTCCCCCGCTCTCTCTTTCCTTCTCTTTCAAAATAAACAAACTTAAAAAACAAAGGGCAAAACTAAAATGTAGAGAGAATTGAGTCTATACATTTTCTTCATTGTTACACTTATTATTTTAGTAAATAAACCCAAACCTTTATATTTATTTTTTAGGGGAGGGGTGAGTAATAACAGAGGGAAAAATGCAAGAAGGCGGTAAATTCTCTATAAGTGAATATTCTTTAAAACATCAGTTTCAGAAGTTGAATTGTCCATCGGCATTCTTGTAGTAGGTGGCAGGATAGAGTTTTTGTTTTTGATTTTTTTTTTTTTTTTTTTACTATGTCTTACAAACCTTAAAACTCAAAGCAAGTTTTCTGTGAGAGGCTTTTTCTTTTTAACTAAAGATTTTGCTTACTAAGAAACAAATTTAAAACTATGTATATTTCATCTTTGATTTTGTTAAGTATAGGTAGTGTTCAGTGAAATCATATATCCCAATTTTAGGTACTTAGTGTGTAGGGAAATTTCCCTTATGGGTTAATAGTAACCTCATTCAAAATATATTTCATATAGGAATATAGCCTATCCCTTGACTCTCCCCCTTTTCTTTTTCTTTTATATTTTTTAAGTTTTTTTTTTTTTTTTTTTTGTAATCTTTGTACCCAGTGTGGGGCTCAAAGCCATGACCCGAGATCAAGAATCTCATGTTTTGGGGCGCCTGGGTGGCGCAGTCGGTTGAGCGTCCGACTTCAGCCAGGTCACGATCTCGCGCTCCGCGAGTTCGAGCCCCGCGTCGGGCTCTGGGCTGATGGCTCGGAGCCTGGAGCCTGTTTCCGATTCTGTGTCTCCCTCCCTCTCTGCCCCTCCCCCGTTCATGCTCTGTCTCTCTCTGTCCCCAAAATAAATAAACGTTGAAAAAAAAAAAAAAAAAAAGAATCTCATGTTTTGCTCACTGAGCCAGCCAGGCGTCCCTTTCCCTTTTTTTTTTTTTTTTTTTTAAAGACTTTATTTTGAGGGGTGCCTCGGGTCAGTTAAGCGTCCAACTTAGGCTCAGGTCATGATCTCACAGTTCGTGGATTCAAGCCCTGCGTCCAGCTCTGGATTCAAGCCCTGCGTCCAGCTCTGTGCTGACAGCTCGGAGCCTGTTTCAGATTCTGTGTCTCCCTCTTTCTCTGCCCCTCCCTGTTCACGCTCTGTCTGTCTCAAGAATAAATAAACATTAAAAAAAATAATAATAATAAAATAAAAGACTTTATCTTGAGCTTTTTGTGTTTATTAAAGAAGGACAGAGTAGATGTGTTATATCTCGTATGTTAGAATACAAATGTCCACTTGGGGTAACATTGCTTTACTTCATGTTCTTAGGTGCTGAGAACACTAGAAGTAGTTGAATGATTTGTTATTGGGTTTGTTTTCATATGTGTAGAATTAATATAGAAATATCAAACACCATTAAGTGCATTTTCCTAAAATATCTTTTTTCTTAACAGCTGATACAGAGCTCCTGCCGAGTGCTACACTTTTTCACTAGAAGTAAACGATTTTTTGCAGTCAGTATGTTCAGTTTTACAAACCAGCATGTTTCTTTGAGATTGGCCTGGATTTTACAAAACCTGGTTGAGGTAAGGAAAGATTGTGTGTGCCTGTGTATGTGTGTGTGTATGGACTACAGGAAAGACAAAATTAAAGGAATAAAGATAATTTGATTATTTCAGGGAAAATTAGGTGTCCACTACATATTGGGATAGAATACAAGGAATCTTTACTCGTTTTTTTTTAAACCTTTTTATTGTGAGTCATAACACATAATAGAAAATGGAACAAAACAAAACTATACCACCCAGTGATACACTGTGAAGCAAACACCTGTGTAGCACTATTTAAATCGAGAAACAGAACATTATGAAACTGTGTATCAGATTTTCTTTCCACGTTTTTACTTATATGTTTCTTTCTTAACACTATCTTTTTGTTTTACCTGAATTTTTTTTGAATTTTGTATAAATGGAATCCGTGGTTATTTTTTTGTGTCTGACTCCTTTTGTTTAATATTATATTTATGAAATATACCCATATTGGGTGTAAATTAATTTTCTTACATTTTCATTGCTATTTAGTGTTCAATATATGATTATATCTTTATCTGTTTATCCCTTCTGTTCATGTACATTTGAGTTATTTCTAGTTTGGGGCAATTATGACTAATATTGTCTTTGAAGTACATATAAATGCATTTCTGTTACATCTATACATGGGAACGGAGTTTTTAGGGCATGAATGGATATGTGTATCTTCACCTTTAGTGGATAATGTCAAAAAGTTTCCCACAGTTTTTGACAATTCACATACCCACTATCAGTCAATGAGAGGACTTCTTATTTCATTTACCATCATAATTGATACTATCAGGGTTTTTTTTTTTTTATTTTAGCCATTTTGGTACTTAAATAGTGCTCTCTCATTGTGATTTTAGACTGATGAAAAAGAAGATCCAACTGCATGCTGTCTATAGGAGAAACACTTTAGATTCAAAAATACAAATCAGTAAAAAGTAAAAGGATGGAAAAGATCTCTCATGCAAACAGCATCCATAAACTAAGTGGCTATGCTAATATCCAGCAAAATAGACTTTTAAAAAAAATTTTTTTATTATGTTTCTTTATTTTTGAGAGGCAGAGAGAGACAGAGTGCAAGCAGGGGAAGGGCAGAGAGAGAGGGGGGACACAGAATCCAAAGCAGGCTCCAGGCTCTGAGCTGTCAGCAGAGAACCCGACGCGGGGCTCAAACTCACAAACCAGGAGATCATGACCTGAGCTGAAGTCGGATGCTCAACCAACTGAGCCACCCAGGCACCCCAAAATAGACTTTAAAACAAAAAATGTTATTAGAGATAAAGAAGGACATTTTGTAATGATAAGTCAATCCATCAGAAATATATAACAATTATAAACATATATGTATGTAGTAACAGTGCCTCAAACAAATGAAGCAAAAATTGACAGAATTGAAGAGGAAAATAGACAATTCAACAGTAATAGTTGGAGACTTCAACACTCCACTTTTAATAATGGATAAAACAGCTAGACAGAAGCCCAACAAAGAAATAGAAAACTTGGACAACAGTGTAAGCTAACTAGACCTTTTATAGAGATCTCCAGTAACAACAGAATATACATTCTTAAGTGTACATGGAATGTTCTCCAGGATAGATCACATGCTACACCATAATACAAGCCTTAATAAATTTAAAAGGACTGAAATTATACAAAATATTTCTCTGATAATGAATGAAATTAAACATGACAGATATGGGGCTCCTGGCTGGCCTAGTAGGTAGAGCATGTGACTCTTGGTCTCAAGGTTGTGCGTTAAAGCCCCACGTTGGGTGTAGATTACTTAAAAATAAAATCCTTATGGGGCGCCTGGGTGGCTCTGTTGGTTAAGTGTCTGACTCTTGGTTTTGGCTCAGGGCTTGATCTCATAGTTGGTGAGTTCAAGCCCCACATTGGGCTGTCCTCTGTCAGCGTGAAGCCTGCTTGGGAATCTCTGCCCCTCCCCTGCTCGTGCTTGCTCTCTTTCTCTCTTTCTCAAAATAAATAAATAAATGCTAAAATAAAATAAAATCCTTAAAAACATAATTAAACATAATTAGCAGAAAAATGTGGAGAGTTCAAAAATATATGGAAATCAAACAGTGTACTTTACACAAATTTTAACTTTTTTTTTTTTTTTAATTTTTTGAGAGAGAGAGAGTATGGGCAGGGGAGGGGCAGAGAGAGAGGGAGACGCAGAATCCAAAGCAGGCTCCAGGCTCTGAGCTGTCAGTCCAGAGTCCAATACAGGTCTCGAAACCATGAACGCATGATCATGACCTGAGCCAAAGTCAGACGCTCAACTGACTGAGCCACCCAGGTGCCCCCAAACAATGTACTTTTAAATAACCAGTAGGTAAAAGAAGAAATCCTAAGAGAAATTAGAAAATACTTTGAGATGAATGAAAATGAAAACATACCAAATTATGTGTTGCACCAAGATCAGTGTTTAAATAGAAAATAATAGCAAGACTATTATGTATAGGGACTATATATTTTTTTTATTTTTTTAATTTTTAAAGTTTATGTATTTATTTTGAGAGTGGCGGGGGGAGGGAGAGAGAGAGAATCTCAAGCAGGCTCCACACTGCCAGCACAGAGCCTGATGCAGGGCTCAGTCTCGGAAACTGTGAGATCATGACCTAAGCTGAAATCAAAAGTTGGACACTCAGCAGACTGAGCCACCCAGGTTCCCCATGTATAGAGACTATATTAACAAAGCATCTAACATTGTACCTTAAGACACTGGCAAAAGATGGCAAACTGAACCCACAGGAGCAGAAGGGAAGAAATATAAAGACAGTGTTTTTTCCATGTCTTTTTGTGGCTTGGTAGTGCATTTCTTTTTGTCACTGATTAGTATTTCATGGCCTAGATTGTTACAATTTGTTTATCCATTCACTTGTTGAAGGACACTTCTGGTTCTAATTTTTGGCACTTGTGAATAAAGTTGCTATAAACATTTTTGTGCAGGTTTTGTATGAACATAAATTTCAACCTATTTGGGTAAATACCTAGGTGTGCAATTGCTGGATCCAATGGTAAGACTATGTTTAGCTTTGTAAGAAAATGCCAATCTGTGTTCCAAAGTGACTGTACTGTTTTACACCCCTACCAACAGTGAAAGAGAGCGCCACATCCTTGCTGACATTTGATTCCAGTTTTGGATTTTAGCCATTCTACTAGGTGTGAAGTAGCATCTCACTGGTTTCATTTGCAGTTCTTTAATGTAACAAGATGTTATAGAAATATGACTTTTCCTTTTAAACATTGACAAGGACTTCTAGGATGTATTGACTAGGCAGGGCTCTAACTTATGAGCTGTGAGATCATGATCTAAGCTGAAGTTAGATGCTTAACCTACTGAGCCACCCAGGCCCCCTTCTAAGACTATTATTAGTGGATGTTAAATTTATTAAATACATTTTCTGCACCTATTGTCTAAGAGTGGCAACCTACTTGAGGTTTGTAGGGTGTCTTGAGTTTATTCCTTGGTATCTTCTGTTGCTTTTAAAAATTTCACAGCCATTATTTTCAAAAGGCATTTCTAGTCCATTCTCTTTATCTCCTTTCCTTCTAGAAAATTTGATTATATGCACGTTAGACCTTCTCATTAAATCCCGTTTGTCTCTCACTCTTTCATATTTTCCATTCTTTTGTCTCTTTGTACTTCATTCTGGATATTTTCTTCTAACCTCTCTCATATCTATTCTCTCTTACATTGCTTCTAATGTGCTGTTAAAACCCATCCATTAAGTTCTTAATTTTTTTAGTTCTAGAACTTTTTTCTTTACATAATTAGCATGGTATTTTAAAGTCCATGACTACTCTAGTATGTGTAGCCCCATGGACTCTGTCTTTCTCTCTCTTTTATTTTCATGTTCTCTTGTTTCCTCAGATGCCTGATTATTTCATTTCTTTTAAATTTAAAATACTTTATGGATGTATGATTAACATACAAAAAGCTGAACATATTTAATATATACAACTTGATGAGTTCGGTGAGCCTAGTTACTTATTTGTATGTATGTGTATGTATATCAGCTAGACATAGTATTTGGAAAATTGTGTGTAGAAATTATGAGAGCCTTAACATAGCATTTTCTTGCTCTGGATAAGATTTATGTGTCTTCCATTTTTCTAGACACCAGGATTACCTCAATCCAGTTTAGTGACTGAGATGATTTAAAACTGAGTTTCAGTTCCTGTGAAAACCTGTCTTTCTGGTTTACTCTTATTCATAGAGTAGAGGCATTTGGAGTCTTCTCCCAAAGCATGGAGAGTTGACCTTGATCCTCCTACCTTGGGAAGCCCTAATATCAACTCTGTCTTCATAGCCTTATATCGACCTACTACCTATCAGAGGACTGGGCTCTCAAACATTTTTTGAATGAACAGATGAATTTACTACTTGCCAGGCATTGTTGCTACTCACTGAAATACAGATTAACCTTTGTCTAATCTGGAACAAATTTTAGAATCACAATTTCTAAATTTAAAGAGAGTTTGAAATAAAGTAATATTACTTTAAGCACTCCATACTTAAGTTTTACAAAACTTGAATCTTCAAAATACTTGTTACAAACAATCTACAAGTGACTTCTTTTTTTGGAATTTATGTCATTTTCATTTTATTGATCCTTTCTACTCTTAACATATAATCCATCCTTAAGTGTATTCATTTGTCATTCTTTTTATCTCATTTATTCAGGATGCATTTTTTAAACATCTGTTATATGCCAGGAACCCTCCTAGGTGTTGCGCTTATAAATATGATTGCAGGGGCGCCTGGGTGGCGCAGTCGGTTAAGCGTCCGACTTCAGCCAGGTCACGATCTCGCGGTCCGTGAGTTCGAGCCCCGCGTCAGGCTCTGGGCTGATGGCTCAGAGCCTGGAGCCTGTTTCCGGTTCTGTGTCTCCCTCTCTCTCTGCCCCTTCCCCGTTCATGCTCTGTCTCTCTCTGTCCCAAAAAAATAAATAAACGTTGAAAAAAAAATTAAAAAAAAAAAATGAATGCAATTTAGTTCCTGCTCTTAAGTAGCTTAGGCTCTAGTAGGGAAGTAATGACGTTGTGAGATAATGGCCACACAGAATATAGCCATTGGATGACAAGTTTGGCAAAGCCAGGAAATGCTAGTTTTGATGGACAAATAAGAGAGAGGTGGTAAAGTGTGATGTAGGGCACTGTTTCTACTATGTTAATAATATCTTGAAAAGAAATAATATCTTGGGGCCACCTGGCTGGCTCATTTGGAAGAGCATGAGATGCTTGATCTCAGGGTCGTGAGTTTAAGCCCCACGTTGGGCATAGAGCCTCTTTAAAAAATAGTAATAATGATATTCAATAAGCATTTCATTTTCTCTATTAGCAGTTATTTTAAAGAGCTTTTGATACTTTTGTTTCCTGTGGCATGCTTTATGCTAAGGGTTAGCAGATTTTTTCTGTAACATGCCAGTTAGTGATAATTTAAACTTTGAAGGCCATAAGATTTCTGTCATAACTACTCTGCTATTGTAGTGTGAAAACAGCCATAGATGATACATAAACAGGTGAGCATGGCTGTGTTCCAGTAAAATTTTATCTGTGGACACTGAAATTTGAATGTCATGTAGTTTCCATATGTCACAAAGTATTCTTTAAAAAAAAAACAATTATAATATTTAAAAACCATTCTTAACTTGCTGTACAGAGTTAGGCAATGAGTTGGATTTGAACTGTGGTCATAGTGTACCATCCCCTGCTTTTAGACCTCTTATAGTTAAACATATTCTTATGTCTAAAAGAATGTGTGTGTATATATATATATATACTTTTGTGATGAACAAAGTTTATTTGTTTATTCATCACAAAAATACATGCTTCATGTGAAATTAAAGCCTTTTATACCTTATAGTAATTGCTTAGAACTGTTTGGTGTATATTTTAAAAATAGTTTCTTTATGTATATATTCATTCCTTTTTTTTTAAAATTTTCTTTTTTTTTTCTTTTCTTTCTTTTCTTTTTTTTTTTTTTTATAGAGAGAGCATGAGCAGGGGAGAGGGGCAGAGGGAGAGAGAGAGAGAATCCCAATGCAGGGCTTGATCTCACAAACCATGAGATCAGGATCTGAGCTGAAACCAAGAGTCACATGCTCAACTGACTGAGCCACCCAGGCACCCCTGTATATATTCATTCTTATAAAAAAAAAAAGGGATTATATTGTATTTACTCTTTGGCCTTTAATTGTGTACTTAATAATGTAACCTTTTTTTTTTTTTAATGTTTATTTATTTTTGGTAGAGAGAGAGAGACAGAGCATGAACAGGGGAGGGGCAGAGAGAGAGGGAGACACAGAATCTGAAACAGGCTTCAGGCTCTGAGCTGTCAGCACAGAGCCCGTCGTGGGGCTCGAACTCACGGACAGCGAGATCATGACCTGAGCCGAAGTTGGACGCTTAACTGACTGAGCCACCCAGGCGCCCCAATAATTTAACCGTTTTGAGTCAGTTTTGTGCCATTGTGTTTTCAAGGTGCAAAAGGCAGTTGAAGAAGATAATTGCTGCTTTGGGACTATTGATACCTGGTTGTTACACAAGCTCACAAAAGGTAAAGATGATCTGATAGATCTGTCTCAAGTGACTGAAATTTTTTTTTACTTATTTACTTTTTTAAAATAATTTATTGCCAAGTTAGCTAACATACAGTGTGTACAGTGCAGTTTTGGCTTCGAGAGTAGATTCCCATGATTTGAAATTTTTTTAATGTTTGTTTATTGTGGGTGAGCAAGCGGGGGAGGGGCAGAGAGAGAGAAGGAGAGAGAGAATCCCAAGCAAACTCCGAACTGTCATTGCAGAGCCTGATGTGAGGCTCAAACTCAGAAACCATGAGATCATGACCTGAGCTGAAATCAGGAGTCAGGTGCTTTACCATCTGAGCCACCCAAGGATTCCACTCCTCCCCCACAATAAGTAACTGAAATTTGACTGCTAGAAATGACAGAAATGATTCACCTAAAAAAAATAGAGGTTACTTTTTTTCCTTCCTGTATCCCAAATACATTGCTTTTTGGTACCCCAGTAACTTCATGCAATAGTAAAGTTACCTTAATTTTGAATTTGTAAGAGGATGATTTTTATTTTTTATTTTTTTTAATGTTTTATTTATTCTTGAGAGAGAGAGCACAAGCAGGGGAGATGCAGAGAGAGAGGGGGACAGAGGATCAGAAGCAGGTTCCGTGCTGACAGCAGCCAGCCTGATGTGGGGCTCAAACTCATAAACCACAAGATCATGACCTGAGCCAAAGTCGGACGCTCAAATGAGTGAGCCACCCGGGCACCCCAAGGAGGGTGATATTTAAATTGTGATGAACCCTCAAATAGAAGGTGGAGGAACAGTCTTAATTCCAAAAGTGGTAAGATGAGTTCAATACCAGATGTGCCACTTTGCAGCTGGGTCACTCTAGGCAATCACGTTGCATCTTTGAACCCCTTTCCTCATCCTGAAGCTGGGGATCATGATGTGACAATGTATTTGAAAGTACTTTTGTAAACTCTAAAAGTTCAAAAAGATTAAGTGGGAAATTCCTTTAGACACCTTGTATTGGAAATAGACATTTTGGAATGATTTTGAGGCCAAAGGTCTAATTTATAAACTAGGGATAGTTGTTGATTGACACCATCAGATAATATATTATTTTCAATGTAAATTTAGGTGCTGAATTTGCCACGGATTTTTCAAATGCCAGTGCAACTGGGCTATTTGACCCTTTTAAGGTAAGGGTTTTTTCCCTTCCTTTTCAGTCACTAATTGTTGTATCATTTAGCTTGGGATCTGATGATATATTTTTATGCTCAGATGTGTTGGAGTGGGCTCCTGACCTCCCTGCTTTCAATACCACTGTCTCTCCTGCCTCCTGTGAGGGATACGAGGTACTAATGGACATCGGATACAGAAACCAGCAAAATTTTGCTTTAGTAGGGAAAGCATTTTATTATTTGTTTGAGATGCTTGTGTGTCCATTATATAATTTTTTGGCCTATGTGAAAATCAATTTGCCAAATTTTAGAATTAATATTTTTAGAGCTATAACTGACTTTTTAATTAATTTTATTTGAAGCCACCATTTCGGATCAGTGGATGAAGAGATATTTGGTGTGCCTATACCAGTAGTGGCCTTGGTAAGTAGAAAACTTGGGGGTTTCTCCATGTAGAGTATAAACTAATATATATGAATAGTTGGGATTAGATTTAAGAGATATAGAAGGTCCTTGCAGAATAAAATTAAAGTGTTTTTTTTTTTCTTTTTAAGTTAAAGTGCCTTGGATATAATCAGAAGTATTTTTTTGTATTCTGGAAAGGGGATCACTGGGCCTTATGTGAAAGCACTTTATAATCTTTCCTTACTTCTATATGTATTGCTTTTTATAAAACTTAATTTTTTTTTTAATGTTGTATTCTGAGTAACCTGTGGTTTATATTGGATACTCTGAGACAAAAAACAGGGATAGGGCCAATGCTTAGTTGTATTTGATACAGTGTAACCAAACAGTGACAAGACAATTTAAAGAAGAATGTTGTATTTAGGTTGTATGAAACCCTTAGCCAGCATGTACCAGTAAAGAAACTGTGGGAGAGAGAAAAATTAGCTGTTTCAGGTTTTTGAGGATTTTCTTGATTGTACTCTTTCTGTCTGGATGAAAGAGCTAGAACTTAGAGAATCTCAAGGATTCACCAGCTGGTTGGGGGGGTGTTGAAACTCTGACCTTGACTTTGATTTCCTATAATAGCTTAAGTAGGAAGTACAGACCATCTTTCCCTAGATGTATGGTTGCTACAGTAGATGGAGGAATCGGGTAAGGGAAGGGGAATTTAATTCCTAAGTTACAAATTCCTGGTCACTTAGAGAGGATTAGACTTATTCAACCTAATGGTAGACACAGGTTCAGATTAAGGTATGGCTGGAAGAATTGAAGGTTAGTGACAAAGTATTCTTCAGATGGAGTTTTAGTCCTTATAATATTGCTGTATGTTGTTAAAAAGATGGGTGCCTGACTGGCTTAGTGAGTGGTGGAGCATGAGATTCTGGATCTCTGGGCTGGAAGTTTGAGCCCCACATTGGGTGTAGAGATTCCTTAAAAATAAAATCTTAGGGCACCTAAGTGGCTCAGTTGGTTAAGCCAACTGATCATGACCTGAGGGTCATGATCTCCTGGTCCTGAGATAAAGCCCCACATCAGGCTCTGCCTGGGCCTATATCCTGCTTTAAATTCTCTCTCTCCCTCCCTGACTCTCTCTCTCTCTCTCTCTCTCTCTCTCTCTTAAGTAAGTAAATAAGTAAGTAAATAAATAAGTAAATAAATAAATAAAATTAAAGTAAAATCTTTAAAAAAAAAAAAAAAGAAAGATGGGGCGCCTGGGTGGCTCAGCTGGTTAAGCATCCGACTTCGGCTTAGGTCATGATCTCACAGTTTGTGTGTTCGAGCCCCGTGTCGGGCTCTGTGCTCACAGCTCAGAGCCTGGAACCTGCTTCCAATTCTGTGTCTCCCTCTTTTTCTCTACCCCATCCCCACTCATGCTCTGTCTCTCTCTGCCTTAAAAATAAATAAAATTTAAAAAAAACAATAAAGAAAAAAAGAAAGAAAGGAAAGAAAACCAAAGGCCCCAAATGATGGCCCAATTAGTAAACCAAGACTTAATAATACATGGCCTAATAGTTTCAAACCCCAGAAATGTAACCCTTAGCCAGTCAACATGGGAATTTTCCATCAGCACTAGGAAATTTACTGATAGGCAAATTTCCCATAGTATGGCAATTTTGCCTAAAACAATGGATTTTTTTTTTTTTTTTTTTTTTTTTTTGCTAATAATTTCCTTTTTTACACTCCCTCTCTACCTTTAAAAATCTTTCTTTTTCTGGGGCACCTGGGTGGCTCAGTTGGCTAAGTGTCCAACTATAGCTCAGGTCATGATCTCGTGGTTTTTTTGTTTGAGCCCCGCGTTGGGCTCTGTGCTGACAGCTTGGAGCCTGGAACCTGCTTCAGATTCTGTCTCCATCTTTCTCTACCCCTCCCCTGCTCACGTTCTGTCTCTCTCTTTCTCAGAAGTAAATAAACACTAAAAAAAAAAAATCTTTCTTTTGCTCTAGCTTTTCGGAGCCCCCCCCGCCCCCCCCCCCACCCCCTGCTTGCTAGATGGGATGCTGCCTGATTCATGAATTGACTAATAAAGCCAATTAGAACTTAAAATTTACTCGGTTAAAGTTTTTGTTATTAAACAGATTGGGTGGCAGGCAGCAACAAGATCCAAAGTGAATTTCCAGCAGCATTCAGGGACAAAGAGAAGCAGGCGTGGTATCCTGCATACTCTTTGAATTCAGTGTCTTTCTCGCTATTTCTGAGGGCTGTGGGTAAGTTCCCTCTTGGTTCTGAGCTCTGCTCTTTGTGCATTCAAGCTCCCTCAGTCTAATTGGCTTTCCTTTACAGGGTGGGTTAGCTTGAACTGCCAGAAAGTTATGCCCAGGGCTGGCAGTTTTGCCTGGAGCCCAACTGAGCTGACAAAAGGGTCTGCCCAGAGCCAAATCCCTAGCCTTTCAGACCACAATTTCCCTGGAATTGCTGGAAAACCCCAGCAAGGTTCCCACCCAGCAAGAATTGGTGGTGGTGAGCACAGGGCCTTCTTTTGGCCAGGACACAGTAACATCTTTTGGTTGTTGCTGATACATTAAGGTGCGCATGTTTGTCTTGTTTTGTGTAGATAAAAGCTATTGCTGTCAGAGATCTCAAGATGCCAAAAAACTGCAAAAACTGGTCGGTGCAGGTTGAGCATTTAAAGGGTGTTAGAGCGCTCACCAGCTCAAGAAAATAGAAGAAGTTGATCACAGAGTAGGTTAGATTGACACAAGTTCACCCACCAACCTCAAGAAAACTTCTACACAGTAAGGTACACTGTAAAATATGCATGATCCCCAACCCAACAGCCCCAACCTGAAGTCCCTTTTAAGGATTAGTTCAGCTCCGGAAACCCAAAGGCTTGCTAATGGGATCTTTAAATTCTAAATAGTCAAGCATGCCACCTTCTGGCACACCCGGCTTACTTTATGTCTAAGAACTATAGTCCTGGCAGTTGCAGGTGTCTTGCAAAAATGGCACAATCTTCCTAAGCTTGTTTTGTGTCCTGAGGAACTTGGCTGGGTAACCATCAGGTTGGGGGTTCCAAAATAAGGCCAGACGGAAATATGAGTTACACCCCATTTGCAGCTACATATGGCTGGACAGAAATATGGGTTAACTCCATTTGCACCTAGAATCCTACCAAACTGCTGCCAGCCTTCGAGGGAATTACAACCTAGAAATACAATGGCTGTTATGGGAACATTCCAATTAGATAATATCATTTAAGAAATGCACTTGGCGTGCTCCTGGGTGGCTCAGTCGATTAAGTGTCCAGCTTCAGCTCAGGTCATGATCTCACAGTCCCTGAGTTCAAGCCCTGCATCGGGCTCTGTGCTGATAGCTCAGAGCCTGGAGCCTGCTTTGGATTCTGTGTCTCCCTCTCTCTCTGCCCCTCCCCTACTCATGCTCTCTCTCTCTCTCCCTCCCTCCCTCTCTCTCTCTCTCTCTTTCTCAAAAATAAATAAACATTGAAAAGAAAAAAAAAAAAAAAAGAAATGCACAGTGAAGCAAGGATTCCCAAATTAAACAGAATGAGATACCTGTTTTAATTGGCAAGCAGAAGCCTCCAAAAGGTTTCAAAATTCCCAAGTTGTTTCATTAAAAGATTCATTGCAAAAGGCTAATGAAAAATTAAAGATAGAAGAAGTACCCCAAACAAAAGACTGATGTAACTCCTACTGCTCCGCTCTTTCCACCTTGGAATACTCATTCCACTCATCCTCAGTCTGAATTGGTTTTCCACTCTGAAAAGACTGCACAATGATAAACAAAACTCTACCACATTAATGGCCTTATAGACACCCCTGTATTTACCTTCAAAGGAGGACACCCAAATAGGCCTCTCTTAGAGTTGTTGAAACTGAGGGATTTTCTGATAACACTGCTACATTACTCCATGAAACAGTCAAGAGGAAACTCTGGTAGATATCAGAGCCTGCAGAGGGGTTCCTGGAAAAACTGGCAGGAGCCAGCAAAGGGTGAAAGTTCATTTTTAATTTTTTTAAAATGTTTTTATTTATTTTTGAGACAGAGAGAGACAGAGCATGAGCAGGGGAGGGGCAGAGAGAGAGGGAGACACAGAATCCAAAGCAGGCTCCAGGCTCTGAGCTGTGAGCACAGAGCCCGACGCGGGGCTCGAACTCAGGGACTGTGAGATCATGACCTGAACTGAAGTCTGACACTTAACCAACTGAGCCACCCAGGCACCCCTATGAAAGTTCTTTTTTAAAGTGTATTTATTTATTTTGTGAGAGAGAATGTACAAGCGTGAGCATAGCACATGGGGAGGGGCAGAGAGAGAGGGAGGGAGAGTCCCAAGCAGGTTCTACACTGTCAGCACTGTTCTTTATTTTGACTGTCATTGAGAGTGACTTTAGATCTAGGGAAGGTAGTATCCTTTGCACCTCTTTGGGGACCCTTTTTACACCCATGGGGGTTTATTCAATACCACCAGAAATGTTGAAAATTCAAAGTATGTCCCTAGAAGAAAATGAAGCAAACCAAGAATAATATAGTTGGATAGGTGGATCAACCTATGTCATTTAAGTTACATCCCAATTTTTAGAGGAATTGAAAGCAACTGTCCTTATCTTACAATCTTTACAAAACTAAAAATGTAGTTCTAGAGGCAATCCAAAGTTTACCTATTTCTTCACCAGTCCCAAAATTGCCCCAATTTTTAAAAATGTTTTATTTTTATTTTTGAGAGAGAGAGAGAGAGCGCACGCATGCACGTGCACAAGTGGGGAAGGGGGGGAGAGAGAGGGAGACACTGACTCCGAAGCCAGCTCCAGGCCCTGAGCTGTCAGCACAGAGCCCAACGTGGGGCTTAAACTCACAAACTGTGAGATCATGACCTGAGCTGAAGTCAGACACTCAACCGACTTAACCACCCAGGTGCCCCAAAAATTTAGGTAAACTTTTAAATAGTTTCCTAAATCTTTTTGGTAACCCAACATCTTAAGGTTTTGCTGAGTTACGTTAAGTAATGAGTTAAGTTAAATTCATTAAATATCTAGATCATTCGTAAATAACATGAAATACTAAAACATTAATTATTGAACATAGATTTATCTACTTGTGGCTTCTTATTACAGAAAAACTAAAATATAATTGGATGTTTTAATGATGTGGAAATGCTGGGGTTCAAAGCCAAGTCCAAGAAAGAATTCTTGAGATGTCTTCAGTGCAAAAAGGTGGTTTTATTAAAGCATGGGGACAGGACCTATAGGAAAGAGCTGTACTAGTGTAGTGACGGGTGACTGATTATATACATTCTTGGGAGGGGTTTAGGGATAGCATGAGTCTCTAAGGAACTTTGGAAACAAGGTTTCCAGGACCTTTAAGGGCTAGCTGTTGTTAGGAAAAGGTCATTTAAAAGTACTGTCTAGTAAAACCTTAGTCATGAGACCCTTTAGATGTGTATCAGTGAGCCATATGCTTGGAGGATGATTGCTAACCTATATCCTGGGGCGTAGAGATAAAGGAGGTTTCTAAAAGAATTTTTATATGTTAAAGGAGACTTACAGGATCCTGGAGGTCAGGATAATGTTAAGCTAAAATTGCCTTTTGCCCTTAGCAAAGTGTTATCATTGAGGCCGCAGAGTACCTAGGGGAAGGTTACTTCCTGTCTCAAGGACTTGTCAATGGGCTCGAAGTTGTAAGGAAATTATTTTTTTTTCTTTTGTCTTTGTTCCCCACATCATTAGTGCTACATTGGAAAATTTAAAAGGCATATGCTTCTAAAAATTATAAAATATATTTATAAATTTGCCAATCTAAAGAATGCTGGTATAACAGTCAGTTCCCAATTGTTTAACACTACTAGAAATAATAAGGGAAACATCTCCATATGCAAGGGAAGTAAAATATATGTTTTTGATTTTAAAAAAAAGGTGTAAGGAATTGAGATGTATGTTTTTTTTTTTTTTAAGGAAAAAATAGTTGTAGAAAGTTTGTGAAAAAGGAATCTCTGGAAAGGAATTGTATATGTGGTCAGGACTCACATTGGAATGAGTTGATTTTAATATCAAAACTAAGCTGGTACAAAGTTAGAGTTTGGTTTTCTGTTTTAAAAGGACAAAGTTTGCACTTAAAAAAATTTTTTTTAATACTTACTCATTTTTGAGAGACAGACAATGAGCAGGGGAGGGGAAGAGTGAGAGGGAGACACAGAATCTAAGCAGGCTCCAGGCTCCAAGCTGTCAGCACAGAGCTTGATGCTGGGCTCGAGCCCACAAACCGTGAGATCATGACCTGAGCCAAAGTCAGCTACTTAACTGACTAAGCCACCCAGGCGCCCCTGTTTGTTTGGACTTTGGATTGGCTTAAGTCTTTTTGGCCTGGAACATTCCAAAGAATTTGCTAAACTATTTAAGTTTATTTGACATGTTAAATGACATGGGAAGCATTGTCAAATATGAGAATCAAGGAAGGCCTCTCTGAGTGACTTCTGAGCAGAGATCCAAAAGAAGTGATGAGCAATCACATAGATACATATGGGAGGAGTGTACCAGGCAATGAGAATGGTGGATGCCAAAGAGGGAGTAAATGTTTTAGAAAGATCAGGGGATGGTAGGGGTCAGAGCACCCAGAGTTTCATGACCGTGAGGAATGTGTTAGAAGATGAAATTAAAGAAAGCTATGCATGGCATAGTGGATAATGCAGGACTTTCTATTCTCTGGTAAGCATTGGAAATGCTATTCTAAATGATTGGGAAACCACTAGAGGCTTAAGTGACTCTGTGTGAGGGGGAGGGCATGAATTAATTTACATTTCAAAATGATCACTAGTTGCAGTGTAATAATGGGCAAGAAAAGATTCATTAAGAGGCTGTCGCACTGAAGATGGTGGAGAAGTAGGGGGACTGGGATTTTCCTTGTCCCTCAAACACAGTTGTATTGATCACTTGGAACATCCAGGAAATCTATCCACTGAGTGACAGAAGAATCCCTACAGGTAGAGGGAGACAGCTTGGCAAGTGTGAGGTACATGGAAGTGAACTGGGGGAGAGAAAAATGATGGTGTTGCTGAGGGGAGGGAACCCTTTCTGTGGAGAGAGACAAGGGAGGGTAAGAGAGAGAGGTTGAGAGTTGACACAAGAGGGAAAACCTCTCGGGACCATGGACTGGGGAGTGAGAAATACTAAGGGTCCCAGATGTGTTTTGCAAACAATGTTAGGAGCTCAAATTCTGAGGTTTTGGAAGTGTACAACTTTCTCTGGACCAGAGCTGTGGCTCATGCCTCTGGAGAGGAGGGAGCTGGCCATGGAGTGCATAGGGTGGTATAGGGATCTCCAGGGTTCACTGGGAGAGAACATTCCCTTCCTGGAAGGCTTTTGGAAGAGGGTTTATTGCTTCCCCAAGGACAAAAGACCCTGTAGGTGCCAGCCAAAATTTCATTAGCTGTACTCCAGAGGAAGAGAGAGGATCCACGTGGTCCTTTAAGACTTAGGGTTTCGAATCCCAGCTGCATGCCAAAGAAAAAATGTAGGAGAGTTGTGGAGCTGGAGTGGGGTGAGCTGACTGCCCTCACTATTCTGTGGGGGCTGCCTGAACAGTGGGGGGTATGAGATCCCCCGCACAGCAAAGGAAACAATCTTTTGCACAGCAAAGGAAACAGTCAACAAAACTAAAAGGCATTGGATGGAATGGGAGAATATATTTGCAAGTGACATATCAAATAAAGGTTAGTATCCAAAATCTATAAAGAATTCATCAAACTCAATACCCAAAAAAACAAATAATCCAGTGAAGAAATGGGCAGAACACATGAATAGACACTTTTCCAAAGAAGACATCCGGATGGCTAACAGACACATGAAAAGATGCTCAACATTACTCATCATTAGGCAATTGCAAATCAAAACCATACTGGTCAGAATGGCTAACATTAATAGCTCAGGCAACAACAGATGTTGGAGAGATGTGGAGAGAGAGGAACCCCTTTGCACTGCTGGTGAGAATGCAAACAGGTGCAGCCACGCTGGAGTATGGAGGTTCCTCAAAAAATTAAAAATAGAACTACCCTATGACCCAGCAATTGTACTTCTAGGTATTTATCCAAAGGATAAAAAAATGCTGATTTGAAGGGGCACAAGCACCCCAATGTTTATAGCAGCACTATCAACAATAGCCATAATATGGAAAGAGCGAGCCCAAATGTCCATAGACTGATGAATGAATAACAATGTGGTATGTATATACAATGGAATATTACTCAGCAATCAAAAAGAATGAGATCTTGCCATTTGCAACAATGTGGATAGAACTGGAGAGTGTTAATGCTAAGCAAAATAAATCAGTCAGAGAAAGACAAATATATGATTTCACTCATATCTGGAATTTAAGAAACAAAATGGATAAACATAGGTGAGGGGAGGGAAACATAAGATAAAAACAGAGAGGCAAACCTTAAGAGACTCTTAAATACAGAGAACAAACAGTTGCTAGAGAGGTGTGGGGTGGGGGATGGGCTAAATGGGTGATGGGCATTGAGGAGGGCGCTTGTTGGGTAGAGCACTGGATGTTATATGTAAGTGATGAATCGCTAAATTCTACTCCTGAAATCATTATTACACTGTATGTTAACTAACTTGAATTTAAGTAAATAAATTTTTAAAAAAGAAGTAATACTAAGCCTTCTTTATGTTGTAAGATTTTGGCACATGTGCATAAAGCCCATTCTGCTTCTGAAAAAAAAAGTCCTCTCATTGCCAGATTTTTGCCATGCTAATGTCCTATAACATGGCA
Organism: Herpailurus yagouaroundi; assembly: GCF_014898765.1. Classification (NCBI taxonomy): domain Eukaryota; kingdom Metazoa; phylum Chordata; class Mammalia; order Carnivora; family Felidae; genus Herpailurus; species Herpailurus yagouaroundi. The sequence goes on along the minus strand of NW_024412400.1, from coordinate 37,621,137 downwards.
ACAGCCTGGTGCTGAGTCAGAGAAATTAAGATGGGTAAACATTGCCAATTAAATGAGTAGTTGGGGCTATCAGAAAACCAAGATGACTGCTTAGTTCTTCCCAGCTCCCTGGCAAACACTATTTTTCAATTTGTATATTCCTTCATGCACCATAGGGCATTTAAGATGACCCAAATTATGAATAGACATTGGGAGGGAGACTTCTATAATATTGCAAAAACAATTTACCAGGAATTTCTGATTTGTCAGGTCCTCCTGGAAAAACTGATTTTGTTCCCAGAGCCTCAGACCTCCCTGCTCTGGCCCCTTTTAACACCTGCAACTGGACTTCATTCAACTGCCATTTACTATGGGTTATCAGTATATCCTTGTTATTGTTTGTATGTTTTATGGATGGGTTGAAGCCTTTCCCTGCTGCAAAGCTGTGATGCCCTCACAGTAGCAAAGAAACTGTTAGAAAACGTTTTCCCATTTGGGGCATACCTTCCACAATCTCCAGCAATCGAGGCACCCATTTCACAGGGCAAATCCTATGAGCCTTAACGAAAACCTCGCAAAACTTATTGAAATTCTATCGGTATACAAGTGTCTGCTGATCCTTTGTTGTCTCATGCTATTAAGACCAACTACTGTAAACCTCTAATATCTTATGCTCAAGCCTATCATCAACAAGTTAAAGAAACCTTCTCAGATTCCAATTCAAATGATCCTGTTGGTCACAATGTAGAGCCTGGAGATTTAGGTATTCGGGAAACATTATCAGAGGAAGGTAGCTCTCAGGCACCATTTGAAGAGGAATCTTACCAAGGGCTCCTGATCACTGATACTGCTGCAAAACCAGAAGGGATGGAGCCTTGAGTACATATCTATCAGCTTGTGAAGGCTCCACCTGCAACCAGGCCCTATACAGACACTGGAAACCTCCAAATCAAATTGATGAGGAAGAGAAATTGCTTACATCAAGGCATCCTGCTTCTGCCCAAGACTATGGATCAAGACTTTAAACTTTAAACATGAAACTCTTTCTCCTTCTCCTTTCTTTTACTGTAACATTGACCTGGAAAGAAAATGCCCTCATCTGTTTCTCCCCAGGCCATTGTTAAGGGGGTAAACCTTTGGAATTTAGAACAACCTTTTATTTCAGGCCATGAGAAAGTCTAACTGACCCCCTAACTTTTCACAAGCAAAATAAGGCATTTCTTTGGACAACTCCCCAGAAGTTTCATTGTTGAGCTAGAAAGGATCTGCTGGGAGGCTTTTATGATTCAGGATTCATTCCTCTTGGTAGGTCCCTACGTCCCTTATTAGGGATAAGCGTAAATAAACCTATGATCAGGAACTTCTCAATTCTTGAAATTATTGCAAAATCTGCTGCTAAAGCAACTGCTGTCCAACAAAGATCCTTAGACTCTTTGGCCAAAGTTGTTCTTAATAGTAGGACAGCCCCTGAATATCTTTTAGCTGAACAAGGAGGTACCTCTGCTGTGGCCAACACCACCTGCTGTATCTGGATTAACCCTTCTGGGGAAATTGAAATTTAATTACATAAGATCACTGAGCAAGCTGCTTGGTTTAAAAGAATAACTTCTTCAGCAGGGTCTTTCTTTGATTTTAATTGTTTTCAGTCTTGGGGACTATGGCTCTGAAGTGCTCTCAAAACACTGGGAATTATCCTGCTTGTAGTTATCGTAATAATCCCCCTGGTACATTGTATTCTCTCAAAAGCTTTAAATGCATGTTAACTGCTAACCACCAAGCAAATGATCTCCCTAAGACTGGAATGTCAGAAAAGGAATGAAAAGGACAATTGACTTAGAAATTGTGAACCTGAAGTTGTAACCTGTGAATGTCACAGAGATTAAGCAAAAAAACCATCATGACCTGTGAGTGACACACAAAGGACCAGTAACAACTGATTAGCTCTGGAGCTGATGGCAGAGAATGGCGCTAATGCTTTAAATTTTGATCACATCTCTCAGTTAAGCTGAGAGTCTGATCAAAGGGGAGGAAACTGTTAAAAAGAAAACCACAGGCGTCAAATGGTGGTCCCAAGCCAGTTAACCAAGACTTAACAGCTAATCTATCTGCAGTTTCAACCCCCCAAAAATATAACCCTTAACCAGTCAACATGGGAATTCCCTGGTCAGCACTAGGAAGTTTAACGATAGACTCTTCTGTTCCCCTTAGGAAGGTGACCTTGCCTAAAACAATGGATTCTTTGCCAATAGTTTCCTTTTTTCTCCGCTCTTTCTCTACTTCTAAAAACTATCCTTTTCTTTAGCCCTTTGGAGCTCACCTCTGCTAGATAGGGTGCTGCTCAATTCATGCATCAATTAATAAAGCCAATTAGATCTTTAAAATTTACCCCATTGAATTTTTGTTACTTAACAATGTATATGTACGTTTAATTATTTTCACAAGATGTTATATTTTTTCTTCTAACAAAAATGTATGGTTGGGAATGTGTGGTTTCAACCTACATGTATTTAGATTAAGCATACACCTATCACTCGTTAAAAGAGAAATTTGTGAGGTCAGTTATTTGACTAATGAATGAAACTGCTTTTAAGTTAAAAAATCTTCGTTGTTTTTTCTGCACAATTTTTATTCTGACCTTTATTTCTAATATTATTCCTGTGACACTTGAACATCATAAAGTAGATTGCCCACTAAAAATTCCCGAGGCACATTCCCTAGAGAGACTTCTATCTTATTGTTGCTCTTTGTTCTTTCCAGGGATTTTTTTTTTTTAGGAAAAGGAAAAAAGAAAACAAAATTTTGAAGTATGAGAATATAGTATAGGAGACAGTGGGATACAGTGAAATAGGCCACTGCTAAGGACCAGCCATCTTACATTTGAACATTTTTGGTAGGTTGCCGATCAGCAATCAGCCATGTTTGGAGAATGCTGCTTCCAGACTGGAGACGTGAAACTTACCATGGGAACTGGGACATTTTTGGATATTAATACTGGAAATAGCGTGCAACATACTGTTGGAGGTAGTTGGAATTTATCTTTTTTATTGACAAATATCACTTATTTTCATATTTAACTTTTCTGATACTGTTTTCCCAGTTTATATTAAGGACACTCTGTAATATATTTTTTTGTTATTATTCTTAGTTAATTTCTATTTCCCTTCTTTCCTTAAAAGCATAAAAAATGAGAAAGATGTTATTATAGAAAAACTCAGGATTAGGGTATTTTGGTCAGTTTTCCAAATATTTGCCTAATTTGTTATATGTGTATAAAACATCTTTCTAGGCCTCTAAATTTTCTTTTTATGTGTTAGCAATTCTTTTTGTGAAAAAAAAAATTTTTTTGTGGTAATTCTCAACTAGTGTTCCATGCATATGTAATGGCAATTGGCAAGAAATTGATCTCCCCGATGGAAGACATCCTAGGATGTATAAACCAAGAAATTTAGATTGTGGAAGAACACCCTAAGAGGCCTGTGGGCTCTTAATCTGGGCTATGGTCTCCTACTGTGGTTACTAAGAGGTAGATTTTAAAATGTTTTTCTTAGGGTGCCTGGGTGGCTCAGCCGGTTAAGCTTCCAGCTTTGGCCCAGGTCATGATCTCACGGTCTGTGAGTTAGAGCCTCGAGTTGGGTTCTGTGCTGACAGCTCAGAGCCTGGAGCCTGCTTCGGATTCTGTGACTCCCTCTTTCTCTGCCCCTCCCCCACTCGTGCTCGCGCTTTCTCTCTCTCTCCTCTCTCTCTCTCTCTCTCTCAAAAGTAAACATTAAAAAAAATAAAGAAGCTTGGTTTCTCTTAAAATATATATATACCTATATATAAATATATATATATTAATATATATATATTTTTTTCTTACCTTCCATCCCCCCTCAAGCTCTTCCTTTTCCCCTAACTAGGGAAATGGAAGCTAGAAAATCTGATCATTGATTGCAACAGGTTGTTTCTACTTAGGAACCTCCACAAATAAATGAGATAGTGTAGTTGGTTCTATTCCTCTGTTTCTAGAGACATAGACATGCCTATGGATAATAAAAGCTAATGTTTAGTGTTCATTTTACATATCAGGCACTGCACTAAGTTCTTTTTATGCATTAACTCAGTTTATTCTCACAGTAGCTCTCTGAGGTAGACCATTTTACAATTGAGGAAACTAAGGCTAAGAGGTTAGAAATTTGTGAGACCACTGACTTCAGAGCCACTTTGCTATTTTTTTTTTTATTTTTTTAAATGTTTATTTATTTTTGAGACAGGGAGAGACAGAGCATGAACGGGGAAGGATCAGAGAGAGAGGGAGACACAGAATCTAAAAGAGGCCTCAGGCTCTGAGCTGTCAGCACAGAGCCCGATGCAGGGCTCGAACTCATGGACCGCGAGATCATGACCTGAGCCGAAGTCGGATGCTTAACCAACTGAGCCACCCAGGCACCCTGCCACTTTGCTATTTTTTAAGAAAATCAAATTGTTCTACTGTAGTCATCTCTGGATGAATTATCTATTTATATTTGACTTATACTGTTTCTTTGTTTCTAAGGCTTTTATCCACTAATTGGGTGGAAGATTGGGCAAGAAGTTGTATGCTTAGCTGAAAGCAATGCAGGAGACACTGGTACAGTCATAAAATGGGCTCAACAATTAGGTAAGTCATCTTATAGACAGATTTCATAGGCCACACTTAAAGAATTCAAGAATGCCATAGGACTACAGATCAGTAGGGAATGAATGGATTGTTCAAATGAGACATAAAAGGAACTAGAAAATATAGGGCATTGTTTTATTATACTGGGATAGTAAAAGGCTAGGCATTAAGGCCAGATACCATAAAGAAAAAGAATAATAAATTTATATAAATTATTAGAATGTGTAAGGAGAAGGATGCCATAAGCAAAGTTAAAAAACAACTTGGTAAGAACAATTTGTAGCATTCGTCAGAAAAATTAATAAAGATGACGAGAAAAAGTGGGGGTACCTGGCTGGCTCAGTCAGTTAAGTGTCTGGCTCCTAATTAGGGCCCAAGTCATGATCTCGTGGTCATGAGATGGAGCTCTGTGTCAGGCAGTGCGGACCCTGCTTTGGATTCTCTCTCTTTGCCCCTCCCCAAGCTTGCACGCTCTGTCTCTCTCTCTCCCTCTGTCTCTCTCTCCCTCTCTCTCTCAAAGTAAATAAATAAACTTAAAAAAAATGACAAAAATGGACAAAGGACAGAAGTACAGATATCACAAATCAAATAACTATTAAAAAATGCTATTCAGAGTCACATGGCTGCTCTGTCAGAAGAGCTTGTGACTGTTGATCTCAGGGTCTTGAGTTCAAGCCCCACACAGGGTGTAGAGATTACTAAAAAACAAAACAAAACAAAACAAATGCAATTCAATTCAATAATCAAAGAAATACACATCTAAAAACTGATGTCACCTGTAATTGGCAGAGATTAAGTAGTTTGATGATGGTCAGCATTGGTGGGACTATAGAGAAAAAACTCTTCTTGTTTTCCTTTGTGATGAATGTTTTTTTAATGTTTATTTATTTTTTTTTTTTTGAGAGAGAGAGTGCAAGCTGGGAAGGGGCAGAAAGACAGATGGAGACAGAGAATCTGAAGCAGGCTCCAGGCCCTGAGCTGTCAGCACAGAGCCTGATGCAGGGCCTGAACCCATGAACCACAAGATCATGACCTGAGCCAAAGTTGGAGGCCCAACCAACTGAGCCACCCAGGCACCCCTCCTTTGTGATGAATATTAACTGGTATGGCCTTTCTGGAGGACAAGCAGGCAATATGTGTCAATTTATAGAGTGCAGACCCTTTGGCCTCATTCTATTCTTTGTTTCCTAAGAAAACAATGGGACAGATACGCAAAGACGTATTAGTGCAGCAGTTGGAAATAAGTTCCTGTCTAATAATAAAGCATTACAGTACATCCATACAGTGGGACATTGTACAGTCGCATGTAATGGTGTAGTTGTATATCTTATTGATGCAGAACGCTGTCTATGGCACATTAAGAAGGGGATGAAGCAGTTGCAGAACAGTCTATGTAAATATTTTTTGCTTTTATTTTACAGTTTTATTGAGATATAATCCACAAACCAAATAATTCACCTATTTGAGGTGTAAAATTCAGTGTTCTTTAGTATGTCTCAGGAAGGTGCAACCATCACCACCATCTAATTTTAGAACATTTTTATTCCCCCTAAAAGAAACCTCCATATGCACTGGCATTGACTTCCTATTCTATCCACCTCCCCTCAGCTACCATGGATCTACTTTCTGTCTCTATGGATTTGCCTATTCTGGACATTTCATGTGGATAGAATCAAACAATATGTGGCATCTTGTAACTGCCATCTTTTATTCATCATAACATTGCAAGGTTCACCCATGTCATGGCATATATCAGTACTTATTTCTTTTTATTGCTGAATATTCCATTATATGGAAGTACCAGAATTTATTTATTCATTTATCAGATGATGGACATTTAGGTTGTTTCCACTTTTTAGCTGTTGTGATTGACGAACAGCCTGTATATTACATAGCCTTGTTTCTCTGCTGTGCCCCAGTAACACAGGTCAGGGGACATTTTTTCCCTAGCAGTATCACTTTTAATTGCTACACGTCACATCTGCTTGCTCCGGGCGATCCCCTAAGACTTCCCCATGCTCATTTAAAATACCGAGGACTCTTATTTACTCGAAATAAGGAAACCGATTCCTCTCTGGTTATCTTCCCAAGAGAGATAACATATCCTTCATTAGAGAGAATGAGATAAGCATTTTCTCACATGTGAACTAATTTTAGGGAGTGAACAGATACATGTTACTGGTGATGAATAGGATCTTAGTTCATGGTTCTGCCTCTCTCTCCTCCTGGGGAAGAGAAGTGTGGCTTCCTGCTGAAGCTGAAGTGAAACCCAGCAAGAATGAAGCCTTGAGTTCTCAAGTAGACAACGCAGGCCCAGGGTCTGTAGAGGGCACTACCTGAGTGTTATTGGTGAAAATACTAGACGCTGCTAAAGACACTCTACATGTTTTCTATGGATCCAGCCTGCTGAGCCAGGAGAAAATCCCCTTATCATGTGGAGAAGAAAGGTGGCCTGGCGAATCCCTGGCTGAGCCTGCCAAATGACATCAGTACTGTTTGGTCTGCACTGCCCCTCTTCCAATCTGAGTGGGGAGGCCTAATCTTTCTCATATCTCCAGAAACCAGAGAGCCAAGGTTCACTCCCCTACTCTCATTGCCTGATAACCCCATAAGCCTGACCTGAAAGAGAGCACAGTGTAGGAGCATACAGCGCCCTGAATGGGAGTGACCAAGCTCAACAGGTAGCTCCTATGCAGGCAGAGAGGATGGGAGAAACAGAAGATTAAAATAACACCAACAAAAGTCAAACTTAAAGGGATGAAAGAAAATATTACAAAGAAATGTCTGGAAAACACAAAGAGTTTTGAGGAACAAAACCAAGATATGTAAAATGTAAAAAGAAATACTAATAAAACAAAAAATAGTGCTGAAAATCCAAATAGGAATCAGGGAAATTTAAAAACAAAGAAGACGAAACAAATAGAAGATAAAACTAAGAGGTAAGAGATACAGAGGAAAGATAAGAGAAAAAAATATGTGAATACTAGTCTTTTGTGGCATATGAAAATGTAATTATGGAAATGGAGTTACAAAAATGTAAAAATTGAAGCGACAAATTGGAAATAAATTTCCATGAGCAGAAGAAAGACCTTACTACACAGACTGAAATAGCTTACCAAATTGAAAAAAAAAAAAGATAAACTAAGACAGTCCTATGTGTATGAATTATCTGATTCCCAAGAATAAAGAAAAGCTTCAAGATAGGAAGAGCCGTTTATTTCTAAAGAAAAAAACTAGACTGGCATGGAAGTAGTTGTAAAATTTAGAAAGTGGAACATGTACATATTAGGAAAAAGATCAAGGAGTCAATAATCTGGTGCCAGGCTAAGATAGCATTCATATTAAGTACAAAAGGGACATTTTCTGGCCATGCAGCATATACTTTCTGAGGAAATTACCCAAGGAGAAATTACCCAAAAGAAAATAGAGCAAAGATCTCAACATGGGCAAAGCAAAGTATATAATAAATAAGGTGTGTTTCAAAAAATAAAATTTTTTATTCCCCAGTAGCAGGCCAGATTTTGTTCTTTATTATTTGAATTGGTCTTATACCAGACTGATAAAAGACATCTTACTATAATATAAAATCTTTATTTTTGTACATCAGGAACATAATGTACAAAAATCTCTTTAAGAGATTGAAATTAACACTAAAAAGAGCCTCTAATTAAACTAGGCTTAAATATTTTATGGGTAATATGTGGTTATTCTATAGAAACTTTTCTGTTAAAAGTTTCAAAATGTATTCTGTTTTTGTTTGTTTATTTGTTTTTCCCTTCTTCCCATAAATGAGTTTAATTCCATGGTGTATAACTTCTGGGGTAAAGTGCTGCTCAAGAATAGACCACAAAGTGTGCGTTTTTTCCGTTCTTCATTTTTTCTTTCTGTTCATTTATCTTTTCATTTCAAGTTCAAGGAAATCTCTTTCTAAACACATATGCGTGGGTGCGCACACACGCGCGCGCGCACACACACACACACACAAATCCTTTTCTCAGTTCCATACGTTGAAAAGCAATAGAGTGGAACATCTCATCCTATTATGTAATATGGTTAGAAATGAATAGCAAAAACAATATATAAATGGTACTTAGCCACGTGGAAATATGAAATGTCTTTTCTTGAGTAGCATAGGGCCAAGGAAAACATTTGAAACATAATTTGATAGTGTCCAAAAAATATAGAAAATGACTATAATTCTGTAAGAACAGTACTTAGAGGAAAATGATGAATCCTTATTAATAAGTAAAAGGAGAGAAGCATAATAAACTTCCCAGCCAAATAGTATAAGGATATACAAATTATAAAACTGATAAATGGTAAATAGTAAAATTGATAAACTAAATCTCTTTTTAAAATATCCAAGAATTGGTACCTTATATATGTTTCACTGGGAATATATACAGTGAGGCATATAGTGAGAAAGAGATAAAAATGAGAACTGTTTTAACTGTTCATTTTGAAATAATTTCAAACTTAAAGTTAGCAGAAAAACTAACAGAAAACTAGCAAAAAACATAAAAATAGCAGAAAAACTTTTGTATACGCTTTGCCCCATATTTGCTTTTTTTTTAATTTAATTTTTTTAAGTAATCTCTACACCCAACATGAGGCTTGAATGAATGTACAACCCTGAGATTAAGAGTTACACTTTCCACCAACCAGGCACCCCCCAGATTTGCTGGTTTTTAATGTTTTACTGTGATTGCTTTATTGGTCTACCTACCATCCATCCATCTGTCCCATATGCTGTGGGATAGATAAATATCTTTAAAAAAATTGTTTATTTATTTTTGAGAGAGAGAGACAGAGACTGGAGGGGTGGAGGCAGAGAGAGAAGGAGACACAGAGTCTGGAGGAGGCTCCAGTCTCTGAGCTGTCAGCACAGAGCCTGATGCGGGGCTTGAACTCATAGACCACAAGATCATGATCTGAGCCAAAGTCAGATACTCAACCAACTGAGCCACCCAGGTGCCCCTAGATAAATATCTTTATAATTTCCTGAGCTCTTTAAGAATCTACTGCATGCATCATGCTCCTTTTCCTGTAGTACTTCATGGTGCATTTCCTAAGAACAAGAATATTCTCTTACTTATCTAAAGTATGGTTATAAACTTGAGAAAAGTTAACATTGGCTATACTGTAATACTTAAAAAAATTTTTTTAATTTAATTTTTTTTTATTTTAGAGAGACAGGGAACAAGCAGGGGAGAGGGGCAGAGGAAGAGAGAGAGAGAGAGAGAGAGGCAGAGAATCTTATGCAGGCTTCATGCTGAGCTGGGTTGGATCCCACGACTGTAGGATCATGACCTGAGCCAAAATCAAGAGTCAGATGCTCAACCAACCGAGCCACCCATGCACCCCTTATGAAATTTATAATCCCTATTCCAATTTTGTCAAATGTCCCAATAATGTCTTTCATGGCATTTTTTTCCCATTACAAGATCGAATCCAAAATTGCTTAATGGTATAATTTCCTTTAATCTTGAACTGTTTCCTCAGCTTTGTTTTTCATGCCATTGTCATTTTTTAAAAATATAGGCCAGTTATTTTCTAGAATGTCCTTTAATTTGGGTTCCTGTGACTAGATACGTCTTATGTAGTTTTGGCTGATATCATACATAAATGATAACTGTATCCTTCTTATAATATATACCTGGAGATGCAGGGTATCCTTTAGTCTTCTTTTGGTTCTATTAAATTTTATGTGGGGCACCTGGGCGGCTCACTCGGTTAAGTGTCTGCCTCTTGATTTTGGCTCAGGTCATGATCTTATGGTTTATGAGTTCGAGCCCTGCGTTAGGCTCTGTGCTATTAGCACAGATTCTGTGCTCTACCTTGCTCTCTGCCCCTCCCCCACTCATTCATTTTCTCTCTCTCTCTCTCTCTCTCTCTCTCTCAATAAATAAATAAACTTAAAAAATTTTGTTCACATGCATAAGATGTTTCCCAATTTCTCCATTGTATAATTACTGTTTTTCCTTTTGTAATAAATAACATGTGGGGAGATACTTTGAAACTAGCTAGATACCCCATTTCTCATCAAATTTCCCCCATCCTCTAAATTTAGCATTCATTGATAATTCTTGCCTGGATCAGTTTTTATTCCAATGGTTGCAAAATGGTGTTTACTAATTCTATTATCCCTTCTGTGTTTAGTAGTTAGCATTCTATTGTGCAGTGAAGAGCTTCCACTTCACCCCTTTTATTTACTAATTATCACTATAAACTCATGGTTTCTTATTCAACAGGTTACAAATCTTATAGTTCTTTTTATTTTCATGTTCAGTTTGTCCTGGATTTAACCAGTGAAAATCTTCTCAAATTATCCTCTATGTCTTTAAATGTCCATATCTTTTTTTTTTTTTAACACTTTATTAGTTTCTGGCACAAGATGTTTTAAGCTCATCTTAGGTTTTTCCTACTTCCTAAGTGGAATTAGCCACTTTCCCAATAAGCCCTAATTCCTATGAGTGGAAAATGGTATTGAAAAATAATGATTGGCAGTGTGCCTGGCTGGCTCAGTTGGTAGAATGAGTGACTCTTGATTTCAGGGTCATGAATTTAAGCCCCACATTGGGCATGGAGCCTACTTAAAAAAATAATAGTAAAATAAAAATAAATAAAGGGGCGCCTGAGTGGCTCAGTCAGTTAAGTAATTCTTTTTTTTTTCTATTTTTTATAATTTTATTATTATTTTTCAACTTAAATCCAAGTTAGTTAACATATAGTGTAATAATGATTTCAGGAATAGAATTTAGTGATCCATCACTTACATATAACTCCAGTATTCATCCCAACAAGTACCCTCCTTAATGCCCATCACCCATTTAGCCCATCCCCCCACCCTGCTCCAGCAACCCTCAGTTTGTTCTGTGCATTTAAGAGTCTCTTATGGTTTGCCTGCCTCTCTTTTTATCTTATTTTTCCTTTCCTTCCCCTATGTTCATCTGTTTCGTATCTTAAATTCCACATATGAGTGAAATCATGATGTTTTGTCTTTCTCTTACTGACTTCACTTAGCATAATATACTCTAGTTCCATCCACATTGTTACAAATGGTAAGATTTCTTTTTTTGATTGCCAAGTAATATTCCATTTTATATATATATATATACCACATTTTCTTTGTGCATTCATCACTCAGTAGACATTTGGGCTCTATCTATACTTTGACTATTGTTGATAGTGCTGCTATAAACATTGGGGTGCATGTGCCCCTTTTTTTTCAGGATTGTTTTGGCTATTCGGGGCCTTTTCTGGTTCCATACAAATTTTAAGATTGTGTGTTCTAGCTGTGTGAAGAATGCTGGTGTTATTTTGATAGGGATTGCATTGAATATGTAGATTGCTTTGGGTAGTATCGACAAGTGTCTGATTCTTGATCTCAGGGTTGTGAGTTCAAGCCCTGTGTTGGGCTCCATGCTGGGTGTCAAGCCTACTTGAATGAATGAATGAATGAATGAATGAATGAATGAAACAGCAGTGATTGGCAGCAGATTTCAACAGGGCTAGAAGTGTGTGTGTGTGTGTGTGTGTGTGTGTGTGCGCGTGTTTATTAACAATTTTTGAAATATCACACCTCCAATTCTAGTCTAGCCCCTAAGGGTCTTTGCTTGTCTTTTTATGTTCTATATTTTTATCTCTTCTACATCGAGAATTCTGGCTCCCAACAACATTGATATGCATTCATTTACTCTCCCTTGAAATATACACAAAAGATCTTCAGAATTACTAGACTGTCCCACTACAACAAACAATATTTACTCAAGATCCTTTGCAAGTTTTTTTCCCTTTATTTTAAGGGTATATGAGTATATGGTCAAAGAACACTATTCAAAAGTTACTTCAATTAGTTCTTACTCTTCTTCCTTCGACGATTTTATTAATTTGAAATAGAGTTGAGTTTGTTTGTTTCTGTTACCAGTTTTAGTTCCCTCCCCCCTGCATCCTTTTTAAAAACATTATCAATATACATATTTTTAGATTTTTTACTGTTTATTTATTTTGAGAGAGAGATTGACCATGAGTGAGGTAGGGACTGAGAGATAGGAGGACACAAAGATCCAAAACAGGCTCCAGGCTCCGAGCTGTCAGCACAGAGCCCAACACAGGGCTTGAATTCAGGAACCATAAGATCATAACTTGAGCCAAAGTTGGGCGCTCAACCATCTGAGCCGCCCAGGCGCCCCACATTATCAATATATTTTTGATACGGAATTTTAACTTGATTCCCAAAGTCAAACTCATGAAAAAAGATATGCTGAGAGAAGTTGACTCCCTCACCTGTCCCTTCATCTGTCTCCCTGCATCTTGTAATCATTAGTTTTTGGTTTATCCTTTATAAATTTCTTTTTGCAAAAACATTTGGGATACATGCTTTGTATTTTCCCTGATTTCTTACATAAAAGGTAAACTATATATGCTCTCTTGTACTTTGCCATTTTTACTTAATAATATATTCTGAGAATTACTTCACAGAGATCTTCTTTATTCTTTTCACAGCTGTACAGTATGTGTATATACATAGTTTAGCCAGCCAATATCCTGTATTTGGTCACTTAACTAATTTCAAATACTTTGCAAATACAAATAGGGTGCAATGAATAACCTTGTACATATGGATTTTCTTTTTGTTGGAGGTATGTTTTTACAATAAGTTCCCAGAACAGAGATTGCTAAGTCAAAGGATAAATACATTGTAATTTTGTTAGACATTGCCAAATTCCTCTTTGTAGGAACCGTGCCATTTTGTATTTCCACCAAAAATTTTTTTTAAAACTTTTTTTTACTATTTGTTTATTTTTGAGAGAGAGAGTGCAGGGGAGGGGCAGAAAGAGAGGGAGACAGAGGATCAGAAGCAGGCTCTGTGCTGACAGCAAAGAGCCTAATGTGGGATTCCAACTTACAAACCTGAGCCTGAGATCATGACCTGAGCCAAAGTTGGACACTTAACCAACTGAGCCACCCAGGTGCCCCTCAGCCAGAAATGTTTGATACTGTTTCCCCATAGCCTCTTTCCTCATTGAATCTTTTACATCAGTGAATGATCTGGTTGGATGAATTACAGAAGTTGGGAACTGAAATAGAAGTCTTACGTATTGTGAAGCTTTTGACCTTTTGCACAGTATCCTCTAAATGGCTCTCATATAAATGGAATCATGTAAATGGATATTGGAATCCACAATATTTTATAAATGGAATCCTATAACCAGTTGAGAAGCTTTCTTTTGGTTAACCTAATGCCTTTGAAATTCATCCATGTTTTGTATGTATCAATAGTTCATTTTATTTAATTACTCAGCAATAATCTATGTTATGGATATACCACAGTTTGTTCATCCATTATCCTACTGGAGGACCTGTGGGCTGTTGTTTCCAGTTTTGGGTGATTATAAATAAAACTACTATAAGTATTCATCTACAGGTTTTTTTTTTTTTAATTTTTTTTTTCAACGTTTATTTATTTTTGGGACAGAGAGAGACAGAGCATGAACAGGGGAGGGGCAGAGAGAGAGGGAGACACAGAATCGGAAACAGGCTCCAGGCTCTGAGCCATCAGCCCAGAGCCCGACGCGGGGCTCGAACTCACGGACCGCGAGATCGTGACCTGGCTAAAGTCGGACGCTTAACCGACTGCGCCACCCAGGCGCCCCTCATCTACAGGTTTTTATGTGAACATCTGTTTAATTTTTTAAAAATCTTTCTAGGATAAATATCTAAGAATGGGATTGCTGGCTTGTATAAACATGATGTTATATGTGTTATATAAACATACACACAAATAAGTATGAGTTTATCTTTGTAAAACACAAAAACAAAAACCTGCCAAACTGTTTTTGAGAGTGGCCATACCATCTTGCGTTCTCACCAGCAGCGTGTGTGTGTGTGTGTGTGTGTGTGTGTGTGTGTGTGTGTGTGTGTG
>NW_024412400.1:37587079-37606584 GCF_014898765.1 Herpailurus yagouaroundi | reverse complement strand
GTGTGTGTGTGTGTGTGTGTGTGTGTGTGTGTGTGTGTGTGTGTGTGTGTTGCTCCAGTGCTCGGTATTGTCATTTTTGTCAGTTTGTTTTTTAATTTTTGCAATTCTAATAGGTGTGTAATGTTATCTGTCACTTACTGTGTGTTCCATAGAGACTCCTGAGTCCTGCACCTCAGACCAGAAAGGGGTACTTCTATGGAAGCACTTCATATGTGCACCCAGTGTATAGACCCAAGTGTTAGGTTTTAGGCTGTCCCTGATATCAGAGAAAGTGAAAACAGGAAACTCACCACTGGTGTGGCATTACTTCAAGTTCCCTGCCGGCCTTATTCTTTTGAGTCCTCAGATAGCTTTTCCATGCATTCCGTTAGGATTCTTAGTTGTATTCAGTGGGAGAGATGGAGTGAAATCTGCTTACTCCCGAAGATTTTACATTGTAAGCTCATTTGAGAAGAGTTTAAGTGGAAGATTACTTAGAGAAGTTCTTCAAGCAAGTATATTCATTGGAACAGCCAATGAAGAATGTAAATTAACTATTTCTTTTCTTTTTCCTGTTTCTTTGCCTGTCGCCAAAAAACTTTTCCTCAAGCCAGCCATCCAGCCATTATTCCAAATTTTGATTGAAAAATTTAGACATTTAGGCATGATTTGTTTAAAGTATACATTTAGGGGCGCCTGGGTGGCGCAGTCGGTTAAGCGTCCGACTTCAGCCAGGTCACGATCTCGCGCTCCGTGAGTTCGAGCCCCGCGTCGGGCTCTGGGCTGATGGCTCAGAGCCTGGAGCCTGTTTCCGATTCTGTGTCTCCCTCTCTCTCTGCCCCTCGCCCGTTCATGCTCTCTCTCTGTCCCAAAAATAAATAAACGTTGAAAAATAAATAAATACATAAATACATAAATAAAGTATACATTTAAAAACCAATGTTATTTTTTAATAATTAGTTTTTGAAGTACTAGAGATATTTTGATGTGTTGTATGAACATGTTGACCAAATAAATATGATTTATGGATCTGATAATTCATTTTGAATAAAATTTATAGATATTATTGAACTAGCCTTATTAACTTGAGTTTTAACATAGGTGTTTCTTAAACTTTTCTCTTTACTCAGTTCTTCATTGTAAGAATAACAAAACATGCAATAAAATTAAAACAATTTTCTTGAGGCTGTACAAAGCCTTCAATATTTATTATGACTGATTCTTGAGCTTTTTCATCTGATCTGTTCTATCTGTCCTACATGCTTATTCAGGAGTCAGTTCACAAACAAGGATATCCAACTGATGAATGAAAAGGATTTCAACTTTGTTAGTTAATAAAGAAACACAAAATCAAACCATCATGCAATCCACCAAAATAGCTAAAATGAAAAGCATAGACAGTATCAATTATTGGCAAGAATATGGCATAACTGCAAGTTTCATACTGTTGGCAGGAGCCTTAATTTGGTATAACCACTTTGGAAAATGGTTTGGCAGTGTCTTCTAAAGTTAGTCCTAAATTTGTAGACCCTAGGACTAGCATTACCATCCCTTGGTATATAACAAACAGAAACATACACATATGTTCACCCAAAAGAACGTCTGAGTGCTCAAAGTGGCCTATGTATATTAGCCCAAAACTAGAAACTAACCAAATGCATATCAGCTGTAGAATAGTTTTGGGGCGCCTGGGTGGCGCAGTCGGTTAAGCGTCCGACTTCAGCCAGGTCACGATCTCGCGGTCCGGGAGTTCGAGCCCCGCGTCAGGCTCTGGGCTGATGGCTCAGAGCCTGGAGCCTGTTTCCGATTCTGTGTCTGCCTCTCTCTCTGCCCCTCCCCCGTTCATGCTCTGTCTCTCTCTGTCCCAAAAATAAATAAACGTTGAAAAAAAAAATTAAAAAAAAAAAAGAATAGTTTAATAAATTGTGTATTGTCACACAGTGGAATATTATACAAGGGTAAGAATGAAGTGCAACCACTTTTAACAATATGAATGAATTTCACACGCTTTATGTTAAACAAAAGAAGTTTGTATCTTGATCTGGATGTTGTTTACCTAGGTGTATTCATACTAAAAATTCATCTTGCTGTATACTTGGGATTTGTGCAGTTTTCTACATGTATGTTATACACTTCAGTAAAAATAGTATATTAAATTAATTAGATCTTGATTTTTTTTTGTTTGTTTTTTAAAGATTGGCTTTTCATATATCTACCTATTACCCGCCCCTTATTGAACCCATTAGGTGGAGTAGTTTTTCAGTTGGTTCTCTTGGTTACTATAGGTAGATGATTTTTTCCTCAGAAAGCTAGGATTGGTGTTATCTTCAGGAGAATAATTTATTTTAATGCCAAAAAAGCAGAGAATTGATTTTTAAACAGTCCAAATATCTTTAAAGGAAAAAGTAAGGCCTGCTGCATACAGAGCCCATTTAAGAAGACCTTCCATGGGCTCATAAACTATGCAGTGTGAGAGCCCAGATAATACTAGAGCAGATTGGCCTTGGTGTTGATGCTTTCAAGTGAGCGACCTTTCATACTGTATTCATAATAAATGTGGATGCAGGTAAATACTAGTCATATAATTCTATTTGTTCCTCTCCAACCCCTCCATTTCATTTTAGCATTTTTGTTGTTGTTATTTTTGTTTTTGCAGACCTTTTCACAGATGTTGCTGAGACTGAAAAAATGGCCAAAAGTTTGGAAGATTCTGAAGGAGTCTGTTTTGTCCCATCTTTTAGTGGATTGCAGGTATTTTTTTTTCTTAGTCAATGGCAATTAACAGACATTTCTCTCCTCATACCTACATTTAAAATTATTTATCTGCCACTCCCTTACTTGAAAGTTTGGGCACTGAGCAGTATGAAAGTGAAGGTATATTCCAGGGTTGAGAAGCTGTGACCTAGCATTAATTCCATGAGAAAGCGGAGCAAATTCAACTTAGAACTCCATCCTTATGGAAATGAAAAGTTGGTAGGTTTGGTATAGAACTTTTACATAAGACTTAGCATTAGTTTGTCATAACCAAAATTAACCATTTCCCAGTGGGGAAAATGTATGAGTATATTGACATTTTTTACTTAGAAGAAGTTGAGAATTAGAAAAATAATGTTAAGATCTCTCTCTCTGTCTCTCTGTCTCTCTGTCTCTCTCTCTCTCTCTCTCACACACACACACACACACACACACACACACGTATGGGTATATTGTGCAGTTATAAATTTCATTAACTTTTTTAAAAATCAAATTTTCTTTTGGTTGTGGTGGAATATTGGTTACTTTGCCTAATCAGAAAGTGAACCCAGTAAGAGAAATGACTTTGTAATATTTGACTTTGTAATTATTTGAAAGACCTATGGATATTGCCTTTGATTTTAGCATATTATTACAAAGGCTTTTTAAAAAACTTTTAAGGTATATTATTATGAACAAAATTCCTTTTTTGGGGAAGCTTATCCTATCCTTTTAATCATTCTTTAAATATTATTTCCTTTCAAAAAACAAAAATTTCTCTTCTAGTCCATGCTATATTCAGGCAATCAGTTGAAGTCCAAAATTTGAAAGTTTGGATAATATAATGTAGAAACTGGTGGAAAAGGATTAAATCAGAGTGTTTCAAATCTCTAAAAATACAGTATTTCCAAACTAGACATTTAAATGGACATTATTTTTTTTTAATGTTTTTAATGTTTATTATTTTTGAGAGAGAGAGAGAGAGAGAGGGAGGCACAGAATCTGAATCAGGCTCCACACTCTGAGCTGTCAGCACAGAGCCCGACACGGGGCTTCAACTCACAAACCACGAGATCATGACCTGAGCCGAAGTTGGACGTTTAACCCACTGAACCACCCAGGTTCCCCTGGGCATTATTTTAGTATCTGTAATAATTTCCTCCTATGTACTTTACCCTGAAGGACTAAAAGTTTATAAATGACATAATAGAGATTGCACTAGGTCCTCTTTAGGGTAATGTGAGGAAACTAAATAGCATCCATCATAGGACAGGGGGCGAAGAGTATTTGTTGGATTGACGTTTCAGGAGGAAGCTTTAGATGAATAGTTGTCATCAGCCAAGGTAGTTAGGCTACTATATATTCTTCCCTTTTGAAACATTTGCTGGGGACTTTAGTAGTGACTTTATCTTGGCAGCTGTCTTTAACTTCTGCATCAATCCATATGTCTGTAAAAATAATATGAAATATATGATAAAAAGTATTACTAAAACCCAAAAGATCGGAGGAAACTCTCACAGACGCGGTTTTTAATTTCACGTTAATAAAATATGTCCCTTCCCTGCCATGATTGCAACCTGGCAATCTGGTGGGTTTGAGAAGGGTGGAGGAGGACTACAAACTCAAGTATTTCCTAATGTAACACGAAACTCTTAAGTAGAAACCGAAAGTTAATTCAGACAATAGTGTGTTGATTCTAAGCTGTTTGGAAAATAGGAGGGAGATCGCTGATAAACTGCCTATGTCAACAACTAAAGAAAACGAGGGATTGGGGAATGGAAAGGAAGGGTCAAGTATCTGTGATACTGCCTTTAATTTTAGAATATTAGAACTGCCTTTAGTTTTAGAGCTCACAGTTCGTGAGTTCGAGCCCCTCATTGGGCTCTGTGCTGACAGCTTAGAGCCTGGAGCCTGCTTCAAATTCTATGTCTCCCTCTCTCTGCTCCTCTCCCGCTCATGCTGTCTGTCTCTCCTTCAAAAATAAATATAAACATTAAACAAAAAATTTAAAAAAAAAAAAAGAAGTACAGTGTTCTTCTGGTCCCTGTGGTATGGAAGCTTGGCAGTCCTCTGGATAGCTACAACTGAAGCAATTTGCCCAGCAAAGAGGCAGGTTTGTTAGAGCAACCACAAAATAAGTAGAAAGAACTTCTCAGAATCGGTTATGGTTTGGGAGAATTAATTTACAATAGAAGGGAGAATTCAGAAGGCACAGAAAGGGGATATGAAGAAAGTCAGTAGTGGGAAGGGGTTTGGTAAGCAAGAATAGTAATATAAAATTTGTAGTGAACTATGTGTCAGGCACAGTTCTAAATGTCATGCATTGTCTCATTTAATCCTCAGTAACTCAGCAAGGCAGAAGATACTCTTATCATCCCGTTCTGAAGATGAGGAAAGTAAGATTTAGAGCTGTTAAGTCACTTGCCTAGTCTCACACAGCTAGTGAGCAACAGAGCTGGTTTTGGGGCCCAGCTGTTCTGACTCCAGAGTCCAGGTTCTTAACTCTTCTGTTGTACTGGTTCATGGTATAACATAAAATATGAGAACGGGAAGACACAGTAGATGCCTTTAGGTTCAAGGTTGACAACGGGCAAGAGGCATGTTGACATTAACCATCTTACAAGTACCCAGCAGTTTAGGCTAAGATACCCATGGTGACAAGGGTCTGCCGAGGCTGGTAGTCTATGCCTTGGGCAGGGGTCTGCAAGGTTAGCTCAGGGCTCCAAGCAAAACTTTACAGAATCTTCCTGTTCCTAGTTGGTTGATGGTCTGGGAGGCTTACTCAAGGGATTGACAGTGATGGATTGAAGGTGTGGCTGGAGGCTGTCTGCCCTGTTGAGATGTGACCAGACCTAAAGGACTTCCCAGTGTTTTTCCTACCATATCATCCCAAAGACAGATTCACTTGGACTAACTAATGCAGGGACATTATAACCTATAAGAAATGTTTAGGTGTCTATGGACTTTATTACCCCCTCAAATTGACCTACTACTAATTATAAATTATGTCCATAGCTGTTTTTACAAAAGTCATTTCGGGCCGGTCATACCAGGGATTTTATGTGGTGTATTAATTAGAAGGAGTGATTTTTATGCAGAAAAAAAAAACCATAGCACACTACTAGGCACTAATACAGTATTCTACCACCTGATATAGACCAGTGTTACTGTATTAGTAAGCTTTTACTGAGTGGATCACCAAAACATGTTAATAAATTTGAAAAATTATCAGGATAAAATCACAATAGGAGGAAAATCATAGCTACGGTACCGATAAGATGTAATATGGAATTTCTTCAGTTAAATAATGAGGAAAAGTATTGTTTGTTCATTGACTGAACAAATGTGTGTTGATTCCCTGTTGGGGCCAGATGCATTGCAAGGACCTGGAGACACATAGGAAGTACATTAAATGAGTTTCCACGGGGAAGATAGAGTTTCAACAAACATCCACACAAACATATGTAGTTATATGTACATGATATGAAGCAAAGTTCATCAGGCTCTGTAAAAGCAATGATGGTGGCTTGGCCTTGTCTCTGGGATCAAAGTTTTCCCAGAGGAATCTGAGCCAAGCTTTGGAAGAGGAGAAGGATTAACTAGGAGAAGGGGTAGTAAAAAGTTTTCCAGGTAATGAGATGATATGTCAAGGCCCTGAAGCTAGAAGGTGCTTTTCCTGGGGACCATCATTTTCTGACAGCACTAGCACATCCCTCTGTCATGACCTGTTATCAGATGTTGGAACTGTTCTTCTGTATCTTTCCTAGTGAGACCATAAGCTCTGGCAAGGGTCTTTGTTCTTCATCTTTGTGTCCTAGAATTGTCTTGGATTTCTGGGGATGCAATGAATACAAAATTCATCTGATAGATACATAATTCCACCTCAGGACTTCAGCTCTTTTATTTTTTTAATGTTTATTTATTTTTTGGGAGAGAAAGAGCACAATTGGGGGAGAGACAGACAAGTAGACAGAGGATCTGAAGCAGGCTCTGCCCTGTCAGCTCAGAGCCCAGTGTAGTCCTCGAACCCATGAACCATGAGATCATGACCTGAGCCGAAGTCGGACGCTTAACTGACTGAGCCACCCGGACACTACAAGACTTTGGCTCTTTTAAAAACAGATGTTAGGCTGGGTCATTTCTCATATTAGGCAATATGACTATTAAGCTAAGAAATAGAAGAGTTTAGTTTGAATGTCTGACAAAATATTAGGTGTAAGGTATGACACTGAAAAACATACATTCTGCATTATGGTTTTTTACTAAGATTAACTCATACCCTCAAAAAGCTACTTTACAAAAACAATTTCAGTGTAAAAACTTCACACGTGGAGGAAAGGAGAAATACTAGAATTGCTTTTCATTTCCTCTTGTAAGGCTAGATATTTAATAAGTTGTTACTCTGCTTTAGTCCCTTATCTTTGTATGAGCTCCAACAGAAGGTATAGCTAAGTCCAATATCTATAACTCAACCTTGTTTAAGTCCTATTAGAGAGTTATCCTAATAGTTAACATGTTTAGGGACTGTCATTTATTTTAAGACTTCTTAACTGTAAATAAGCATTGTTTTTTTCTAACATGGCTATGTTTTTATTGCGTATGTCTTTAAGTCCATAGATTTAATTTAGAACAATAATAAAAATTGTTACTATCTCTTCTTTAGGCTCCATTAGATGACCCCTATGCATGTGCCTCTTTTATGGGTTTGAAGCCTTCCACCAGTAAATACCATCTTGTACGAGCAATATTGGAATCAATAGCTTTCAGGTACCAAAACCGGCCTTAAACTAACCTCTCCCCATACAGTATTGCCATTTGCTTTTATTAATTTCTCCTAAACTGAATTATGAAATTTCTTAATTTTTAAAATGTTTTTATTTATTTATTGAGAGAGAGTGCAAGTGGGGAAGGGGCAGAGAGAAAGGGGGACAGAAGATCTGAAGCTGGCTCTGTGCTGACAGCAGAGAGCCGGATGTGGGGCTTGAACTACGAACCCGTGAGATCATGACCTGAGCTAAAGTCAGACGCTCAACTGACTGAGCCACCCAGGCGCCCCTGAAATTTCTTAATTTTGAACGAACATTTATACCTTTAAATTCATACTGTTTATAACATAATTATTGCTAATTTCCTTAACATCTTTTTTTTTTTAATATTTAATAGTACCAATACCACTTAGATCTGATATCTGAAAATAGAATGATTTTTAAAAATACAGTTGACCCTTGAACAACATGGGTTTGAACTGTGCGGTCCACTTATGTGAATTTTTTTCAAAAAATACAATATGGTACTGTAAATGTACTTTCTTTATGATTTTAGTAATAACATTTTCATTTCTCTAGCTTTCTTTATTGTAAGAAGACAGTATGCAATACATATAACATACAAACTCTGTGTTAACTGACTTATCAGTAAGGCTTCCCACCAGTAGTAGGCTATTAGTAGTTAAGTTTGGGGTGGGGAGTCAAAACTTACACACAGATTTTTGATTTTGTGGTGAATTGGCACCCTTAATCCCCACGTTATCCAAGGGTCAAATGTATCTAATTTCTTATGCATAAAAGATTTAAAGTTTGGACTTTCAAAGGTTTTTGTATCCTTATTCATAAAGGAGAATTCTAAATATGATGCTCAAAGATTAAATCACCAAAATTATTTTTTTGTATATTTCCCTGTGATCTTTTCATTATGGCACATTTGTAGTTTATTAAAATTAAGAATGTGGCTGTCATGAATATGGAACACTTGGAACATTTAAAATAAAAATTTCTGATTACAAAATGATAATTTCTTATTTGATGAATTCTATTAAGTGTTATGCATGGTATGTTAGGTGGTATGCATGGTATTAGGTGTTATAGCTTTCTATTAAATGAATGCTTGCTTTAAATTTTTATTTGTAGGAATGATAATTAAATTTAATTCTAAATGAAAAATATGGTCCCTTTTATCAAGGTGAAAAGCCCAAGGCCCCATCTAATATCAACTTCAGTTAACATATTTGTTTTGTTTTGCATATTTTATAAATATCATATATATAAAACCACAGTTTTTTCTCAATTTGAAAAGAATAGGGAATTATCATGATATGAATTTCTTCTAAACAGTTATCTTGATTTTTTGACTAGAAACAAACAGTTATATGAGTTGATGCAGAAAGAGATCAATATCCCTGTCACAAAAGTCCGGTACGTAAACTTTGTTTCCAATAGATTTAATTAGAAATTAAGTGAGTGGTAACTGTTATTAGTGCTTTCATCATTATGACTATTCAGGATTAAAAATATACATATACCTACCTTCTTTGCAACAAAATTCTTGGTCATAGGAATTTGGAGAGCAAAGGGAAGCTCATTTTGGATTTATAGAGAATATAACACAATATAGAATTTAAGATGATCTTAACACCCACATGTATATTATAAAGATCTGTATTTATTTTTTTTTAAGATTTTATTTTTAAGTAATCTCTACCCCCAATGTGGGGCTTGAACTCAAAACCCCAAGATCAGGAGTTGCCCGCTTCACCAACTGAACCAGCTAGCCACCCCTATCATAAACATCTTTAAAATCTCTTTTTCGGGTGTGTGGCCATCTTTTTGGCATGGAAACATCAAATTTTCTTTGCTGGGATGTCCAAATGAATTTTTATGTTGGCTTAATTTACTTGGCCTATTTTAAACTAGTCCCAGGACGAACAGGACAGGTGAGAAAATTGATGTTAGGAATAAGGAAAAATGTTTGAAAATTACCTAGCAAGGCCCTTTATTTATCCTCAGGTCAGTGCCAAGTGCTATAATTTTGGAATTAAAAAGTTGAGCTTAAAAAAAAAAATCAAGGATCTAAAAAAACATATGTGGCCCTTTTAAAAAGGATGAATAATGTTTTTATGCATTTGTTGGAATAATTTATCTCAAATATCTTGCTCCCCACAGGGCAGATGGAGGAGTTTGTAAGAACGATTTTGTCATGCAGATGACTTCAGACCTGATTAATGAGAAAATAGAGAGACCTGTCAACACAGACATGTCGTGCCTTGGTGCAGCTTCTCTAGCTGGCCTTGCTGTGGGTATGTGTGGATTTTATAAAAGCGAGAGCTGTCTTGCAGGCTGTTTCTTGCCAATAGCATTTCTCTTCCCAAATGACAGAATTATAGAGAGGGTCTGGAAAACCTTGGTGTTCAGTAAGCTCCATACACAGATGCACATTACTCACAAAATATTCCTGTGACCTCCTCTGTGGATAGTCTGGTTGTACTTCTTCCATCCTCGTTTCACTTCTTCACTCAGAATTATGAGGCAGGGAAAATTAATTCTCAGCCGCTCTGTCTTCTGCAAAGGAAAGGTCTCTGGGTAGACTTTCTGAGTAGATAGGCTTTTCTTTGGCATTAGGAACCACTCCATTCTTTCATTTATTGAAAATTGGTTGAGTACCTGCTGCATGACAGTCACTGCTGGGAATAAAGAGGTTTAAAAACGTAGTCCCTGCTATGGGAGTCTCTAGGTACAGTCAGACAAGTCAACAAATTATTATACTTGTGTGTTAAACCTGGCGAACAGCCGTGGCATTAAGCAAGTGGTATAGGCTCTCCAAGGAGGCTCAGTTTTGAAGGAGTTAGCAGACAGCCAGGTGAGGAGGTGAGGAGCCATAAGAGCTAATTAATGTGTTCCTCTGTGGAAGGGAAGAGTGTTCATACAAAACAGGATATCTTACAGTTAAAATTTTTAGGCTAATATTTAACATGTTAAAGTTATAAATCCCCAAAGCATGAAACCTTGTAAGTTCAACTTAAACCTTATTCTACTAAAAATCTGTTAATTTTGAATAAAATTACAACAATCACTTTCATTTGTTCATTGATTAATGTGTGGTAAATTTAAATTGAAGAAAATAACTTTCTCTTAAATAATTATTCCCATTTACAAATTTAATTAAATTCCTTTGTATATTTCAACTAATATAAATTGAATACAGTTGATTTTCTTTTTAATAATTGCATATGCCTAACTGAGCAAACTTACAAGTGTAACTAAAAGTCTTCTCAAGAACTTAAACAGCTTTTGCAAAATGAAGAAATTAAGCTTATATTTACAGTAAATCAAATGCTCATAAATATTCTAATATTATTTATAAGGTAAATCACATTCTTCTGTACCTTTTCATGTTGTAAGACTAAATATGTCAGAATCTCTTGAACATTTTAAATATACTTTAACAAACACAAATTTGTCTTAAACATAATATAGTGGCTTGAGCTTTATCTGTTTCATTTTTGTCTATATTGAATTTCAAACCAGTTCACAGAGGCTTCAGTGACTGCAGAGAGCAGTTTTACTGTGTCAGAGAAGCGGAGATTTCTGGTTGGACTGCTTCTCTTTCAGAAATCTGAGACTTGAAGGCTATGCACATCTTCTGTATATTCAAAGTTCACCTAGAAACTGAGTCTATTTGATTCATATTTTAAAAAATTACTTAAAAAAATATGTACGTCCTTAGAGAGTAAATAATTCTGGAAATAAGGATTTTAAGAACATGCTTATTAATTTCCTGACTAGACTTATCTAACTGTACTATACTAATAAAAACCATTTTTGAGTCTTTCAATAACTTATATAAATTAGTTAATATCTTTAAGTATAGGTAAGTCTAAAATGCTGACTTTATAAATTAGAAAGAATGTGACCTGACAAAATTTTAGAGCAAAGAATTTTGTGTCGGCTTTATTGGTAACAGACAATGTATTTCATGAAGATTTGTCAACTATGTTAGTACTTCAGAGTAGGTAAGATATACCTAATTAACAAGACACCTCAATCGTAACTATGGTCATAGTTATAAATGTGTTTTCTTCCTGCTTTTTATTATAAATCACACGATCCTCTTTGTGAAGAACAATATGCCAAAGCAATAGTATCATGATGAAATACAGTAGTTTGAAAAAGACACTACTTATTATATTCAATCCCAACTTTGGATTTACGAGTATCCCAGGGAGTTGCCTCGTACCTCAGGATATATGACAAAAATCTTAATTTATCTTTAGTTTTTTAATTATGTAAAAAGAAAGTATACTCTTTCTTACTTGGTTTTTGTGGAGGGTTTTTTGTTTTTGTTTTTGTTTGTTTTCAGGGTTTTTTTTGTTTTTTGTTTTTTTCCTTCTAGCAAGTTATGAAAGTAAATGATGACAGGGTCAGGTTGCTCTAGACATGCTTTGGCAACATGCCACACAGAAATAAAGCTGATAGTTAGAAACAAAAGATTGTGAAATCCTGGTGTATTTATTCCTAGGGATAGTCAATCTAACAAAATTCAAAAGCAGCAAAATATTTTGGATTGTGTTTTAAAACAATAGTTGTTAAAAAAATAAATTAAACAATAGTTGTTTATCTGTGTACCAGTTCACATAGGTTTGTGGATAAACTTTATGGACTCCTTATTTGCCTTAAAATTTGAGAGTAATTTTTTTCTCCCTATAGGGTTTTGGACTGACAAGGAGGAACTAAAGAAACTGAGGCAAAGTGAAGTGGTTTTCAAGCCACAGAAGAAATGGCAAGAATATGAAATGAGTATGGAAAACTGGGTCAAAGCAGTGAAACGCTCCATGAATTGGTATAACAAGATGCAGCACTAAGTGGAATGGTTGGTTGACGTGACATGCAGATGAGACACAGCTCAGGGATAATAACCAATACGACGATGACTGAGAAGATTTAAGATGAGCTTTGCAACCTGAGAGAAAAAAAAACAAAACAAAACAGTGCTTTTTTGAAAACAAAACAAAAAATCCCTCATTTTTTAATATAAACCTTGGTAAATTGTAAGGCAACAGTACCTCAAAACTTTGTATCTTCTGTTTTATAGTAAATTCCAAAGGACATTAGCCATTTCCAGCCATATTTTTACAGCTATGGGTCCTCCTCCTTTTTATACGGGGTCAGTGATCTATACAAACATTTGCTATCTGAGTTACTAGTTCTGGGTCAAGCACCGTTCATGTTTTGTTCCAAAACTAAGTGACAAGTGTTCCTTTAATTCTTTAAAATTAAATGGGCTATATGAAGTTCACACAGCTAGAAAGAAAGAATGAGGAAATGCCGAAATTTTGAAACATTAATATTTTATATTTAAAACCATAATTGTTCAGTACTGTATCCAAATATGAGCTCAATATGCCCCACAGATAGGCTTACTTGTTAGTTCTTTCCTTTATTGGGCTTAAAGACACTGCCTTAATTTTTACTTGTTTAACCAAAATCTGAACATTCTGTATGTATTGGAAAAATAACTTTAGTTAATGAAACTAAAAAGGGTCTTGATTCATCAGGAACAAGAAGATATTTTCTTTCTCAAACAGCATTTCTTTCAAAAACTTCTGCCTAAAGTATAACATCCCGTTTTTGTTTTTGTTTTTCAAAATCCAGCTAGTGAATATAAATCTTGCTTTTCTTTTCCTGTTCTTTATCTTTGTTGTTGAGATGCTTGCATAAATGTCTTTTGCTTTTATTAAGTGCCTAGTTGACAGTGCTTAATTTGAAGAAAGTGCCCTAATTCATTCGTGACATAAGAATTGCCTTCACTGCGGTATTTAACTTGTCCAGATATCTTTTATTTTTGTCCAATCTGCTCATCTCTCTCAGATAGCATCAGTGGGTAGCGGACAGAGGTAATCAGAGTATATCCATTGCCCTATAACCACCTGGGCCAGAGCTCCACAGAAAGGAGCAGGGACAGTTCTACAATATCAAACTTTCTTGATAGAAACAAATGTAAAAGAATCAGAGTTGTGAGTAGCTTTAGGCCTGGTGTAAAATTGTCCTATGGAAGGAGACTACCTTCCAACCTGTTCTCATACTGTTTGGCCCTCTCTCTATTTGGGCTAGATTCCATTTAGACTTGTAGCAATAATGACTTTATTTCTCTCTTAGTCAGGCTTTGTCACATGAAGTCCTACTGTTCTAGAACTAGTTGTTAAATACTAATGTAATTTAAAAAGTGACTGTTGCGGGGAATTTTGTGGTTGCTGTCACATGTATCTATTTCAATGACAGATGTGATAGAGATCTAGGGGCCACATTGCATTTCACCAAATTCTATTTCAGTGAACTATGTCTTCTTAAAGTATTAACATTTTTGATGGAATCATTATAGCCAATGGTATAATTAACTCCATTAACTAAGATTTGGAAATATTTTTGTTAAGTGGAGGTGTTTTGTTCACTGTAACAAGTTAGATTCCATTATGTAGATAGTGTTCTTTTATTCTTTTTCATTTTTTATGTCCTTTTTACAAAACTTAGTGAGCATTTATAGGCCTTTTAACCAAAATCAGATCATATGCAAGCATCTCTGCTGTTTTACTATTTCTTACAGATTCTGCTTCTCAGTGGGTATGGTTTCATAGGAAAGAATTGTCTTTCTGTATTAAAATATACTGAATTGTAATATTATTAATACTTAAAAATCTGTTAGCTCATTTCTTTTTCACATTCTTCTTTACATCATAAAACCACAAAATAAAGGTTAAATACCTTTTAGATAATGTGAGAGAGTAACTTAGAATATGTCTCATCAGAATTGAGCATCTCAAAAATCAGTGGCTAATTTTTCCTTCTGTTTGTCTAGGAGTTAATTTATTTTTACTACCTCGCGTTGTTTTTTAGTGACACAGTTTAGTAAATCTTTTGCCAGATTTGACCTAAATCAGGAACATGACCACATTTGCTTTTGTAGTTGTAGAAACAGTTGCTATTCAAAATCAGTTGAGCAAAATAATTATCCCTTCCATCTTCCAAGTTTGTTTTCATTTGTATGCTAATATTTGCAGTTAAAAAAAATTGTGCTAAGATTTCTCAGCATGTTTTATTTTCCTATTATGGATCAATCAGGTATTTTTAGGAGATCTGTAGCTATCTTATCAGAAGAGAATGTTTCTGTACAATCCTTCTTAAAGTGGTACTAATTGCTTTCATACTGAGACTTACTGATTTTTAATTTTTTATATCCAACCATAATATGGCTTCTCAATCTCAACATTATTGACATTTGGGACAAGTAATTCTTTATTTTGGGATGTTGTACTATGCATTATAGGATATTTAGCAGTGTCCCTGATCTGTACCCACTAGCTACCAGTAGCATCCCCCTAGTTGCGGTGGTCAAAAACGTCTCCAAACACTGCCAGATGGACCTCAGGAGGCAATATCACTCCCAATTGAGAACCACTAATATAGACCATTAGAAGAAAATTGAAGACTCTGCAGATGTAGTATCTGTGACACTCCTTTTCTCTCTGCCTCATTTTATCTTAGGAAATGGTTATTAGCAAAAAGAGGTGGTCGTTATCTTAAATAGTGTTTCTACTTTACTGGTTATTAAGGCAAAAAAAAAAATCTTATGCTGTAATTGCCTTCTGCTGTTTTTACCCATTCACCCTCATCCCCATGCCTGCATCCTCTGTGGTTTTGAAGAGTGGGTTGATGACTTCAGTATAGGATTAATGTAGTCTGTAAAACATCTTGATGTGATCTGCCTTTTTGCTTCCTTTTCATCTCTGAACAAAAGAGATGATCACTCTTTTATCTGCCTCCTTGCAACACTTCTCTCAAACTGGAAGCTTCCCAGAAGCAGAAACCATGTCTATTTCCATAACTTAACTCTGTGCCTTCCTATTGGTTGGGTGAATTTTTGCTTTATAAGTGCAACTTTTTTGTGTGCGTATATTTTATCCTTGATTTACATGCATTTGTTGATAGGAAGTAGCGTATATTTGTTGCACGTAAAATATGTTTTGTTGGATTAAGAAGGACAGCATTGACCCGTGAACAACATGGGTTTGAACTGTGCAGGTCCACTTTATATGCAGATTTTCTCCATAAATATATGTACCATACTGTAAATATATTTTCCTTATTATTTTCTTAATATTTCCTTTTCTCTAGCTTACTTTATTGTAAGAATACAGTGTATACTACATATAAGATACAAACTGTGTGTTAACCAACTGTTTATATTATCGGTAAGGATTCTGGTCAACAGTAGGCTAGTTAAGTTTTCGGGGAAGTCAAAAATTATACATTGACTGCACAGGGGGTCAGCATTCCTAACCCCCATGTTGTTCAAGGGTCAACTTAGGAGAGCTAGAATCCTCATATCATACTGTTTATTTTTAAATTCTTCATGTTTATATATTTGCATATATATTTGTGTAGAGATACACATCTATAAATACACATAGTTATATCAACTTTCTAAGGTATGGTTAAAGCCTGTTCATTCACAGGTTTTTGTGTATTTGATTGTATACAGCTCACCGATTGAATCTTAAGAATACCAAGCCCTCTGGCATTAGAGGGAAGTAACTTCAGAAACAGCCCCTTCTGCAGAGGACTTCTACCGGGGACCAGGCTTTAATTAAAAGTAATCTAATCCAAGAGTTTGGCAAGAATTTTATAATTCTCTGAAAAGAGGACCCTGGAGTTCTTCGACTTGAAGTGATTCTAGAGTCATCCAGAGATAGCCTAGAAGGCTCCGAGCTACCCCCAAAGACTCTGAATCCCTTTGGGAAATCTAGATCATGTTTCTCAGTTAGAATTAAAACATACTCTGGACTTGCTTGGTCCCAGAATCATCTTGCATACCCAATACTGGGGCATCTGTTTCAAACCAGTCAAAATAGTAACCCCAGAGAAGTCAAATAGGTGATCCAGAATCACATGTTTTTAAGTTTTGGAGCCTCATAGCCACAAATATTTTGGTACCAGCATCGGTTCTAAGTTACTGGCTATATTGTCACCACATTCCCATGGGACCTTTGCCCTTAGGGGAATGCAGGAATGATCTTGGGAGCGGGAATTTTAGAGACAGGAACCTGAACAGTCAGATTATTTCTGAAGTTCTCTGTATTCTATTTCTACTGCCTTTCCCCCCTTTATTATAAATTTGGTTTATTGAAATAAAGTGGCTGTATCTGTACAGATATCTATACTATTTAGAATATAAATGATGTAAGGTTTGAGTTTAAATGAGCCATATCTTTCCAAGAAACTTTCAGACTGTTCGAGAGTAGCAGTACCATTTTACATTCCAACCAGCAGTGGATGAGAGATCCAGTTTCTCCATATCCTCACCAGCATTTGGTGTCACAATTTTTTATTTCGCCACAGTGATAGGTGTGAAGTTTTCTCAATGTGGTTTTAATTTGCATTTCCCTAATTAATAATGATGCTTAACATCTATTCATGTGCTTTTTTGCCATCTGTTTATCCTTTTCAGTGAAATGCCTGTTCATATCTTTTGTCCATTTGCTAATTGGGGTGTTTGCTAAATGAGCCATCTTTAGATTAAATCTCTTAAAAAAAAAAAAATCAGTCCAGTGACTTAAGAAGTCATTAAGTAACATTCCTAAATCCTTCTAGGCAAAGTGTATACAGCACTTGAATGTGATTTTATAATGTAGGGAGCAGAAGAGTTCTCACATTCTTTCTGTATTCGTGTAGTATAGTCGTAATATTGTATAATGGCAAAAAACTTTCAAGGATACTTTTCCTTAGAATGTTAATTAGGGTGTACAAATACATATTTTGTACATAAGCTATCATAATGTTTGTAATCATTTTTATTTAAAATAAGCTGATTTGTATAAATGTTTCAGAATGATTTTGTGGAAAACTAATTTGAAATTTCCCTATTTGTGCAAGACAATTTTGATTGTAATTCATATGCATCAACAAATTTGTAATCTTATTTCTCTGATGTTCTTTACAAATTTCAGAATTATACTAAATAGTCATTGAGAACCTCATAAATCAATGTTAAGATCTACAGTTAAAATCTAGGATGCATTGCAATAGAAATGTATTATGTAAGTTTTTCCCTTACCTTTTTTCCACTTTAACTTTTGGATTTGTTTTTTAATTTTACCTGGAAATTCTTTAATACTATTTCCTGTTTTGGTTTTTGCACATTAAGAAGGTCACAGAGAAATAAGCATATGTTACTCAATTGTTACTCAAGATAAATGTGAGCTTAATACGGTCAGAGAAGAAAGGTTTTCTGTAACCCTGCCTCTTTAGATCATGTTAGACTTATTATTCTATATTCTACATTCTTGCACAAGGGAAATTACTAGAGAAGAGGGTTAATCCTTTGCGGTGGGAAAAAGATGCTATAATTTGTTGTGACAATATACTGTATTTTTAAATACTTAGATTTTAAATAATGAGGAAAAATTCAAATACTAATATGATAGAATCAACCTAGTAGTTAAAAATCCCTTCTGAAAATTACCTAAAATTATTTGGGAAACTACAATGAAAAAGTAAATGATTTTTCTATACATATTATGTTTTAAGGCCATTTTTATTTAGTCTTTCTCTGTTCATTGCTTCGGGTTTGCACACATACACATCCAGTATGGTGAAGTGACATCCAGATGGTGAAGGATTCAGTCAGTCTGGATTCCATTCCTTGACTGTAATGGAGACCATGGTATCATTCCAAAGTAGGATATTTGAAGGATGATAGACATTCACTTAATAGAGTAAAGGGGTTTTCTTTTAATTTTATTTTAGGTCAAAGTAATATTAGTCTAAAGAGGAGGATAAGGAAAGGGGCTATTATGGAGATAATGTGGAGCTGACTTTTCCAAAATTTATCTATTTTATAGCAATATTTTTAAAGAACCTTGCAATTGTAAAAAATTGTAGGAAAAAATGGGGATGGTAGGGAATAATGATGGGTTTTTTACTACTTAGAAAAAGGAACAGAACCCATTAAGAGGTGAAGATTTTAGGGCAGATATATTAGATTTGCTAATTTCCCTTCCTTCTCACCTGCCACTTGGGTAAGAACATTAGCTAGCAGATACTAGGAAATTCCTGTATCCTCATGCAGTCCACAAGCCTCTCGTCCTGTCTCTCCTAGAAAGTCCAGTCTCTGTCAGCATCTCGGCTTCATCACCAAATGCTGTCAAGAACTGAAAAGGAGTTTGAAATTTTACTCTACTTGAATGGAAACCAATTTGACAATAAACTTCATATATTGGGGGAAAAAAAAGAATAAGAAAGGCAAAAAAAATTTTTTTTTACTCTACTTGGAAAGTAATAAGTTAGTGTCCCACAGTTCTATGGATATTGGCAGAAGATAGGAGACTCCTGGGTCAGAGATTAAGGACTTTTTACTCATGGCATAGCAAACATCACAATCTTCATATTTACATTGGTTTCCTTTGCCACTCAACTCCTACATGGAGCAGTCCAGGTTGATGCTGTGCACACACTGAGTCTTCTGTACAGCTGAGGACTCTCAAGACGAGGAAATTTGAGTCTTTTGTAATGGGCTGCAAGTAAACATGTCCAATGCTTACTCCAGAGGAAACTATTTTTATTATAGTGGATAATAAGCAAAAATGCCCTCTGTTCTGGATGGAGATGTGTATTTTGGGACAAAGGCCTCAGTGCCTCTTCTTGTAAGACAAACAAATGAGAGAGCCATGTAAAATTGACTCTCAACAATAAATTCATTATCTTAATAGTGGCAGTGGTCTCATGGGTGTATGCATATGTCAAAACTCACCAAATTACGTTTACTTTTTGCAAGTTAATTGCATATCAGTTTCACTTCAACACAATGGGGGGAAGAAAAGTCCCAAATACGTTGTTGAGACCAGTAGCTTTAGTGTCCCCAAAGTGCTTTTCAGAAAATGTAATTTCAGGCCCCATTCCAGATCTTCTAAATCAGATCCTGTATTTTATTTTATTTTATTTTATTTTATTTTATTTTATTTTATTTTA
>NW_024412400.1:37572421-37587069 GCF_014898765.1 Herpailurus yagouaroundi | reverse complement strand
TATTTTATTTTATTTTATTTTATTTTATTTTATTTTATTTTATTTTATTTTATTTTATTTTGTTTTGTTTTGTTTTGTTTTTTATTTTCAGAGAGAGTACACGTGAGTGGGGAAGGGGCAGAGAGAGAGGGAGAATCTCAGTCTGTGCTGACAGCACAGAGCCCAACACGGGGCTCCATCTCACAACTGTGAGATCATGACCTGAGCTAGAATCAAAAGTTGGATGCTCAATCAACTGAGCCACCCAAGTGCCCCTGGATTCTGTATTTTAATAAGATTCCTCCAGTATTTAGTTTTTTAGCTTTGTATTTTGAAATAATTTTAGACTTAACAAAAAAGTTGTGAAAATGGCAAACAGAGTTCCCCCCAACACCCAGCTTCCCCTAATTAACATCTTACTCAAACCAGGACATTCACATTGATATAAGAGGATTAACTAATCTACAGATCTTAGTTGGATCTTGTCAATTTTCCAACTTACTGCCCTTTTTCTGGCCCAGGATTTAATCACGGATCCCACATTGCACTTATTTTCATGTCTCCTTAGTCTCCTCCAATCCGACAGTTCCTCAGTCTCTTTTTTCTTGACATTTTTAAAGAGTACTAGCAGTTACTTTCTAGAATACCCTTCAATTCTGGTTGGCCTGATATTTTCTTAGGATTAGGTTAAGGCTCTGCGTTTTTGTTAGAATGCTGCAAAAGTGATGTGGCCTTCTCAATGCCATTAGCATGTAGTCTTATTGATGACATTAACCTTGATCTGCCATTGTAAGGTTACTATTCACCCCTTTGTGGCTAATAAGTGTCTTGTGGGATCGTTTTAGACCATGTAAACATCCTGTTTCCCATTACACTTTCACTCACTAGTTTAAGCCTTTGTGGTCGTTTCTTGGTGGCAACGATCATTCCTGTACTATTGGCCTAATAATCGTGATTTTCTACTTACATTATTTTTCTACGTTTATTTGTTAGAATTCTACCATAAGGAAGAGCTGTCTCTTATCCTCCATTTATTATTCAATTATTTGTATCAGTACTGGTCTTCTTTTGGTCCACTTGACATCTTCTTGGCCCACCTTTTTATTCCAGTTGTTGCAGCAATCAGCTGTCCAGGTATACCCTGACAGCACCTTGCATCACCATAATTTCTGGGCTGGGCTTTCTCTGCCTCACAACTTGGAACTGATTTGAATTCACTCTGTCATTTTCACCTATGGTCAAACCAGGAGGTGCTAGAGAGTTGGCACCCTATGGTCCATCTTTTAAACAATGGGGATGAGAGCCAGTATACAAATACACACCCCTTAAGTGGACAATTCTGAGGTGTGTTCTTCACAGGCCCTTGCAGAATCTTCACTATCAAGCCTCAGTGGCCTCCAGCAGGTGATCATCTCGGAAACAGCCTTGGATTGGCTTTTCCTCCCTCATGTTTCAAGCTTCCCAGCCCCTATTCCTGTTCCTTGGAATCATTTTCCAAAATAAACCACCTGCACAGAAGAATTTGTCTCAGAGTGGGAGTGGGGAAGGAGAGCAAGTAAAGATTTATGTATTACCAGTTGTTAAATATTTTGACTCTCACCCCTGTACATAACTAAAATCCTATGGAAACTTTCACATCTCCAAAGGAGTTGTACAAGTATATTCATAACAGCAGACTAGAGAAAAAACCCAAATACCTATCAGAGAATGGATTATGTAAATTTTGTTGTTTTTTCCATCAGTGAAAATGAATGAACTATGTCAAGACAGATGACTCAAAGGAAATGAGCAAATAATAACAATAATTTGCAGATGAGTAATAAAGTTTGACCCCAAATATACATAGTTCAAAAACATGCAAAACTAAGCAACATATTGCTTGGAGTTACATATATATGTGTTAAAATTTTCTTTTTTTTTTTAATTTTTTTTTCAACGTTTATTTATTTTTGGGACAGAGAGAGACAGAGCATGAACGGGGGGGGGGGGGGGGCCAGAGAGGGGGGCAAAGAACAATCGGAAACAGCGTCAGGCTCTGGGCTGATGGCTCGGAGCCTGACGCGGGGCTCGAACTCCCGGACCGTGAGATCGTGACCTGGCTGAAGTCGGACGCTTAACCGACTGCGCCACCCAGGCGCCCCTATGTGTTAAAATTTTCAAGAAAACCAAGAAGATTGCAATTCAGAATAGGGTTATTTTGGGGAGAGAAAGGTGGAGGGTCACACTGGGGAGGCACACACAGAGCCCCAGTGGTGTTACTAGTCCATTTCTTAAGCTGGTACATAGGGTTTATCATTATTCCTTATACTTTATATTTTTAGGATAAAATATTTTATCATAAAAAGATTTTAGGTTTGATACTAAGAAGTGGTTACTTTTATTAAGAGTGGCTGTGGGGGAGCCTGGGTGGCTCAGTCAGTTGGGCGTCCGACTTCAGCTCAGGTCATGATCTCACGGTCCATGAGTTCAAGCCCCGCATCAGGCTCTTTGCTGACAGATCAGAGCCTGGAGCCTATTTCGGATTCTGTGTCTCCCTCTCTCTGACCCTCCCCCATTTATGCTCTGTCTCTCTCTGTCTCAAAAATAAATAAACGTTAAAAATAAATAAATTAAAAAAGAGTGACTGTGAAATCCTTCCACTGGTCTAACCAACTAAGTCATTCCAGAAATGAACTGAAAAGAAGGTTGTGTCCCTGGCTGAGAAAATTCCAAGGCTTAGATTCTCCTGTACCCTATTAACGTGATTAAACTGTGCATAATAGGACAGTTTCTGGAAGACAAGGTCTTGATTTAATACATTTTTAAGTGTTATTTCTTTTGTCAGTCACTGGATGGATTAGGTGTGAAAACAGGATGCTGTTAAAAAAAAAGTCATATCTGCAACCGTCCAGACAACCACAGATCTTTTTGTATAATAAAAAGGTGTCATCAAAGGACCTGTTACTCAAAGTGTGATGTTTGGTGTAGCAGCACCAGCACCAGGTGGAAGCTGGTTGGAAAGGCTGACTCTATACCCCACATCAGATCTACTGACTCAGAGTCTGAATTTTAATAAGATCTCTAAGTGATTCTTGTATCTCCCTCTCTCTCTGGCCCTCCCCTGGTCGCGCGCGCTCTCTCTCTCAAATAAAGAGAGAGAGAGAGAGAGAGAGAGAGAGAGAGAGAGAGAGAGAAAGAAAGAAAGAAAGAAAGAAAGAAAAAAAGAAAGAAAAAAGAAAGAGAAAGCAAGCAAGCCTCCAGCACCAGGAGAGGGGGCGGCTCATAGAAGCTCCTCAGGTTTAACTGTAACAGATCTGTCTCTTCCATGATCCTTTCTTTGTTGGCTCAAATATTTGTAAGGAGAGACTTTATTTATTTATGCTTCTTTCCTCTTTCCAACTGTGCTGGGCTGTGGCACTCTCATCCATTCAATAAAAACCTACTGAGCTTCCCTTGAGCACTGAGGAAAGGGTAGTGAATAGGATGACATGAATCCGAATATCAAGGAGCTTCCAAAATACAGATACTAAATGAGTAATTACGAGTTTGGTGAATGTTAGAAAGCAAAAAATTTTAGAGCTGGAGATGGGAAGTCAGAGGAAAGTAATCTCAGCTTAGATGAGAAGGCATATATGTAGGTGAGATGTGGGTGAACTGGGGGATTATTCCAAGCACAAGGAATACCCGTGAATGGAGCTCTTTGGGCACTTATATGTGTATTTCCAAAGCCTTGCACTGTTCTTGGCATACAATAAGTGCTTAATAAGTGTTTGCAGAATCAATATGTGTTCTGTCATATTTCAGACATCTACTCTCTGGCATGGGATATAGTGGAAGCTTTATTTTCCTTTTCAAAGGAAATAAGATCCCTTAATGGGGAAAAGAGAAGGAAGAGAGCTGACTGTTGTGCAAATTGCTAAATTGGAACTGTGAGTGGGAACGAAAAATTGATTTACATGAATTTTCCTCCCAGAGGCAACTTGACAATTTATTCTGTTCTGGAGAATTTTCAGTTTTTGGCTTCAAAACCAAGCTGTTCCTTATTCTGAATTTCTTGGCCTGCTGTGAAACTAGCATTTAGTGTCTTTTACAGCATACCCTGATTAGGTCATGGAAATTCACAGCTAGATCAAACCAGTATATGGAAAATTTGAAACTTTCACTGCCCATTTTATTTCATAGTGCTGGAAGAAACATTGACTTTTAAATAGTTTTTTTCAAAAGCAGTATTATCTATTGATCATAATTGACATCATTTATTGAACACTTACTACATATATATATTACAGAACAAAATCCTTATATTAACTTTATAAGAGAGTAAGTTCAGCCATATGAAAATTGCCAAATATTAGCAATTCATACGGTTCAACTTAATATTGTTTTCAGACTCTCATT
Source organism: Herpailurus yagouaroundi (assembly GCF_014898765.1). Classification (NCBI taxonomy): domain Eukaryota; kingdom Metazoa; phylum Chordata; class Mammalia; order Carnivora; family Felidae; genus Herpailurus; species Herpailurus yagouaroundi. The sequence goes on along the minus strand of NW_024412400.1, from coordinate 37,582,713 downwards.
TTAGAAACTTATAAAGAGATTAGAGAATCCCTCATAGCCATAACCCTCCTCCAAAATTAAGCACTGAATTTTCGCAATAGATAAATCCTGCGAAAGTTACAGCTCCTTAATAACATCCACCCATCTTACTCGCATTAGTACATGTGTCTATTGTGGTTTACACATTGTAGTGAAGTGGTTTACAATCCATTTCCCCTGATAGACTTGAGTTCCTTGAGGGTGGAGGGTTTTTTTTTTTTTTTCTGTCTTGCTCATTTTTGTATCATGCATAGAGTGTTTGAAAAGTATTCGTTAACTTGAAACTTTAATACCATTTCTGTCAAAACTAGACTAATCCTATTGATTTTTTACTGGAAAATGCTCGGTAATCACTCCACTGGGGCTTTTGCATTTTAGAATCAGTCTGAGGAGGAGTACTGCATTTGGCATTCTTGAACTCCTAGGAGTTTATCTATGTACCATTATGCAGAAATTGTCTCCACCCCACCCCAGAGAAAAGTCCAAAGGTACTCTCTCACCTCCCTCACCTCCTTTAGGTATTTCCTTAAATGGCATCTTTTCTGCCCTTCCCTGAGCACCCTATTTAATAAAAAGTCATCCCTCAAACACTTTCTCTGCTTATTCCCCCCGCCCCATAGCACCTATCAGCATGTAATAGTTTACATTTTGCTTATTTCTTTTGCGTATTTTCTTTCCCAACTCACTAGAATGTAAGCTCATAGGTGATTTTTCACACAGGCGCTGAATTAATAGGCAGAGTGTTCTACAAACACTACAAAATGTATGGGTATTTGGGAGTGTGGGCCGCAATTTTCTATTTAGCTTCTAAGTGACATGGTGACCTGGCCTGGTGTGGATCTTGCTTGCCCGGATATTGAAGAACTCACGTCCCCAGTGGTCCCTAACCCATTGTCTGAATAATTAATTTCAGGGTGCCCCACACGTGCCTCAGAGTTATTCCTCCCCACCCCCCTCCTCGCTGCTCCCCAGGGGTGAGCCAGCAAAGGCCTGGGGACCCAGATGTTACCACCTTAGTTCCCCCTTTTCCAAGACAGATGGGGTTTTCCTGCTTCGAGCCTGGGGGATGGGGTTGGATGGAAAAGTCAAGATTCCGACCCAAGCCCGAGGTAAAGGAAGGGGAAAAGGGCGTGTCTATAAATTTTAGGCCTCAGGCCTGCAGCCCGCCCCGCAGGCGGCCGGGGAACTGAGTGTTGGTGTCAGCGCGGGGCGCCCACTGGGAAGCTCCTGTGAGCACCCAAGGCTGGGACTGGGTTGCTTGAGGTCCCGCCCCTTCACCTAGCGGCCCCCTCCCCTCTTTGGGAAGCCTGGGGGCGGGGTTTGTTTACTCCTTGCACGCACCGCCGACCTGGCCAATCCGTAGGGACCGGCGCCTTACGTCACACATCCGGGAGCCAATCGGCACCCACCGTGCTGCTCCGCCGCCAAAGCTTGCGCGGGGGAAGCGGGGCAGTGGCAGGGTTGGGTGAAGGCGGACGAAGCAGCCTGTAATCTAGGCTGCAGCAACCACTGCTGCTCGGCACGCGGCCGCGCTCTGACCCTTCCTTTTTGGGCAGGCTCGCAGGCGCAAGCACGGTCGGCGTCCCACGGCCTCGAACTCCAGGGCCTCCCCTGGGCAGGCCGCGGATCGCCCACCCCTGCCCCGAGTGTGTATCCGCCGGGACCCAGCCGCCGCCTAACGCGGGCGGCACTGGAGCGGCGGCGCCGAAGCCGCGCCTCAGGCTCGGAAGAACAACCCTGAGAGGCCGCCTCGTCCTCTGCAGCCGAGCGGCGGTAAGGTCCAGGGCGAGGGCGCGGGGCCGCGTGCCGAGGGCCTCTGGACCCGGCCCGGCGTGTTCCTGGGCAGGTTTCCCTCCCTTCGCCTCGGGGCCCCCTCGTTACCGCGAGTTCCATCTGTTTATTCCCACGCGTTCTCCCAGGCCTGGCCGAGTAACCCCTGAGTGTCTGGGGGAGTCGGAAACCGGCGAGCCCCCCTCCCCCGCCCCATACACACACAGCAGATTGGGAGGAGGCAATGTCCCCGTGTCATGCCTCGTGGAAGAGAGGAAGGGCTGCTTTCTACTTTCTCGGTCTCTGCAGGTCTTCAGGGCAGAACGAGGGCTTCTAAGTCTGGTTTTCTGACTTTTCAGCCTTTCATGAGTCACACGCCTCCGTCTGTTTCTACCAGGTGTATTTCAGAGTTCTAAAGCTTTGAACTTGAAAGAACCTCCTATCCCGCAGAAGGGAACTTTTCTTTAAAGTAGAGGATCGCTTTTGGGGCCCAGACTCCTTTGAGAAATTCCAGAGAGCCAAATCCTCTCCACAGAAAAGTATAAAGGTTTTGTAGGATCTCTCAGAGAGACGGTTCAGCTAAGTGGATGAGCGCTCACTCACTGGTACCAGCTTGTGTTATCTTGCATTGTGTGGTCTCAGCTTCTTCATCTGTAAAATAGTAGTCACTGCCTATTACGGGTGTTTTGAGGAGTAAATGGACTAATCTGTGGAATGCATTTGGAACGGCGCACCACATATTAAGAGCCCTGCATGAGTTAGGCATTTTTATAATGGCCTTCCATGAATGCCCGTTCAGAAAAGTGCCCCGCGTTGTTTCTCTTTTTCTGTTGAAACAGTTAACAGGCTCATCCCTTTCCATATTTACTGCTGAAGCTCCCTTTGAGCCTTTGATACGTTTCTCTTCCTCATTCAGTCTCCTAGGGCTAAGGCTCCCTGTCCCACTTATTTGCTCTCTTTTTAGTAAGTTAGTTAGCTCATTCTCTTCCTTCCCCTTTCTCCCCTAAATCTTAGTTTTGTGTCTTTTCATTTGACTTCTATAGCCTAATTTTTTCTGGGCCACTCTCCTTTTCTCTTAATGGTCTGAAATTATCTTCACCTAATAAATATAGTTACAGTTATTCATCTGTCCTCTGTACAGTGTAATCATAACCCAGTCTGTGTTCAAAGTTAAATGTAAAAGGAACTTAGTTGATCTGACATCCCATGTTGCTTTTCCATTTCCTTGGTTAGCCTATAATTTAGCTAAAGCTTTATCACTGTCCTGTTACTGTAGTAAATCTTTAATAGTAGTGTCCATTCTCAAGTAGCACCAGGAGAAAAAAATCAAACGCCTAGACCCACCCTATGTACTGGCTCTGGATGCTTTTGTTATTTCTTGGAACATTTTGTGCCTGGAACTAGAGTCTAGTCTAACTGGCAGACATGGTGTCTGTAGCACTGTTTTGGCGGTAGAGTTGCAGCAATGTGGCACCTGTATTTAATAAAGGCCAAACACTTATTAAACTTACTTTTGGGTTCTCGTTATTTCCAGTTGTTTAAGAGGGAAAACAGAATTTTCAAGTGTGTAATGCTTCCTATTACCATTCTGTGATCATGTAACTTTCTCCCAACTCTTTTAAATATGTAGTCCAACTGGCACCTTCAAGTTTTTCCCTGGCAGCCAAAAATCTTAACTGAGTTATGTGCTCTCAATACAGCTTGAAATTGGATGTACAGATGTTTATCCTTAATGTGAGAAGCATTTGTGGATGAAAATTATACACTAAAAGATACCCTAAAGGATTCAAAGATTGTTTTTTATAATTAGGAATTGAAATGTGAATGCACATTTTCTTTTTTTTTTTTTTTTTTCCCTTAAACATGATAGGAAGACTGGCTTTGTTTTCTGGCTGTTGATAATTTATGTTTTGTAAAGAATGGATGACTTATTTATATTTACATTGCAAAACAGTATATTTAAAGCCCTTTTTAGATATTTGAAAGTTTTTGGAACACAGTGAGGAAACAAACTAAGCAAAAATCAAATTCATGGCAAAGGTAGTAAATTAGAACCTAAATATTCTGACTTCTAGTTTATTGTTTCTTTGTCTGTCAATCTTAACAGTTAACCCAGAACAAAGGATAGAAAGGGAGAGTTTAAAATGAAATTTTAAAAGCAGAGGGGGGAAATTGCTAATTTGGGCCTTAAATATTATATAGAGAGTAGTACATTAGAATATTTTTTTTTAATCTTTAAACTTAGGTATTTTTTAAAAGGTTAAATTATAAGCCATATATGTATGAATTTACTCACAGTCAAGTTTATATTGTCACTTGGCAAATTTGATTTCAGTTTTTTTCTGACCTTGTCATCATAGTTTAAACTCTTATTGCAATGTGCATTATGATGGATCTCAGAAGAAACTAGAAAGCATAGAGTTGAGAGTTTTTTAGATAATAGAATTGTGAGTTGTAATGAATTTTAAAGATTATTAAATATACTTGCCTTTTCTTGAATCCTTTCCATTTTGATCTGGGATATATTACTCTAGGGGTGGGGATTTAAAAGTAGATTTGTGAACTCTTGTAATTTTATGCAAAATTATATATACTTGTGTATTTTTCTGGAGAGAAGATTCATAGTTATCTAGTTTCTGAGGCAAAAGTATTTGGACAACTCCAGTTTTTATAATATGATTTCCTTTGCTGAATCAGAAATTACATTCTCACTGGGTCTAGTTCTCTCTTCCATTAGTGGGTTTTCAAATATTTGAAGATACTTATTATAGTCCCATTAATTCTTTTCTTCTCTAGACAAAATATTCTGTCTTTAACCTCTTCTAATCATTTTGTTGGTTTGATTTGAGTCTTCTCACAATACTGATGCCTTATTTGTGGATTTGTTTGAGTTCGTCCGTATTCTTGTTAAAAGTGTGATACTCCTAGATATTAACCTGTAGAGAAGACCGTAAGTTACCTCTCTGATTTTAAATCATATACTTTAAGATTAAGAGTAGATTTGTTTGACAACCATATTGCACTGTTAATTCAAAATAATGCCCTGGAGAAGACAGACTCTGGAGCTAGCCTGCCTGGGTTTAAATCCTAACTCTACAGTTTATCAGCTGGTTGACCTTGAGTAAATTATGTAAACATTTTTTAGGCCATAGTTTTCTCATCTGTAAAATGGGATTTATAATAGTGCCTATCTCATAGGATTGTTACAAGGAATGAATGAAAGATATGTAAAATATTTAGAATGGTCCCTGACATTTAAATGCTGTATACATTACCCATTAATACTGATTTTGTAGTCAACTGAAATTCTTGAGTTGTTTTGTTTATGTTCTTCCAATTCTTTAATAGAGTGTTTTTTTGGTAGGGCTTTATATTTATCCATATTAAACTTTATCTTGTCAGACTGGTTATATTCTGTTGACTTAAAAAAAAAAAACTGATTTGGGGGCACCTGGGCGGCTCAATCTGTTAAGTGTCTGACTCTTGATCTCACTGTTTCTGAGATCAAACCTTGCATTGAGCTCTGTGCAGACAGTATGGAGGCTGCTTGGGATTCTCTCTCCGCTCTTCCCTTGCTTGTGTGTGCACGTACACTCTCTTGCATGCTCTCTCTCTCTCTTTCTCTCTCTCTCAAAAATAAATAAAGTTAAAAAAATTTTTTTAAAAAACTGATTTGGTCATATGATATGTATGGGCTTATTTATTTATCAATAGATTTGATAAACTGTAAGTGTGATAATGCTGACATTGCCTTCCTGCAGATCTTATTAAAATGTTGAGTAGGCAGGGCCAAGAACAGAGCTCTTGCTCTGCTAGTGACCTCTCTTAAGGGTGATAAAAAAACTAATTAATTCTTTGGTTCAAGTTGTTCAGACAGTTAGAAATCCAGCTAATTTAACATTATTCACCTCAGATATTTCCAAGTTTTTACAAGGAATATATAAGAAACTTTAATAATTGCCTTCCTAAAACCCAAATAATTTTATATACTTTATTAAAAAAAAATCCTATCAGTTCAGCAACTGTCAGGAAAAGAGCACTAATCTGTCATTATTTGTCCGTAACCACTATACCGGTTTCCAGTAGTGTATGTTGGCTACTATCTTTTTCTGTGTTCAAACTTCTCTTGGTAATGATTCTAGAATCTTGTCTAGAGTTACATTTAACTTCAATGATCAATAGTTGGCAGGGTCACCTTTCTCCTTTTTTGAAGAGCAGTACTACATATCCTGTCTTTAGTCTTATGGTAACCTCTCCTGCTTTCCATAGTTTCTGAACAGTTGCCAGCAGCTGTGTGGAAATTTCATCTGGAGCGATATACCTTATTGAAAGTTTACTTGGAGCAGTTAGGAACTCTCTCTAATCTTCTCATTCATATTGAGCTTTGGTTTTCATTAACTCATTGATTAAATTTATTAAATGCCCCTTTTACACACAATACCAGTGTTTGTTTCACCCCATCCAATCTGAGAGAATGTTTCTTAATAGAGATGGCTGAAGCAAAGGAATAATCCACATCCATTTCTCTCTGTTACTACTGTTGTTATCATAGCCTGGGCCTTCTTCTCTGGACAGCAGCAGTAGCTTCCTATTGACCTTCTTTATTCTAATCTTTTTTTTTGTTTCTAATGCTTAAGCATTATAGCCCTTGGCATCCTTATTTTTAAAAATGCATGGATCTCAGGGTGCCTTGGTGGCTCAGTCAGTTAGGCACCCAACTTCGGCTCAGATCATGATCTTAGTGGTTCGTGAGTTTGAGCCCCACGTCGGGCCCTGTGCTGACAGCTCAGGGCCTGGAGCCTGCTTCCCATTCTGTCTCCCTCCCTCTCTGCCCCTCCCTGACTTGTGCTCAGTCTCTTTCTCAAAAGTAAACAAACATTAAAAAAAATAATAAAACAAAATGCATGGATGTCAGGGGTGCCTGGGTGGCTCGGTCAGTTAAGCGTCGGACTTCAGCTCAGGTCATGATCTCACAGTTCGTGGGTTCGTGCCCTACGTTGGGCTCTGTGCTGACAGCTCAGAGCCTGGAGCCTGCTTGGGATTGTGTGTCTCCCTCTCTCTTCCCCTCCCCCACTGGTGCTGTCTCTCTCTCTCTCTCTCTTTCTTTCTCTCTCAAGATAAATAAACATTTGAAAAAAATTAAATGCATGGATCTCTTTAAAGTCTTTTCTTCTTCATTGGAATAATTCAGTTTCTGACTTTGAGTAATTCCCAACTTCCTTAGCTTGTTCTGTTTATTGTCCTTTTAAATTCAACCCCCCTCCACCTTTTTAACTTTTCTTATTCTTAGGGATGATATGAACCATCAGGCAGATAGGCATGGAGAGATGGTGGCTCTCCACCGGCTGGTCTTTGTGTGAGTCACTTAGTAGACAGATAATGGAGTGATTACTATGTTATGGACACTGTAGGCACTGAGTTGACAAAGGAACATGATACAAACTCAGCCCTTCAAGAATTCTAAATGCAGGGAAGGATAGAATAGAGGAAAGTATTTGAAGAACCAGAAATCTTTTTTTTTTTAATACTCATAAGCATAATAAGTTTTTAACAGACTCCATTTTACTTTAAAAAGAGCCAAGTATGTTGTTACTTAAGGATGAGTTTGTTAAAGTGGCCAATTCAATTCTAGTTGAGTTAAATCAGATTGTAAAATGGCAAACCTATAAATGTGGGAAAATAGTATGTATTTCAGAACTGCCAAAATAAAATATTTAATCAAAACTAGAAGGAGAAGGGGAATGGGGGATGGGCAAAAGGGGGTGAAGGTGAGTGGGAGGTGCAGGTATATGAGTAAGCATAGGCAGTATGGTCAGTGGAACTATAATTATGGTGACAGATGGTAGTTTTACTTGTGGTGAGAACAGCATAACATATAGAGATGTTGAGTCACTATGTTATCTACCTGAAACTAATGTAACCTTGTGTGTCAACTATACTTCAATAAAAAGGTAAGAAAATAAAAATAAATAAATAAAAGCAGAAAAGTGGTTATATAAACCTATTTCTACTTCTCAGAGGCTCCATCCTCTGAAGTACACAATGACAGACCTCCCTCAAAAAAAAAAAAAAAAAAAAAAAAGACAACCAAAAAACTGGTAGCACTAACTTCTCTTATAGTCCACTTCAGAGTGGACACTTAAAAAAATCAATTTATTAAGTTTTTCTTCACAGCATCCTTGAAATTGTGGTGGTAATATAAAACTAAGTATAAAAAAGAAGGATTTATTAATGCTATTCAAAGGAAAGAAAGGTGATGATAAGCAGTTGCTGTAATAACATATACAAGTAACAAATGATGGTCAATAAAGTGATTTCTAGGTTAATAAGTGTTTGAAAAACCTGTCAGGTAGGTAATTCTGCACTAATTGATACATTTTTAGCTCTAAAATCTATACAAGTAGAAAAATTTTGTAAGCCTAATGATTGATTATGTATTTTTAAGTTGAATAAATCAGTGTTTGTAGGTAACAGAATAATAGAAAAACAGGTAATTTGTGCAGGCATTCCAAGAAACATAAACTGAAACTCTGTGTGAAAAGTTCCATCATTAAGTATGAAAAGCGATAAAATTTTTACTGATACTAACATTCTGCCTGAAATTTTGCTTTTAAGTTCATAGTGTCCCATACATACTGTATCATGGTTGTTGTAAACATAGCTACTATTCTCTCTTCCCAAATCAAATTATTTTCTTTTATTGTTATTGTATCTTTTACTGTTATTGCTATTCTTGAGGTAATCTGGAATATCAGATACTACAACTCTGAGAAAGATCTATTTTGAGTTACTAGTTATGTAGGTTAGTTGAAGTTATGCTCTAGGGAAAGAGTTCAAAACAATTGAGTTTCTTCTCTTGACACAAGTGACAAAAAATAAGAATAAATTTCAAGAAACTGAAATGCTAAGCAAAAATCATGTGAAATAATGTTAAGGAAATGAATTTTTAGAAAGGGATCTCTACATGCAAAACACTTCTTCCTTATAACAAGGAGATTCCAAGAGAGATGTGAGAGAGATCATAGTAAGTAAAGAAAATAAGAGATTCTGTTAATATAAGCAGCTCATTGAGAAAAATTAAATCTTGTTTACAAGGCCATTCCTCATAATCTGAAAAATATAAAAGACCATGATATATTTTTTTAGGATTAAGTAAGAAGATAAAGATCCATAATCTGGGTACTTTGTGTTCATTATGAATTCCTAATGGCTTACTTTACCCAATACCTACTATGTGATAAGGATCTCATTTAAACTTCCCCCAAAGTGTATGAGATAGATTTTATTGTCTTTCATTTTACAGATAAGGACACAGGTTGCTTTACTGGGGTCAGAAAAGCAGTAATGGCAGAGCTGGGGCTGAAACATGAATCTGTAGGACTGTAATGCTAGCCGCTTCACTGTATTGCCTTGCTAACATACTGTTTTACGCCTGTAACATTCAAGAGCCCAGAATCTTTTTTTTTTTTAATTTTTTTATATGTTTTTATTTATTTTTGAGACAGAGAGAGACAGAACATGAGTGGGGGAGGGGCAGAGAGAGAGGGAGACACAGAATCTAAAGCAGGCTCCAGGCTCTGAACTGTCAGCACAGAGCCCGATGTGGGGCTCAAACTCACAAGCTGTGAGATCATGACCTGAGCTGAAGCCGGCGGCTCAACCGACTGAGCCACCCAGGCGCCCCGAGCCCAGAATCTTTATAGCTTCTTAGTTGGGACTTTCCAGTATAGTTTCTGTTTTTTCTAGAGTGTTATGAATTCATCCACATATAAGTGAGTGACTTCAAAATTAGCTATTGTTTTTTGTTTTTGTTTTTTTTTAAATTTTTTCAATGTTTATTTATTTTGGGGACAGAGAGAGACAGAGCATGAACGGGCGAGGGGCAGAGAGAGAGGGAGACACAGAATCGGAAACAGGCTCCAGGCTCTGAGCCATCAGCCCAGAGCCCGACGCGGGGCTCGAACCCACGGACCGCGAGATCGTGACCTGGCTGAAGTCGGACGCTTAACCGACTGCGCCACCCAGGTGCCCCTAGCTATTGTTTTTGATTATCCTTTCACTGTGTCACTCTTTTACTATATATTTTTTTCTTTTACTATGTTTTATTTTATTTTTTTGTAGTTTTATTTTTTATTTTTTAAAATTTACATCCAAATTAGTTAGCATATAGTGCAACAATGATTTCAGGAGTAGATTCCTTAGTGCCCCTTACCCATTTAGCCCATCCCCCCTCCCACAACCCCTCTGGTAACCCTCAGTTTGTCCTCCATATTTATGAGTCTCTTCTGTTTTGTCTTCCTCCCTGTTTTTATGTTATTTTTGTTTCCCTTCCCTTATGGTCATCTGTTTTGTATCTTAAAGTCCTCATATGAGTGAAGTCGTATGATTTTTGTCTTTCTCTGACTAATTTCACTTAGCATAATACCTTCCAGTTCCATCCACGTAGTTGCAAATGGCAAGATTTCATTCTTTTTGATTGCCTAGTAATACTCCATGGTGTGTAT
>NW_024412400.1:37474763-37572021 GCF_014898765.1 Herpailurus yagouaroundi | reverse complement strand
ATATATATATATATATATACCACATCTTCTTTCTCCATTCATCCATCGATGGACATTTGGGCTCTTTCCATACTTTGGCTATTGTCGATAGTGCTGCTATAAACATGGGGGTGCATGTGTCCCTTCGAAACAGCACACCTGTATCCCGTGGATAAATGCCTAGTAGTGCAATTGCTGGGTTGTAGGGTAGTTCTAGTTTTAGTTTTTTGAGGAACCTCCATACTGTTTTCCAGAGTGGCTGCACCACCTTGCATTCCCACCAACAATGCAAAAGAGATCCTCTTTCTCTGCATCCTCGCCAACATCTCTTGTTGCCTGAGTTGTTAATGTTAGCCATTCTGATACCTGTAAGGTGGTATCCCACTGTGGTTTTGATTTGTATTTCCCTGATGATGAGTGATGTGGAGCATTTTTTTCATGTGTCGGTTGGCCATTTGGATGTCTTCTTTGGAGAAGTGTCTATTCCTGTCTTTTGTCCATTTCTTCACTGGATCATTTGTTTTTTGGGTGTTGAGTTTGATAAGTTCTTTATAGATTTTGGGTACTAACCCTTTATCTGACATGTTGTTTGCGAATATCTTCTCCCATTCTGTCGGTTGCCTTTTAGTTTTGCTGATTGTTTCCTTCACTGTGCAGAAGCTTTTTATTTTGATGAGGTCCCAGTAGTTCATTTTTGCTTTTGTTTTCCTTGCCTCCGGAGACGTGCTGAGTAAGAAGTTGCTGTGGCCAAGATCAAAGAGGTTTTTGCCTGCTTTCTCCTTGAGGATTTTAATGACTTCCTGTCTTACATTGAGGTCTTTCATCCACTTTGAATTTATTTTTGTAAGAAAGTGGTCCAGGTTCATTCTTCTGCCTGTCGCTGCCCAGTTTTCCCAGCACCACTTGCTGAAGAGACTGTCTTTATTCCATTGGATATTCTTTCCTGCTCTGTCAAAGATTAGTTGGCCATACGTTTGTGGGTCCTTTTCTGGGTTCTCTATTCTGTTCCGTTGATCTGATTGTCTGTTCTTGTGTCACTACCCAACTGTCTTGATGATTACAGCTTTGTAGTATAGCTTGAAGTCTGGGATTGTGATGCCTTCTGCTTTGGTTTTCTTTTTCAAGATTGCTTTGGCTATTCGGGGTCTTTTACTATATTTTAAGAAAGAGACGTTTTGTTTCTCTTTACGTGTAATGTTTATGACAGATATTTTAAATTCAGCCGTATTTCAGTTAATTGGTTAAATCATGATTATGAGCTATGGGAATCTATTATACTGTCTTGTTTGCTGTGAATAAAAATAAGTACATGCTTCTGGGGCGCCTGGGTGGCTTAGTTGGTTAAGCCTTCGACTTCAGTTCAGGTTATGATCTTACAGTTTGTGGGTTTGAGCCCCACGTCAGGCTCTGTGCTGACAGTTTGGAGCCTGGAGCCTGCTTCAGGTTCTGTGTCTCCCTCTCTCTCTGCCCCTCCCCTCACACTCTGTCTCTCTCTCAAAAAAATACATAAACATTTAAAAAATTAAAAAAAATTTACACACTTAGATAAGACATGAACCTAACTTCTTTTAATATAAAAATTTTTCTTTTATTGTGAGTTCTATATTGTATCACCTGTCCTTTTGAATTATTCAAAAATTAAATTATGTAGTCTAAAAGATAAAATGGGTATAATGAAACGATGCAAAATCTTGAACTTGTGATGAAAGAAGAAAAAAAGGCTAAAAGTGTTTTCAGAAAGTAAGAAGAATAAAAACATAATAGCAAATAATAGTGACAGTGTTCATTGTTAGTCACAGAACAGGAGCACCATGTAGTTCATAATCACAGATATGGTGGCTAATTCATTTTGTGTCTGGTAATTTGAATATGCAACAAGAAAATAAATGTATTCGAAAATAAGAATGATAGTATGTATCCTTTCATCAAAGTAGAAAATATAGCACAAAAAGATTTTTTTCTTTTTGACTTTAGGCATATATTGAAGCCTTCTGACAAACTGCTGAATGGAGCTCAGATTGGCTGTCTTATCTACTGTCTTAGTATGAAAAGTCTCTGACTTATTAATACTTATTCCTGTTTCTGTAAAATTCACTCCAGAGTTTCACCCTGGAAAGAAACAGTTTGATTCAGATTGGCTTTGAGTGAAAATAGACAGCTATTACATTAATTTAACTTACTTTTATGTAAAACTTTTCCTCGTTATTTTTTATCATCTTAATTACCTCAAGGGATTCTAGAATAATTTCAGCCTACCATGTAATTATTTACTAGGGTTGCTAGAACAATAGGCAGAATATGAAGCAGTTTTTCATGTTGTGCTAAAGCTGTTTCGATGAATTTTATGCAGTTAAATAGTTACATTTATTTTAATTAACCAGTCTGTGGTTGGTAATATTTGTATGTCCAGTATTGGAAGTTTCTATAGTTTACCTTTTCTGGTGCTTACTGTGTGTGAATATTATGTGTCTGATAGTCCTCATTAAGACACTGCCTATTTTATTTACTGTTAGTGTTTTTTTTTTAAGTTTATTTATTGAGAGAGAGAGAAAGAGAGAGCGAGCAAATGCATGAGAGGGACAGAGAGAGAATCCCAAGCAGGCTCCAGACTGTCAGTGCAGAGCCCAGTGTGGGGCTCAAACTCACAAATTGTGAGATCCTGACCTGATCCAAAACCAAGAGTTGGACCCTTAACCAACGGAGCCACCAAGGCGCCCCTCTCCCTGCTCCACTGTTAGTTTTAAGAGTGTGTTCTAGGAGATCTGGTGGCTAAGGGTGAGGAAATAAAGTCAGCCAACTGTGCTTTCTGGATTCTTCTGGGCTTAGGGTCTCAGGTTTACTTTTTGACTTCTTACATTAATATTTAACTGTTACCAATTTTAAAGTTTTCTAAAAGAAAGGCTTTCTTCATATTTTTAGTCCCATTCTCTAGAGTTAAAATCATGTTTTTAAAAAACTATTCTTTTAATTGAAAGGTGGTTGATTTTTAAAATTCCGCCATTTTTCACTAACTAAGCAACAGCTGCGTAACCAGCACCCTAGATTCAGAAACAGACTATTATTGGCACCCTAGTATCCCTTTGCACTCATGAACCCCTCAGCCCCCAGGGAACTATCCTAATCTCTAACAGCATGGATTGGTAAAACTACCTTTAACCACATCTACATTTAGTTCTTTTGATGGTTATCACTCTTAATGGTGTAATTACTGCTGTGTTTCTTTAAAAAAAAAACTTTTTATTTTGAACTAATTTTAGACTTACAGGAAAGTTGTAAAAGTTGTATAGAGAGTTTAATTGTATCCCTCAGCCCATTTCCCCTAATGTTAACATTTTATGTAATTATAGTATAATTATTAAGAGCAAGAAACTAACATTGGTACAATATTGTTAGCTAAACTACAGACCATATTTGAATTTCATCAGTTTTTTTTTCACTAACATTTTCTGGTCCAGGGTCCTATCCAGGTTCCCACATTGCATTTAGTTGTTATTTCTATTTAGCTTTCTCTGTTCTCCAGTAGTCTTCAGTTTTTCTTTGTTGCATGACTCTGACATGATGTGTCATTCTTTCATAGAGCATCATTTCAAGGGGTTCATGTCAATGTGTTTTATCATTAGTGATGTTTACCTTGGCCACTTGGTTAAATCAATGGATACCTGTTTCATTTTTTACGTCTAGTTCTCTAATCCTTTGGAGTTTATTCTTGTGTATGGAGTGAGATATGGCTCTAATTTTCTTTTCCAAAATGACTACCTAGCCCTCTTTATTTAAAAATTCATCTTTTTGGGGTGCCTGGGTGGCTCAGTCGGTTAAGCGTCCAACTTCAGCTCAGGTCATGATCTCACAGTCCGTGAGTTCAAGCCCTGCGTCGGCCTCTGTGCTGACAGCTCAGATCCTGGAGCCTGCTTCGGATTCTGTGTCTCCCTCTCTCTCTGCCCCTAACCCACTCGCATTCTGTCTCTGTCTCTCTCAAAAATAAATAAACATTAAAAGAAAATTTTAAAAATTCATCTTTTTAACTGGTACAGAAAAACATTTGAGGGAATCCAACAGTCTTTCATAATAAAAACATTCAACAAACTAAGAACAGAAGAGAGCTCCTCAACAAAATAAAGGCCATATAGGGAAAGCCCACAGCTAATATCAACAGTGGTGATCGACTAAAAGCTTTTCTTCTAAGTTCAGGAGTAAGACAGGGATGTCTGCCTTTACTCCTTCGATTTAATATAGTATTGGAATTCCTAGCTAGAGCAATTTGGCAAGAAAAAGAAATGAAAGGCATCTAAATTGTGAAAAAGAAGCAAAATTATCTCTGTTTATAGACAGTAAGATCTTATATGTAGAAAATCCTAAAGATTTTGCAGACAAAAACCTGTTAGAACTGATAAATTCAGCAGAGTTACAGGATAAAAAGACAACACACAAAAATCAGTTGCATTTCTGTACACTAACACAGTGAACAATTCTAAAAGGAAATTAACAAGATTCCATTTAAGATAGCATGAAAAAGAATGAAATATTTAGGCATAAACTTAACCAGAGAGGCAAAACATAGTATGCTGAAAACTACAAAGCATTGCCGAAAGAAGTTAAAGAAGACACAAATAGATGGACAACCTGTGTTCGTGGTTGGAAGACTTAACATTGTTAAAATACACAAAGTGAGATGTAGATTCAATGCAATCCTTATCAAAATCCCAATGATGTTTTTTATGGAAACAGAAAAATCCATCCTAAAATTCATATAGAATCTCTAGGGACGCTGAATAGCCAAAAGAATTTTGAAAGAAAACAAGGCTTGGAGGTCTCACACTTCTCAATTTCAATACTTATTATAAAGCTCAGTAATCAAACAATATGGTACTAGCATAAGGACAGCCATGTAAATCAGTGGAATACAATAAAAAGCCCAGAGTAAACCCTTGTATGTAAAGGCAAATGATTTTCAACAAGGGTACTAAGACCCTTGGCAGCCTTTTCAACAAATGATTTTGGGGAAACTGGATTTCTACTTGAAAAAGCATGAGCTTGGACCTTACTTGATATCATATACAAAAATTATCCCCAAATGAATCAAAGACCTAAATTTAAGGGCTAAAACTACAAAACTCTTAGAAGAAAAAATAGGGAAGACACTTCATGACATTGGATTTGGCAAAGTTTTCTTGGATCTGATACCAAAAGCACAAGTACCAAAAATAAAAATAGGTAAATTGGACTGCATCAGAATTTAAATCTTATAAAAGACACCAACAACAGAGTGAAAAGACAACCTGTGGAATGGGAGAAAATATTTATAAGTCACATATCTCATAAGGGGTTAGTATCTAGACTCTATAAAGAACTCCTACCAAAAAACAACCAACCTGATTTAACAATGGATAAAGGACTTCAATAGACATTTCTCCAAAGAAGATATGCAAATGGCCAACAAGCATATGAAAAGATGCTCAACATTATTAATTATTAGGGAAATGAAAATGACAATCACAATGAGATACCACTTCACATTTTTTAGGAAGGCATCTATCAAAAAAAAAAAAGAAAAAGAAAAAGAAAATAACAAGTGTTGGTGAGGATGTGGAAAAATTGGAACCCTTGTACACTGTTGTTGATGGGAACATAAAATGGAACAGCTACCATGGAAAATAGTATGGAAGTTCCTCAGAAAATTAAAAATGGAATTACCATATGCTTTAGCAATTCATTTCTGGATATATACTCGAAAGAACTGAAAGCAGAGTCTTGAGATATTTGTGCACCCATGTTTACAAAGGGTAGAAGCAACCCATGTGTCCATTAACAGATGAATTTGGGTAAGCAAAGTGTGGCATATACATAATATGAAATATTATTCAGACTTAAGGAAAAAAGTTCTGCCACATGCTATAACGTGGATGAACCCTGAGGCCAGTACGCTCAGTGAAATAAGCCAATTCTAGAACAGACAAATACTGTATGATTCTACTTATATTCTACTTAGAGTAGTCAGAATATAGAGACAGTAGAATGATGGTTGTCAGGGGCTGGGGAAAGGAGTATGTGTGGAGTTATTGTTTAATGGTTATAGGGTTTCAGTTTTTCAAGACGAAAAGAGTTCTGGAGATTGGTTACATGCAGTGTGAATGTACTCGATGTGCTGGACTCCGTACTAAAAAATGGTTAAGATAGTAAATTTTAGGGGTGCCTGGCTAGCTCAGTTGGTAGAGCATGCAATTCTTGATCTCGGGGTCATGAGTTCAAGCCCCATGTCGGGCTTAAATAAAACAACTTAAAGTAAAACAACCCTTCACCCAAAAAGGTAAATTTTATTTTGTGTGTATTTTACCACAGTTTCAAAAGTCACCTGAAGAAAAAAAGTCCACCTTTACTCAGTGATTGGAGCTGCCACTTTTGTCATATACTAAATTTTCATGTATATTTGGGTCTAATTCTGGACTTTCTATCCTGTTTCAGTGATCTGCTAGTGAATTCATGCATCTGTACCACAGATTATATTTAATTATAGAGGCTATACATAGTATTTTTAATGTCTGGTAAGGCTGTTTTCTCTTCGTAGTTTTTCATTACTTTCTTGGTTATTCTTGCATGTTTGTTTTTTCATCAACTTTATTTTGTTTTGTTTTGTTTTGTTTAAGTAGGCTCCACAGCCAATGTGGGGCTTGAACTCAAGACCCTGAGATCTAAGAATGGCATGCTGTACAGCGTGAGCGAGCCAGGTACCCACCCCCCCATATCAACTTGTCTAACCTCATAAAATGGCTCGTTAGTATTTTGACAGGGATTATATTATATGTATAAATGAAGTTGGGGAGAATTTATATCTTTATAAGGTTCATTTATCTTAACCAAGAACAGGATGGGACTTCCCATTGTTTATGTCTTCTTATTTTAGGAGTTTTAAAAAATTTCCTTAAATAGGTTTTTTTTTTTTTAAAGAGCTTTATTGAGGGGCGCCTGGGTGGCTCAGTCAGTTTAACGTCCAACTTCAGCTCAGGTCATGATCTCGCAGTCCGTGAGTTCGAGCCCTGCGTCAGCCTCTGTGCTGACAGCTCAGAGCCTGGAGCCTGCTTCGGATTCTGTGTCTCCCTCTCTCTCTGCCCTTCCCCTGTTCATGTTCTGTCTCTCTCTGTCTCAAAAGTAAATAAAAACATTAAAAAAAAAAAAAAAAGAGCTTCATTGAGATATAATTCACATAAAATTCACCTTTTAAAGTGTATAATTCAGTCATTCTTCTTATATTCACAGTTATGTGCAATGATCCCCACTACCCACTTCCAAAACATTTTCATCACCCCAAGAAGAAATGATGTACCCATTAGCAGTCACTCTCCAGGCCCCTTTTCCCTCCTGCCTCTGGCAGCTAATCTACTTTATGTTTTTGTGGATTTGCCTATTTTGAATATTTCATATACAGTAAAACCTAGGTGTGCGAGCGTAATTCATCCTGGAAACATGCTTGTAATCCAAAGCACTTGGATATTAAAGCAAATTTCCCCATAAGAAATAATGGAAACTCAGATGATTTGTTCTGCACCCCAAAAATATTCATATAGAAATGATCACAACACTGTAATATAATACAAAATAATAAAGAAAATACAAAATATAAAGAAAACAAATTAACCTGCCCTTACCTTTGAAAACCTTCGTGGCTGGTGTGACAGAGACAAGAGAGAGGAGGGTTATTGTGTAGGACGACTTTCACTATCACTATGGAATCACTGCTATCTTTTGGCTCACTGGAATCTTTTTCTTAAAAAAATTTTTGATGTTGATTCATTTTTGAGAGAGAGAGAGAAAGAGAGAGAGAGAGGGAGACAGTGTGAGTGGGGGAGGGGTAGAGAGAGAGGCAGACACAGAAGCAGGCCCCAGTCTCTGAGCTGTCCACACAGAGCCCAACATGGGGCTCGAACTCATGAGCTGTGAGATCATGACCTGAACCGAAGTCAGACGCTTAACTGACTGAGCCACCCATGTACTCCCAGAATCTTATTCTTTTTGTGCAGCTTTAACAAGGAACCTATCCAAAAAACTTGTTTTTGCCTCCTTTTGAGAATTTTGCCGAAATGTGACGTTGCATTGTCATTAAACAGATTTATTGCTTGCACTGCTACAGCCTTTTTTGGGTGGTGCTTTTCTACAAAATTTTGCACTGTTTCCCACATTTTACACATCTCCCTAGTCTCATTTGAAGTGAGGGATTCCTCCTCCTTTTTCTTCTCTTCCTCTGCAGACGAGATCTCCTCCAAACCTCTTGCTATTGCTAATGATGCAGATCCATTAGTTCGTCGGTGGTCAGCTCCTGGCCATGTTCCTCCACCAGCTCTTGAGAGTCATCCTCATTCACCTCCAGTCGCATGCTCTTCCCCAAGGACACAGTTTTATCGACAGCTGGTGGCTCCTGTTTGTTCATTGCAAGGCCCTCTAAGTCATGTCCAAGAATGCAATCAGGCCACAGTTTTCTCCAAGCAGAATTGAGGGTTCTCTTGGTGACCCCGTCCCAGGCTTTATTGATGATCTTGAAGCAGTTCACAATGTGGAAATTATTTTTCCAAAACTCTCACAGGGTAAGGTTTGTTCCTTTGGTCACCTCAAACCATTGCTGAAACAGTGCTTTGGTGTAAAGCTTTTTAGAGTTCGAAATGACCTGCTCATCCATGGGCTGGAGGATTGGAGTGGTGTTGGGGGGAGGAAACTTGACCTTAATGAACTCAGATTCCTCCAGTACATTGTCCTCAAAGCCTGGAGGATGAGCAGGAGCATTATCCATAACCGGCAAGGCTTTGAGTGGCAGATTCTTTTCTAAAAGGTATTTCTTCAGTGCAGGACCAAAGACCTTGTTGATCCACTCAACAAACAGGATATGAGTGACCCAAGCCTTGCTGTTGAACCTCCACATAACCTTTAACTGTCTCTTCTGCACCTTGCATTTCTTGAATGCTTGTGGATCTCAGAGTGATACACGAGCAAGGGCTTGACTTTGAAATCCCTGCTTGCATTAGTACAAAACAAGGGGGTGAGATGGTCTTTCGTGGGCTTGTGACTGGGCATTACATTCTCTTCTTCTGTAATGTAAGTCCTCTTTGGCACCTTTTCCCAAAACCCTGTTTCATTGCAGTTAAAAACTTGCTTCAGCAGGTAACATTCGGAAACCATGGCCTTCTGGAACTTGGTAGCAAACGCCTCAGCTGCCTTAGCATCTGAACTCGCAGCCTCTCCATGCCTCACAACACTATGGATACCACTTCTTCTCTTAAAGTTATCAAACCATCCCCTGCCTGCCTTGAAGCCTTCTTTGTTTTCTGTTGACATACCTGGCAGTTTACTTACGAGGTCCATGTAGGAAGCCTTTGCCTTCCCACAGATAAAGTTCTTGGTCACAGTATCACTTGCTAGTGGCTTCTCATTTATCCAAACCAGAAGCAGCTTTTCTCCATCTTCCAGAACACATGGCCGTTGCTTTGATACTTGCGTGACTCCTTTTGCTGCATCTAGCCCCCTTATTTCTTTTTTCTTCTTTAATATTGTGCATATGGTCAATGTAGACTTCTTATAAATTCTTGCAATTTTGGCCACTCACATACCTCATTGGTACTTCTCAATGATTTCCTTCTTAACTTCCACCATAATCTTCACCTTATAATCATCTTCACCTTCTTACTGTCTTTATTTTCAACCTTTTTTCTGGTTAGGGGTCATTGTATACATTCACACAGATGTTGACTACTGTATAGTATTAAACTCTTGTCATATACTGTATTTAAAGTAACTGGCAATAAGGCAGCAGAGGCATGGGTCTATATCTGCTGGCAGCCTGACCTAGAATGGAGCAAATCATTCCTAAGCTTACTCTTGTATGGAAAAGCAGAGGACTGTCCACAGGTGCTTTGAAGTGACAAAAAATACACTAGTACCAGTTATGGGCACCTTCCAATATTCTAAAAAAATCACTGATTTCTGCCAAACACCATGGCCTGAGACTGAGCATCCAAACATGGGAGATGATCACCCATAATCCTGCAATGAGAGAGAGAGAGAAGAACCATTGGCTTGATTGTGATCATGTGACATCTGGTATCGTGTACTACTCGTATTGCAAGTCATCGCTTGTTTGTCAAGTTAAAATTTATTAGAAATGTTTGCTTGTCTTGTGGAACACTCTCAGAACAAGTTACTTGCAATCCAAGGTTTTACTGTAAATGGTGTCATACAGCCTTTTGTGACTGGCTTCTTTCACCTAACATAATATTTTCTAGGTTTTTACATGCTGTAACATGTATCAGTACTCCATCCCCTTTTTATTGCCAAATAATACTCCATTGTGTGGATATTCTACATTATGTTTCTCTGTTCATCAGTTGGCGGACATTTGGGTTTGTTTATACTTTTTGGTTATTATAATAATGCTGCTATGACCATTCATGTACAGGCTTTGTGTAGACCTATGTTTTCAATTCATACATAAAACTCATGCAAGGTTTATACATTTCTAATAATCTGTTCTTAAGTATTTCATCTTTGCTATTGGGTTGTCTTTACCATTATAATCCTCCTAGTATTCATTGATTTTTTTGTTTTTCTGTATTTATTTTGTTGCTCTACATTAGTTAAATTCAACTGTAACTTAACATTATTGGTTCTATTTTTTTTAAGTTTATTTATTTATTTTTAGTAAGAGAGAGACAGAGCACAAGCAGGGAGGGGCAGAGAGGAGAAACAGAATCTCAAGCAGGCTCCACACCATCAGCGCAAAGCCCGAGGCTGGGCTCAAACTTATGAACTGTGAGATCATGAGCCGAGATCAAAAGTCAGACACCTAACTGACTGCACCACTCAGGTGCCCCTATTGGTTCTATTCTTACCTGGTTTTGGTGTAAAGGTTATGCTGACCTCATCAAATGAGGCACTGTTTGGAAGAGAATTCTTTGGAAGACAATGTGTATTCTTTCATTTGGAGGGGGGCTGGTTTCTATATATGCCTCTTACTTAGCTCAAACTAAGTGTGTTGATGAAATTTTGTGTCTATTTGGCTCATCATTTCTAAGAGATATGTTAAAATTTTCCTATATAATTGTAGATTTCTCCATTTCTCCTTGTATGTTTCTCATTTTTTGCCTTAACATTTGTAAACTACGTTATAAAATACTTTGAAATTTAGAGTATTTGTGTCTTCCTGCTGTAAAGAACCTTTAATCATTATATCCTCTCTATCCTCTGTAATGCTCTTAATATAAAGACCATTTGTCTATTTATAGAGTCACATTGTCTTTCTGTTTTCATTCTATTACTTTCTCTGAAGGTATGCTTTTGGCATGCCTCTTGCAAAGAGCGGTTGGATTTTGTTTTGCTTTTTGTTGTTTATTTTAAACCCAGTGTGACAATCTTTTAACTAATGAGTGTACTTATATATTTGTGTTTCTCTACCATCTATTTATACTGCTTTTTCTGTGCTGCTTCTATTCTCCTTTCCTGCATGCTTTTGATTATTCTTTTATACTTTCATTGGTTGCCTTTACATTTTTAGTGAGCACATTTAATTTACCATGGTATTTCCTAAACAATACCAGGCCCTTAGAATTCTTTCATTCGGATCAGACTTCTCCCTTCTTATGTTATTGTTGTCCAAGCTGTATTTCCTCCTGTTCCCCCCTGCCCCTTTTTCATCTTTTAAAATTATTCAGTGTAGCTATTGTACAGATGATGTTTGTTTATATATATACTCCTTTGTTTTTTAATTCTTTTGTTCCTGTTTCTTGAATTTCTACTGTGGTTTCAGTTTAGTTTCCATTTTCCTGAAGTATATTTTTTGGATATCTCTTTATTGAATGTCTACTGATGATAAACTCGCTGAAAATGCCTTTATTTCACCCTTATTTTTAAAAAAATAGCTTAAAATTTTAGTTTGCTATTATTTTCTTTTAGTTGGCACCTTGAGGATTTACTTCACAGTGTTTTGCTTTTAATGTTGAGAAGTCTTCTGCAGTCTGTCATTTCTTCTGCAGTCTAACAGACATTTCTAACTGTCTGTTTTTCTCTCTGCCTGATTTTTCCCGAGTTTATTTATTTATTTTTATTATTATAGTTAAATACACAAACATAAAGCTTACTATCTTAACCATTATTTTAAAGTTTATTTATTTATTTTGAGAGAGAGCAAGTGGGAGAGGGGCAGAGAGAGGGGGAGAGAGGGAGAATCCCAAGGCAGGCTCTGCCCTATCAGAGTGTGGGGCTGAAACCCAGGAAGTATGAGATCACAACCTGAGCTGAAGTCAGACAGGTAACCAACCGAGCCACCCAGGTGCCGCACTATCTTAACCATTCTTAAGTGTATAGTTCAGTGTTAAGTGCACTTACATTGTTGTGTTACCATCACCACCATCTCCAGAACTCTGTTCATCTTGAAAAACTGAAACTCTGTCTTCATTAAATAGTAATCCCCCCACCCCATTCTCCCCTCCCCTTAGCCCCTGACAACCACCATTCCACTTTCTATGATTTTGACTACTCTAAGTGGTCATGTAAGTTAAATAAGTAAAATCATACAGTATTTGTCTTTTTCTGACTGGCTTATTTCACTTGTTATAGTGTCCTCAAGATTCATCCATGTTTTAGCACATATCAGAATTTCCTACCTTGTTAAGGCTGAATAATAATATTCTTCTGTACGGATATATGACATTTTTTGCTTGTCTGTTTATCCGTTGATGGACGCTTTGGTTACTTCCACTTTTTAGCTACTGTAAATAATGTTGCTGTGAACATGGGTGTACAAGTATCTCTTTGAGACCCTGCTTTCAGTTCTTTTGAGTGTATTCTCAAAAGTGGAATTGCTGGATCATATAATTCTATTCTTAATTTTTTGAGGAACTTCCATACTGTTTTCCACAGAGACTGTACCATTTTATATTCCCACCAATTATGCATAAGAATTCCAGTTTTTCTGTATCCTCACAACACTTTTTGTTTTCTTTCTGTTTTTTATTTTTTTGATAGTAGTCATCCTAATGGGTATGAGGTAGTACCTCACTGTGGTTTTATTTTGCATTTCTTTAATTAGTTATGTTGAGTGTCTTTTCATGAGTTTGTTGACAATTTATATATCTTTATATATCTTCTTTGGAGGTCTTTTCAAGTCTTTTGTCTGTTTTTGACTCAGGTTGTTTTTTTTTTTTTGAGTTTGAGGTATTCTCTTTATATTTTGGATATTGATCCCTTATCAGATATATGATTTGCAAATGTGTTCTCCCATTCTGGGGGTGGCCTTTTTCCTTTGTGGATAGTGTTTTTTTAAAAAATATTTTTAAAAATGTTTTTAATGTTTATTTATTTTTGATAGAGAGAGATAGAGACAGAGTGTGAGTGGGGAAGGGTCAGAGAAAGAGGGAGACAAAGAATCTGAAGCAGGCTCCAGGCTCTGAGCTGTCAGCACAGAGCTTAACGCAGGGCTTGAACTCACAGACCGCGAGCTCAAGACCTGAGCCTAAGTCTGACACTTAACCAACTGAGCCACCCAAATGCCCATGGATAGTGTTTTTTAATGCACAAAATTTTAAAGTTTTCAAGAAATCCTGTTTCTCTTTTTTTTGCTTATACTTTTGGTATCATCCTCTGCCTGCTCTTAAGATCTCTTTTAATGTTTTGCTGTGTCTGGATGAATTGCTTTTGTTTTGTTTTGTTTTTAATTGGAGGCCATTGTGAAACCTGAAATATGTGGATTTTTATATCTTTTTATTCCCCTGGTTCCCAGAGTCTAGAGCTAGAGGGAGACATTTTCTTGTCTTTTCTTTAATGTTGGTTGATTTTTTTCTCCCCTCCCTAGTCCATTCTTTCACTGAGAATGTGTTTAAGGGGGTGGGGAGCCTCAATTCTAACTCTTAACTTCATGTGGTTCCCAAGGCCTTGTCCCTTGTCACTGTAAAGCCATTAAAAACAAAAGTTTTGGTTATTTACGTTGACAAATTCCTCTGTGGCAGCTGAAAGCTTTGTTTTTTTGTGAGCTCAGTGTTTGAGGGAGTATTTATTTGATTTCTCCATTTCTAGATGTTTTGTTAAGGGGAAGTTTACAGATCATTTATTTCACTGTGTTGCCAGAAACAGCAATCTCATATTTTTTGTATAATTTATTTCCTTTTTCCCTCTTTTCCTTTTCTGTAATTCTTTTGTAGTTGGACATTCTGAATTGGTGTTCTAATTTTTTTTTTTTAACATTTTGTTCTACTTTGTGTTTCTTACCCTTTCTTTTGCTTTTTTTCTTTCTCCCTCTCTGTCCTTCTTTTCTTTTTTCTTTCTTTTGTATTTTGTTTATTAATTTGGTCTACCATTGTTTTGTTTATTTGATCTCTTCATTTCACATTCAAGGCGTTTTCTCAATTGTTCAGTAAAGTTTAGCCATCTGTTCAGATTAAAGAATGAGGGAGTAAAAAAAGCTGAGTAAAATTTCTGTGTATGGGGAGCTGTGAACTGCAAGTCTTAACACAGCGTGATTGAATGATTGCAGGTCTTTTCTCTTGGGTCAGATTCCCCATGGAGGAATCTGCTTGATTGGGCTGTGTTCTGAAGCTGATTTGGAAAATAAGGCTTGGTCCACCATTCAGCATGTAAATCTTCATTTAATCTCTTTGTGGTATCATGTGACACACAACCTTGTGTGTACTTGATTTCTACATCTTGTCTGGTTTAGTACCTTAAGAACATAAACACTTGTGTCTTGCTAGGGTGCACAAGAGGTAGTTTCTTGGTTACATGGTAAGGCATCTGGGTAAAAACTATCCCTTATTCAAACTTTTAACTTGATATTCTTATTTTCAGCCCCAAGCCACACTCCTGCCTTCCAATGTCTCCAATTCTTGAGCATTTCTGTTGTGCTTTTTAGTGGTTTCATACCTTCACTGACTGTCATATGCTCAGGTTTGGCTTGTGTGTTTTACCAAGTCAATTATTATTCACCAGTCCTCTATCTAGCTTCAAACAGCTTTATTTATGTCTCTCATTGGCTGTGGTTCCCTTTCATTATATAGATGTACAGAAAGGTTTTTTGATAGCTATATCCTTTTTCAGTCGTTTCATATCATTTTAGTGTAGTTTCAGGAGAGAATGGATATAAACCTGTGTGTTCATAATTAACCAAAACAACCTTATAATACATTTTAGTTATAGTTGCTTAAAAATAGTATTGTTATAAATTCAGGAATTTCTTCTATCTTCCTTTCCCATTTATGTTTATTTCAGTTTCATATCATGGGTGAAGAGTAGAAGGATAGGTAAATATAGGAGGGAATGCAGGAAGGCAAGGAGGGAGACATAAGAAAATCAGGTTTGTTAATAACAAAGGATCAGAAGCTTAGAGACTGGTACCAGTGGGACTTTAATGAGCTAATATCGCCATCTTCTGGCTTTTTAAAAACTGTGTTCTGTAATTTTATCTGTGTGTGTCAGCTTTAGTGAATTTGGTCTTGTTTAGTTGTTCTCTGTGCTATTGTAGACAAAGACTTTTCTTTACACAGGATTTGATTACAATATAATAACTATGTCTTTTCAAGTTTCCCAAGAGAGGATTCTATCTAAAATATTACAAAAACCATACCCTGTTTCTCTAAAGCTCAGACAATTATTTCTTGTATCATGAAAACAAGCATTGTTTCTATATGAAGGAAAATTGAGAATTTTAAGAATTAAGTTTATTATATAGGTAGTTTTTGTTCATGGTATGAAATACAAAATGTAGAAAGGGCATCAGTAGCTCATCTTACTATTTCATTAGTATTAATCAAAGAAAAGAAAAAAAAATGTATTCTTTCTACTCTTTGCCATATATCCAGCCAGTACTGTGGTCTCAGAGATGGTCTTTTTATACAAATGCCGGTATGCCACACATAGTTCTCTATTACTTAGTCTTTTTCACTGAATAAACTGGAGGTTATTCAATCAGTACACAGTGTGCTCCCTTATTCCTTTTTCTAGGCCTTGATTTGTTTAACTAGTCTACTATTGGTAAACAGTTAGGGTTTATCTGTTACCTAACCAAAAGATCTTTTGCTCTAAAAATGACACCATTGTGATTATCCTTGTGTGTATGTGTATATATGTATGTGTATGTGTATATACGTGTGTGTGTGTGTGTGTGTGTGTGTGTGTGTGTGTAGTATCATGTGACTCCATAGAAAAAAACTCAGGATCTACGTATTTATGATTTTCAGTGACATGGTGAAATTACCCGCTGAAAAGATGGTACCTATTTATTCTACCACCAGCGAAGTATGAAAAAGTTGGTTTTTCTCCATCCTTCTCAATATAATATACCAGTTTCAATATTTTTGATATTGAATATTACAACTTTATTTTGCATTTCTCTTATGAGAGAGGTTGAACTTTTTTTTTTTTTATGTTTAAAGGCCATTTGTGGGGCCTTTAAACATTAAAGGTTGGTTGAGCATCTGACTCTTGGTTTCGTTCAGGTCATGATCCCAGGGTCAAGGGATCAAGTCCCGTGTCAGACTCTGTGCTGAGTGTGAAGCCTCCTTAAGGTTCTCTCCCTCTCTCTCTCTCTTTCTCTCTCTCTCCCTCCCTCCGTCTCCCCCCGACCCCTTCTCCTGCTCCCACTCTCTCTAAAATAAGATTACAACTTTTTTTAATTTAAAAAAAGAAACAAACTTAAAAAAATTGTTTAAAGCCATTTGTATTTTCTATTATAAAGCCTTGGCCATTTTTTTAAGGCTCTTCATGTTCTATTTCTTTATAGCTTTTATAGTATAGAAATTAACTCTTTTTCTGTAATGTGAATTACAAACGCTTTTTTTCCAGTTGACTTTTCCTATGGCTTGCATTGTGGTGTTTTCTTTAAAAGGCAAAAATATATATATACACATATTTTGTATTTATATCAGGTTTTTTTCTTTTATAAACTCTGGGTTTGGGTTTGTAGTTAGAAAGTTTTGCACACATGGAGATTAAGAACTCTAATTCCCATGTTTTCTTCTAGTACCCCCCCAAATTGCATTAAATTTCTTGATCCACCTGGAATTATTTTGAATGAGGTGAAAATTATAGTTCCAATTAATTTTTTGTCAGATGGTTACTCAATTATCTCTTATCTCAACACTATTTATTTAATAATACACTTAAACCACTTAAACCCCACTGATTTGAAGAGTCAATTTTGATACACACTCAATTTCGATAAAGAAATCCATAAGGATTTGGGTTTATTATCAGACTTTTTCTCCATCAAACTATATTCCTTTTCATTTACAGTGTATAATATTTTAATTATTGTAATTTTATAACTTGTTTTAATAATTGGGTGGGGCTAGACCTTACTCTGTGTTTCCCAAATTTGGCTATTCTTGCTCATTTTTTTATATACTTTTTTTTTTTTTTTTTTTTTGGCTTGGGATCGACTTTGTTTTCTGTCCATTAAAAAAAAAATTGTATTGTGTTAAAATACCCATAACATAAAATTTGCCATTTTAGCCATTTTTAAATATACACTTAAGTGGTATTAAGTATATCTGTAATGTTTGCGACCACCACCCCCATATCCATAACTCCTTTCATCTTTTAAAACTGAAGTTCTATACCTATTGGTAATTCCTCATTCGCACCCCTTATCCCCCAGCCCCTGGAAACAACTATTCTCGTTTCTGTCTCTGTGATTTTGACTACTCTAAGTACCTCATGTAAGTCGAATCAATATATTACATGTTATAATATTCAGTACATATTGTATGTTATAATGTATATTGGATTTCTTAACATATTATAATATATAATATGTATTGATTTTTTTTAATTAAGTCTTTTAATTCCAGTATTGTTAACATACAGTGTTATATTAGTTTCAGGTGTACAATATAGTGATTCAACAATTCTGTACATTACTCAGTGCTCATCTCGTTAAGCGTAGTCTTTAATCCCCATCACCCATTTCACCCATCCCTCCCCACTTCCCCTCTGGTGACTATCAGTTTTTTCTCTATAGTTAACAGTCTGTCTCTTGATTTGTCTCTCCTTTTTTTGTTTGTTTTGTTAATTTTGTTTCTTAAATTCCAGATATAAGTGAAATCATGTGGTATTTGCTTTTTTCTGAATTATTTTGCTTAGCATTATACTCTAGTTCTATCCATTTTGTTGTAAATGGGAAGATTTCATTCTTTTTTATGGCTAAATAATTATCTGTCTATCTACACACACACACACACACACACACACACACACACACACACCCTACACCTTTATCCATTTATCTATTGATGGACACTTGGGCTGCTTCCATGATTTTGCTTTTGGAAATAATACTGCAATAAACATAGAGGTGCATGTATCCCTTTGAATTAGTGTTTTTGTATTCTTTGGGTAAATACCCAGTAGTGCAATTGCTGGATAGTAGGGTAGTTGTATTTTTAACTTTTTGAGGAACCTCCATACTGTTTTCCACAGTGGGTGCACCAGTTTGCATTTCCACTAACCAACAAAGTGCATTGCACTTAGAGTTCCTTTTTTTCCACATCCTCACCAACATTTGTTGTTTATTGTGTTTTTGATTTTAGCCATTCTAAATGAGGTGATATCTCATTGTAGTTTTGATTTGCATTTCCCTGGTGATGCATGATACTGAGTATATTTTCATATGTCTGTTGGGCATCTGTATATCTTTTTGGAGACATGTCTAGTCAGGTCTTCTACCCATTT
This sequence comes from Herpailurus yagouaroundi, assembly GCF_014898765.1. Taxonomy (NCBI): domain Eukaryota; kingdom Metazoa; phylum Chordata; class Mammalia; order Carnivora; family Felidae; genus Herpailurus; species Herpailurus yagouaroundi. Next base: position 37,553,349 of record NW_024412400.1, on the reverse strand, counting down.
TTTAATTGGATTATTTGTTTTTGGGGTGTTGAGTTGTATCCGTTCTTTATATATCTTGGATACTAACCCATTCTTTATCAGATGTGTCATTTGCAAATATCTTCTCCCATTCAGTAGGTTGCCTTTTAGTTTTGTTGATTGTTTCCTTTGCTGTGCAAAAGTTTTTTATTTCGATGTAGTTCCAATAGCTTATTTTTGCTTTTATTTCCCTTGTCTCAGGAGACATACCTAGAAAAATGTTGCTATGGCCAGTGTCAAAGAAATTGGTGCCTGTGCTCTCTTCTAGGATTTTTATAGTTTTAGGCCTCCCTTTAGGTCTTTAATCCATTTTGAATTGATTTTTGTGTATGGTTTGAGAAAGTAGTCCGTTTTAATTCTTTTTTGTGGTTGTTCCAGTTTCATTCTTTTGCATGTAGCTCTCTAGTTTTCCCAAAACCATTTGTTGAAGAGACTCTTTCCCCATTGCATATTCCTTCATCCTTTGTCAAAGATTAATTGACCATGTAATTGTGGGTTTATTTCTGAGTTTTTTATTCTGTTCTATTGATCTAGATTTCTGTTTTTGTGCCAGTACCATACTGTCTTCATTACTACAGCTTTGTAGTATAACTTGAAGTCTGGAATTGTGATACCTCCAGTTTTGTTTTTCTTTTTCAAGATTGCTTTGGCTATTTGGAGTCATAACTTGTTCCATACAAGTTTTAGGATTGTCCATTCTACTTCTGTGAAAAATGCTGTTGATATTTTGAATAGGGATTACATTAAATCTGTAGATTGCTTTGGGTGGTAAAGACATTTTTAAAATATTTTTTATTTGTTATTCAACATTATTTGTTCTTCTAGTCCATGAGCATGGAATGTGTTTCCATTCTTAGTGTTGTCTTCATTTTTTTCATCTATATTTTATAGTTCTCAGAGTACAGTTTTTTCACTTCTTTGGTTAAGTTTATTTCTAGGTTTTTTAATTACTTTTGGTGCAATTGTAACTAGGTTTGTTTTCTTAATTTCTTTTTCTACTGCCTCATTATTAGTGTATAGAAATGCTACAGATTTCTTTTTTTTTTATGTTTATTTATTTCTGAGAGACACACATACAAAGTGCACGTGGGCGAGGGACAGAGAGAGAGGGAGACACAGAATCCAAAGCAGGCTCCAGGCTCTGAGCTGTCAGCACAGAACCCAATGCAAGGCTCGAATCGATGCTTACCTGACTGAGGCACCCAGATGCCCCTAGAAATGCTACAGATTTTTGTACATTGATTTTGTATTCTGAGACTTTATTGAATCCATTGATCAGTTCTACTAGTTTTTTGGTGGAGTCTGTAGGATTTTCTATATATACTATCATGTCATCTGCAAATAGTGAAAATTTTACTTCTTCCTACCAATTTAGATGCCTTTTATTTCTTTTTGTTGTCTGATTGCTGTGACGAGGACTTCCAGTGAGAGTGGACATCATTGCCTTGTTTCTGACTTTAGGAGAAAAGCTTTCAGATTTTCTCCATTGAGTATGATGATTGCTGTGGATTTTTCATGTAAGGGTTTTATTATGTTGAGGTACCTTCCCTCCAAACTGGCTTTGTTATCACGCATGGATATTGTACTTTATCAAATGCTTTTTCTGCATCTATTGAAATGACCATATGATTTTTGTGTTTTCTTTTATTGATGGTATGTATCACACTGATTGATTTGCAGGTATTGAACCACCCTTGCATCCTGGGAATAAATCCCACTTGATTGTGATGAATGATTTTTTTTTAATGTTTATTTATTTATGTATTTTAAATTTCTTTTTTTTTTTTAAGTTTATTTATTTTGAGAGAGAGAGAGCATGTGCTGGAGGAGCAGAGAGAGAGAATCCCAAGCAGGCTCCACACTGGCAGTGCGAGGAGCCTAATGCGGGGCTCTGACTCGCGAACTTGCCAGATTATGACTTGAGCAGAAATCAGTAGTCAGATGCTTAACTGACTGAGCCACCCAGGTACACTTGTTTATTTATTTTTAAGAGAGAGTGAGTGTTTATGTGTGCACATGTGAGCCAGGGTTGGGGCAGAGAGAGAGGGAGACAGAGAATCCCAAGCAGGCTCTGTTGCTGTCAGTGCACAGAGAATCATGGGGTCATGACCTGAACCAAAATCAAGAGTCAGACACTTGACCGAGTGAGCCATCAGGTGCCCAGCAAATGATTTTTAATGTATTGTTGGATTAAGTTTGTTAGAATTTTGTTGAGGATTTTTGCATTTATGTTCATCAGAGATATTGGCTATTGGCCTGTAGTTCCCTCTTTCTCTCTCTCTCTCTTTCTTTTTTTTTTTTTTTGTGGTGTTTTTAATCTATTTTGGTATCAGGGTTATGCTGGCCCCATACAATGAATTTGGAAGCTTTCCTTCCTCTTCTATTTTTTGGAATAGTTTAAGAAGAATAAGTATTAACTCATCGTTAAATGTTTGGTAGAATTCTCCTGTGAAGCCATCTGGTCCTGGACTTTTGTTTGTTTGGAGTTTTTTGATTACTGATTCAATTTCATTGCAGGTAACTAATCTGTTCAAATTTTCTATTTCTCCTGCTTCAGTTTTGGTAGGTTGTATGTTTTTAGGAATTTATCTGTTTCTTCTAAGTTGTAGAGTTTGTTGGCATATAATTTTTCTCAATATTCTCTTACAACTGTTTGCATTTCTGAGGTGTTGATTTTTTTCTCCTCTTTCATTTGTGGTTTTGTTTCTTTGAGGCCCCTTCCCCCCCCCCCCCCCTTTTTTATGACTGGTAGAGCTTAATCAATTTTTTTGATCTTTTCAAAGAACTAATCCTGGTTTTGTTGATCTTTTCTATTGTTTTTTTAGTTTCTATATTCCTGCTCTAATCTTTATTGTTTCCTTCCTTCTACTGGTTCTGGGTTTTTTTTTTTTTTGTTCTTTTTCTAGCTTTTTTAGGTGTAAGGTTAGGTTGTTTATTTGGGATTTTTCTTGCTTTCTGAGGTAGGTCTATATTGCTATATAAACTTCCCTCTTAGACCTGCTTTTGCTGTATCCCACAGATTTTGGACCATTATGTTTCCATTTTCATTTGTTTGTTTAGATGTAATTTTTGCTTTCTTTGGTTTCTCATATGACCCATTATTGTTTAGTAGCATGTTTTGTTTGTTTGTTTGTTTGTTTTTAAATGTTTTATTTATTTTTGATAGCGTGCAAGCAGGGGAGGGGCAGAAAGAGGGGGACAGGGGATCTGAAGTGGTCCCTGCTCTGATAGCGGTGAGCCCAGTGTGGGACTTGAACTCATGAACTGGGAGATCATGACCTGAGCTGAATTCAGATGCTTAACCAACTGAGCCACCCAGGTGTCCCTGTTTTGTTTTGTTTTTTAATTTTTTTTTTTTTACGTTTCTTTTATTTTTGAGAGGCAGAGAAAGAGCGTGAGTGGGGGAGGGGTAGAGGGAGGGGGAGACACAGAATCCGAAGTAGGCTCCAGGCTCTGAGCTGTCAGCACAGAGCCCAGTATGGGGCTCGAACTCATGAACCTGTGAGATCATGACCTGAGCCGAAGTTGGACACTCAACCAATGGAGCCACCCAGGCACCACCACCGTTTTTTTATTTTTTTTAAGGTTTATGAGAGAGACAGAGACAGAATGCGAGTGGGTTAGGGGCAGAGAGAGAGGGAGACACAGAATCTGAAACAGGCTCCAGGCTCTGATCTGTCAGCACAGAGCCTGATGCGGGGCTCAAACTCACAGAGCTGTGAGATCATGACCTGAGCCTACAGCCTGACATTCAACCGACTGAGCCACCCAGGCGCCCCTCCCCTGTTTGTTTTTAAGTAAGCTCTATACCCAGTGTGGGGCTTGAACCCATAACCCTGAGATCAAAAATTGTAGGCTCTACCAGCTGAGCCAGCAAAGCACCCTAGTATCATGTTATTTAACCTCCATTATTTGTGCTCCTTCCAGATTTTTTCTTGTGATTGATTTCTACTTTCAAAGTGTTGAGGTCAGAAAAGATGCATGTATCATTTCAGTCTTTTTAAATTTGTTGAGACTTGTTTAGTGACCTGATATGTGATCTATTCTGGAGAATACTCCATGCGCACTAGAAAAGAATGCATATTCTGCAGTGTTAGGATGGAGTGTTCTGAATATATCTGTTAAATCCATGTGGTTGGTGTGTCATTCAAAGCCATTGTTTCCTTGTTGGTTTTCTGTGTGAATGATTGGTCTAATGATACAAGTGGAGTGTTCACATCCCCTGCTATTATTTTATTATTATTATTGATTAGTTCCTTTATGTTTGTCATTAATGGTTTTATGTATTTTGGTACTCTCATTTTAGGTACATAAATATTTATAATTGTTATATCTTGCTGTTGGATTGTCTCCTTGATTATTATATAGTGTCCTTCTTTATATCTTATTACGATCTTTGCTTTAAAGTTTGTTTTGTCCAATAAAAGTATTGCTACTCCAGCTTTCTTTTGGTGTCTATTTCCAAAATAAATGTTTTTCCATCCCCTCACTTTCAATTTGTAGGTGTCTTTAGGTCTGAAATGAGTCTCTTGAAGGTAGCATTTAAACTAGTCTTTTTTCTACCCTATGACCCAGCAATAGCACTCCTAGGAATTTATCCAAGGGACACAGAAGTACTGATTCATAGGGGCACTTGTACCCCAATGTTCATAGCAGCACTCTCAACAATAGCCAAATTATGGAAAGAGCCTAAATGTCCATCAACTGATGAATGGATAAAGAAATTGTGGTTTATATACACAATGGAATACTATGTGGCAATGAGAAAAAATGAAATATGGCCTTTTGTAGCAACGTGGATGGAACTGGAGAGTGTGATGCTAAGTGAAATAAGCCATACAGAGAAAGACAGATACCATATGGTTTCACTCTTATGTGGATCCTGAGAAACTTATCAGGAACCCATGGGGGAGGGGAAGGAAAAAAAAAAAAAAAAAAAGAGGTTAGAGTGGGAGAGAGCCAAAGCATAAGAGACTGTTGAGAACTGAGAGCAAACTGAGGGTTGATGGGGGGTGGGAGGGAGGAGAGGGTGGGTGATGGGTATTGAGGAGGGCACCTTTTGGGATGAGCACTGGGTGTTGTATGGAAACCAATTTGACAATAAATTTCATATATAAAAAAAATTAAAAATAAATAAATAAATAAATAAAAAATACAGGTCGAAGGGGAAAAAAAAATAAACTAGTCTTTTTTTTTTTTTTTAATATACTCCGTCACCCTATCTCTCTTGATTGGAGTATTTAGTCCATTTACATTCAAAATAATTATTGATAGATACGTATTTATTGCCATTTTGTAACTTGTTTGTGGTTGTTTTTGTAGTTTTTTCTCTAATCCTTTAATGCTTTGCTGGCTTTCTTTAGTGATATACTTGGATTCCTTTCCCTTTATTTTTTGTGTATCTATTACTAGTTTTTGACTTCTCTTTACCATTAGGTTTTTATATATGATATCATCTGCATATAGTAGTCTGTATTAAGTTAATTGTTACTTAAGTTTGAGCCCATTCTTTACTTCTCTCCCTGCCACATTTTAGGTATCTGGTGTCATATTACACACCCTTTTGTTTTGTGGACTCCTTGATTGATTTTTACAGATATATTTATATTTATTGTTTTTGTGTTTCCAGCTTTTCATACTCTCACTAATAGTCTTTCCTTTGCACTCAAAGAACCCCTTTAATATTTCTTGTAGGGCTGGTTTAGTGGTCATGAATTCCTTTAGTTTTTGTTTGTCTGAGTGACTCTTTATCTTTGCTTCTATTCTGAATGATAGCCTTGCTGGCAGAGTATTCTTGGCTGCAGAGTTTTCCTTTTCAGCACCTTGTCTGTGTCATGCCACTCCCTTCTGGTCTGCAAAGTTTCTGCCTAAGAATCCCCTACTTGCATTATGGGGTTTTCTTTGTATGCAACTGTGTTCTTTTCACTGCTGCTTTAAAAATTTTGTCTTTATCACTACTTTTTGCCGTTTTAATTACTATGTGTCTTGGTGTCGACCTCCTAGGGTTGATTTTGTTCGGGGATCTCTGTGTCTCCTGGGTCTAGGTATCTGTTTCCTTCCCTGGATTAGAGAAGTTTTCAGCTATTATTTCTTCAAATAAATTTTCTTCTCTCTTTTGTCTCTTCTTGTTCTGGGATCCCTCTAATGTGAATGTGATCGCACTTGATGGCATCACTGAGTTCCAAGACTGTTCTCAATTTGCGTATTCTTTTTTCTCTCACTCAGCTTGATTGCTTTCCATTACTCTGTCTTCTAGGTCATTAATTCGTTCTTCTGCTCCTGTAGCCTGCTATTAATTCCATCATGTATTTTTAATTTGATTTATTGTGTTCCTCATCATTTATTGGTTCTTTTTTATCTCTTTGTTAAGGGTCTCACTGATGTATTCCTCTCTTCTCAAGTCAGTGAGTATCTATATAATCATTGCTTTCAGTTCTCTGTCAGGCATATTACTTATATCTGTTTTGCTTAGGTCTCTTGCTATGGTTTTTGTCCTGTTCTTTCAGTTGAGATATATTCCTCTGTCACCTCATTTTGTCTAACTCTGTGTGTCTGTTTCAGTGTGTTAGGAAAGTGAGCTGCATCTCTTGATCTTGAAGATAATATCCATGTGAAGAAGAGATTCTGTAATGCCCTGCTGTGCAGTGTCCCATTCCTCAGGACCTGGTGCTTCAGGGAGTGTCTCCTGTGTATATTGCCTGTGCCTTGCTGTTGTGTCTTGTGTGCGTTTTTCTTCAGTCCTGTCATCTGCAGACCTCCTTTTACCTGTTGTGGGCAGTGTTTGGTCCCAGCCAAAACTTCTCCTTGTGAAATGAGACCTGCTGCTGCTGTCACCAGTACTTAGGCCTTTCAGAACGCTCATGTTGGATACATGGTGTTGGCAAGGTTTGCACTGGTCTTCTGGGAAGAAGGGACCTGCAGGGCCGGGACTCAGGCAGTGTGACTGGGAAGGGCAGATTGCCCAAGCATGGAGGAGCGAGGCTTGTTGTGAGCAAGTTAGGTGGTGAGTGTTGGTGCTGACGTGGTTCTTACAGGTAGCCATGTGCTTTGTGCTGGGAGGCAGGGGAGGGAAATGGCACCTGCCAGCACCTTTGTTCCTGGAGAGGTCTCTCTCCCTGCATCACTGCGTCTCTAGGACCTGCTCTGAGATGAGTAAATAACTCCCTCCTGTCTGCCCCAGGAGTTTTTCAAACTGTAGCTTCTATGCTCTATCTCTGGAGGCTGTTTGTCACTGGTCTTTTTTTTTTTGAAAGAGGGAGCGAGCAGGGGAGGGGCAGAGAGAGGGAGAGATTGAATCCTAGGCAGGCTCAGCATTGTCTGTGCAGAGCCCAGTGCGGGGCTGGAACTCAGAAACCATGAGATCATGGCCTAAGCCCAAGTCGGATGCTTAGCTACCTGAGCCACCCAGGTACCCCTGTCATTGTCTCTTTTAGCATGGGACATCAACTTCCTTAGTTCTTAGGTCTCTCCCAGAGCTGAGCCTGCTGAGTTTTCAAATTCCAGCCTTTAAGTCCCACTGGCTTTAAGAACGCATGAAATTCAGCCCCTCTCATTTTTTTCTTTTTAAGATTTTTTTTCCTCTTCTTTTTTTAATGTTTATTTATTTTTGAGAGAGAGAGAGAGCGAGTGCACATGCATGGGTAGGGTAGGGGGCAGAGAGAGAGGCAGACAGAGAATCCAAAGTGGGCTCTGTGCTGATAGTAGAGAGACCGATGTAGGGCTCGAACTCACGAACCATGAAAAAATATTTAACTTCATTAAAAAAAGTTTTTTTAAGTTTATTTATTTATTTTGAGAGAGGGAATGAGAATGAGCGGGGGAGGGGCAGAGAGAGAGGGAGACAGAGGATCCTAAGTGGGCTCTCTGCTGTCAGTGCAGTGAGGGGCTCGAACTCACAAACCTTGAGATCATGACTTGAGCCGAAGTGAGCCACCCAGGTGCCCCAGCCCCTCTCACCTTCAAAGCCAGATGCTATGAGGATTCATCTTTTATGTGCAGTCTCCCTAGTGTGCTAGTCTGTTTTTCCCCCTTCCTTGTACCACAGCTCCCTCCCTACTGCAGATAGCCATGGTCTGTTCTTCCAAATTGAGCCTTTGTCCTTCCTACCTTCTTTGATGTGGCTTCTACTCGATCTTTGGTTGCAGAGTTTGTTGTGCCAGTTTTCGGGTCATTTTCTGGGTTATTTTTGCTGATGTGAGCATTATCTAGTTGTATCTGTGGGATGAGGTGAGCTTCTGGTCCTCCTACTCTACTATCTTCCCAGCCTCTGGTGCTAGTCTTTTTTTGACTGGCTTATTTTACTTAGCCTAATATCCTCAAGATTCATCCATGTTGTAGCACATGTCATAATTTCTTTCCTTTTAAAGTCTGGATACTATTAGTTTTTCTGTATATATCACATTTTTCTTATCCATTCATCCATTGATGGACACAGATGCTTCCATGTTTTAGCTGTTGTGGATAATGCTGCTCTGAACATGGGTGTACAAATATGTCTTCAAGACCCTCCTGTCACTTCTTTGGTGTATACCCACAAGTGGAATTGCTGGATCATGTGGCGATTCTATTTTTTTTTTTTAATTTTTTTTAACGTTTATTTATTTTTGAGACAGACAGAGACAGAGCATGAACGGGGGAGGGGCAGAGAGAGAGGGAGACACAGAATTGGAAGCAGGCTCTGGGCTCTGAGCCATCAGCCCAGAGCCCGACGCGGGGCTCGAATTCACGGACCGTGAGATCGTGACCTGAGCTGAAGTCGGACACTCAACTGACTGAGCCACCCAGGCGCCCCTCTATTTTTAATTTTTAACTTTTTGAGGAGCTTCCATACTGTTTTTTACAGTGGCTGCTCCATTTTTTTAAATGTTTATTACTTATTTCTGAGAGAGAGAATGCAAGTGAGGGAGGTGCAGAGAGAGAGGGGGACAGAGGATCTGAAGCGGGTTCTGTGCTGACAGCAGAGAGCCCAGCGTGGGGCTCAAACTTAGGAGTCATGAGATCGTGACCTGAGCCAAAGTTGGGTGCTCAACCGACTGAACTACCCCAGTGTCCCTGTGGCTGCATCATTTTATATTCTTACCAATAGTGCACCAGGCTCCACTTTGTCCACATCCTCATCTCCTTTTTTTAAACTTAACTTTTTACTATCAGTTTTAAATGGTATTCTTTGATTCTCACCCATTAAATATGTAACAATCAATGATGTTACTTTACTTTCCTCCTTTTCTTTGCTCTCTCCTAACAGTTTTTAGTTGCATTTTTTATACTTTGTCAAAGCATGTACTGTTTACATATTGTCCTTCCCTCCATGATCCCATTCGTGTTTTAGTTTTACATCTACAATTGAGTATATAAAATGCTCACTGGAAGTCCTCTTGAAAAATTTTTCCAGACATAATTTGGTTAGATAAAGCTAATCCTTTAATAGATTGCTCAGAAAGGGCACACGTGCATAGTATTTGTTAGGTTACATCATATTCAAACTGGGTTTTTCCCCAGTTTTAGTGATATAATTGACATGTAACATTGTCTGAGTATAAGGTGTACAGCATATGATTTAATATGTATATATATTGCAAAGTAATGACCACAGTAACTTTAGTTAACGTTTATCATCTCATGTAGTTAATACAAATTCTTTTCTTGCCATTAGTGTTTTTAAGATTTATTCTCTTAGCAACTTTCAAATATACAATATAGTATTGTTAACTGTAGTCACCATGCTGTACATTATATCCTCAGAATATATAACTGGAAGTTTGTACTTTTTGACTGCCTTCACCTAATTTACCGCCAACTTCCACCCCCTGCCTCTGGCAACCAATCTATTCTGTCTTTATGAGTTCAGTTTTTTTAGATTCCACATAGAAGTGAGATTATACAGTATTTGTTATTCTCTGATTTATTTCAGTTAGCATAACACCCTCAAGGTCATTCATGTTGTTACAAATGGCAGGATTTCCTTCTCTTGTAAGGATGAATAACATTCGCGGCGCCTGGGTGGTTCAGTCAGTTGAGTGTCTGACTTCAGCTAGGGTCATGGTCTCGTGGTCTGTGAGTTTAAGCCCCGAGTTGGGCTGTGTGCTGACAGCTCAGAGCCTGGAGCCTGCTTTGGATTCTCTGTCTCCTTCTCTCTCTGCCCTTCTCCTGTTCACACTCTGTCTGTCTCTCTCTCAAAAATAAATAAACATTAAAATAATTTTTTAAAAAAAAGATGAATAACATTCCACTCTCTCTATATACACATCTCATTTTCGTTATCCATTTATCTGTTGATGAATAGTTCGGTTGTTTGCATGTCTTGGTTTTCGTAAATGCTGAATGAACATGGGGGTGGAGATATCTCTTTGAGATAGTGGGTTTAGTGATTTCATTTCCTTTGAATATATGCCCAGAAGTGAGATTGCTGGATCATGTGGCAATTTTAATTTTTTAAAATTTAATTTAATTTAATTTTTTGAGGAAACTCTATGCTGTTTTCCATAGTGACTACACCAATTTACATCCCCACCAACAGTGCACGAGGCTTCCCTTTTCTCCACATCCTCACTAATACTTATCTCTTCTGTTTGATGGCAGTCATTCTGACAGGTGTGAGATGGTATCTCATTGTGGTTTCGATGTGCATTCCTCTGATGATTAGTGATAAGCACCTTTTCATTTACCCTTTTGCCATTTGTATGTCTTCTTAGGAAAAATGTCTGTTTAGTTCCTCTGCCTATTTTAAAATCAGATTGTTTTTTGTTTTTGAGCTCCATGCTTTTTAAAATATATTTTGGATATTAACCCCTTATGACATATATAATTTTCAAATATTTTCTCCCATTTAGTAGGTTGCCTTTTCATTTTGTTGATGGTGCCCTTTGCTGTGCAGAAGCTTTTTAGCTTGATGTAGTCCCACCTGTTCATGTTTGCTTTTGTTGCCTTTGCTTTTGGTGTCAAACCCCCCCCACCCCAAAATCATTGCCAAGACCAATGTCAAGGAGCATACCCCCAAAACTGCTTTTTGATGTCCTTGAAACTTGAAGTACAGCTTAGCAGGGTATAATATCCTTGGTTTCCATTTTCTTTCCTTAAGTTTCTTGAAAAGATTGCTCTACTGTTGTCTTGCTTTATATGTTATTTTTGAGAAATCTCATGCTAGTCTAATTCCCTTGCCTTTATCTTTGTGAATTGTTTTATCATTTTGCCTGGATGCCATAAAATTTTGTTTTGCTTTTTTTTTTTTCTTTAAACAGTTTACAAGGATATGTGTCCAAGTTGATCGTTCTGGATCAGTTTTCTCAAGTATCTGATAGGCCTTTTCCATATGTAGATTCAGGCCTTTTATTTCTGGAGAGTTTTCTTGTGTTATTGTTACAATGTTAGTGCTGTCCCATTAATTTCATTTTCTTCATTAGGGACACCAATAATACTAATGTTCTTTTCCTGTTACCCATTTCAGACAGTTTCTCTCTGACGCTTTTGCTTCTTTCTTTATGTCATTTTCATTCTCTTTATCATTTTCTTCCTTTTCTTCAACAACATTTATTGAGTTTTCATTAAAATCTGTTCTTTCTCATGTGTGCCTTATAATTTATTTTTCATTTCTTTTTAAAAATTTAATGTGTTTATTTTTATTTTTGAGAGAGAGAGCATGAGCAGGGAGGGGCAGAGAGAAGGGGACAGAGGATCTGAAGCAGGCTCCACGCTGACAGGAGTGAGCCTGATGTGGGCCTCGAACTCATAAATCTTGAGATCATGACCTTAGCCGAAGGTGGATGCTCAACCAACTGAGCCGCCTGGGCACCCCAGCAATTTAATTTTTCATTTCTTATATGATTTTGTCTTTTCTTCTATTTATGGAGTTCAACTCTAATTTCTTTCTGTTTTTGTCTGTTTTGATTCTTTGTTTTTGTATTTCTGATTCAAGGTTTTTTTCAGATCTTCAAATTCTTGTTTGGAGATATTTAATTCAGTTTGAAGTGAGTGCTGGTTTTTCCCAACTCCATGATTGGTTCTGGGAGAGAAAACTATCAACAGAAAACCTTTTGTTTGTATTTTTCTGATTGTTGCAATACTTTAGTAGGCATATACTTACTTTTGTGTCTCTTCCTTCTGTGAACAAAGTGTGTCTAGTTTTAAGATTCTTCTGCTACTCTTCCCTATTCTGTTCGTTTTTTTTTTTTTTTATGAATTTGTGGTTTTGGTGGTGCAGGAAAAGGGTAGAAGAAGGGTTGGTATGTCTTGTTCCCATTTTGTTTCCGTAGGATGTGTAATTAATTTCTCCCTCTTATTGCCTTTTTTCCATTAAATGCCTTGTCTGCAAGAGTTACCATCTCCTCTCTCTATCTGTATACGCAATTCCCCACCAGAAGCACTGTTTCTGGGGGGCTACCACTGCTGGTTCAGTGGTTTCTAGATACTTTCACATCACTAGAGCTATGAACTATTATATAGTCCTAACCTTGTGTTCAGTATTTTCACCTTAATTATTTTACTCTTTGGGGTAATTCTGTATGTGTTTCCTCTGAATTTTTTGTACCCCTGTGCTCTTTTTCATTGAATCTTCATAGCCTCCGTTCACTCTCTGTATCCACAGACTAAAAGAAGGTAGAGAATTTATTTGTTTTCCTTTACTTATACCTAACTTAAAGGTTGCTGTAATCTCTGCCTCTTAGTAATGATAATGTTGAAGGCATGAGTCCTGTGTGGTTTTATTTATTCTCCTTGTTTATTTTCTATCTGTTTGGGGAAGTTGAGAGAGATTAGTAATCAGGCTACCTCCATTGTTCTATAAGCTCGAAAGATCCAGTAATCCCTAGTTTCATATAATTTTATACCTGAAAAACCCAAGAGTCAAGTGAAAAACTACCACAGATAGTAAAAAATTCAGTTTTGTAGTGAGGTATAAAATTAGCAAATAGAAATCTGTAACTTTATTACATACAAACAGCTTGGAGGCTATGATGGAGAATTCCATGTGTAAAAGGACAACAGCCAGCTAAAACAACAACAGCAAAACCTGGGGATAGCTATAAAAAGAAATGTATAAAACATAGTGTGTTGGTTTCCTAGGGCTGCCATAACAAAGTGCCACACACTAGGTGGATTAAAACAATAGAAGTTTATTCTCTCACTGTTTTATAGGCTAGAAGTTAAAATCAAACTGTTGGCAGGACCATCCTTCCTCTGGTGCCTTTAGGAGAGGATCCTTCCTTGTCTCTTCCAGTTTTTGGTAGCTCCAGGCATTTCTTGATTAGTGGCAGTATAACTCCCGTCTCTGCCTCTATCTCTACATGGCTGACTTCTCTTTGTGTCTTTGTCTTTATCTCTTCTGTTCTTTTTTACTTTTTTTAAGGTTTATTTATTTTTTGAGAGAGGAAAGACCTAGTGTGAACAGGAGAGGGGCAGAGAGAGGGAGTCGCGGAATCTGAAGCAGGCTCCAGGCTCCAAACTGTCAGCATAGAGCCTGAAGTGGAGCTTGAGCTCATGAACCGTGAGATCATGACCTGAGCTGAAGTCACACGCTTAACCGACTGAGCCACCCAGGTGCCCCTCTCTTCTCCTGTTCTAAAGAACACTAGTCATATTGGATTAGGAGTCACCCTAATTCCAGTGTGCCCTCACCCTATCTTGATTCCATCTACAAAAACCCTAATTTCCAAATAAGGTCACAATCATAGGTATCAGGGATTAGGAATTAAGAATTGGAATTATCTTTTTGCAGGACACAGTTCCACCCATAACACCTACATGAGGAAAAATTGTAAATATCCCTGAAGGGCATAAAGCAGATTTAAATAAATGGAAATATATACTCTGTTCTTAGGTAAGAGGACTCAACATTTTTAAGATGTGAAACTTCTAAATTAAGTTAATTTAGGGAGGATTGACATCCAGTAAAAACACTGACAGGTTTTTGGTTTTTGGTTTTTTCTTAGAATTGGCGATGCATATTGCAAAGGCTAAATCAAGAAGTAGACAAGTAGGGGTGCCTGGTTGGCTCAGTTGGTTAAGTGATTGACTCGATTTTGGCTCAGGTCATGATCTCACAGTTATGAGATCTGAGACCCATGTTGGGCTCCATGCTGAGCAGGGAGCCTGCTTGAGATTTTCTTACCCTCTCTCTCTACCCTCCCCCTTTCAAAATAAACATAAAAAAAAAAGTAGACAAGTAATGGTCATCAAATAAACTGAAAAAGAACAAAAAAATTGCAAGTAAATGTCATCTAAAAAATCTTTTAATAAACACTAATAAACATTCTGTACTGGTGAAGCTATGGCAAAACAAGTACTTTTATATACTGCTGGTTGGGATGCAAATTTTCACACCTGTCGGGGACAATTTAGCAACATTTCTATAAGTGTATATATATCATTAGATCAAAGAATTCCACATACAAAATTATGTGTGTATAAGGTTATTCATTGAGCCATTGCTTATAATAGGAAAGATTGGAGACCCAAATTCTAACAAGAGGGAACTGGTTAAATGTTATATTACAGGCAGTTGTAAAAGGAAATAAGGATATTCTCTTTGTACTGATTTGGCAAGATCTCAATGCTGTATTGTTAAGTGTAAAAAAAGCAAGATACAGAACTAAATGTTAGCTTTTTTAAAAAATAGGAAAACTAGACCATTTTCATTTTACCTGTATATGCTTAAAAAAACCTTGGGCAGATACATCAGAAACTTAAGTATTGAGACTTGTCCATACAGAGGTATAAATGAGATAGGTAGGAAATAGGCAGATGGAGGAATAACATTGGGAGAATGACGTTTCACTCTGTACCTTTTTGTACTTTCTACCTTTCCTGTCCTCTTTTTTTTTAATGTTAATTTTGGTTTATTATTAAATATTTAGTAAATACTAAATAAATCAAATTAAAAATTATGCAATAATTAGCTTTAAGGATGGGAACTCATGCACGTAAGACAAATGTTCTTATGACCTGCCATTTTCCCAGAAGTCGCTTTTAGATCATTTTAAACTGTAGTATTTAGTTTATATTCTTCAACATTTGTAAATAACACAAACCTTCAATCTCCTAAAAATCTTAAATGTAAAATGAAAACTGCTTGGAACTCATCTTTTCATGATATCATTGAACATATATATAGTAACATCTCATTTCTGTAAACTTTATTGTAAATTTTGGTTCTCTGTGACCTTGGGAAAGTTATTTAAGCTTTCTGACTTAGTACCTCTCCCCCCACCACCACCCCCTAAAATGGAATAACTATTCTGCACAGTTATTTTGAGGACTTATATAGTAAATAGCTCTTATGATGATGCTGATCTTAAAATTGTTTCATTTTCATTTGAATATAGATTAGGTACCTATATAAGTACGGTGGTATTCCAAATGACAATTGGAAATTGTACTATTTTCCTCACAGATTACTCCTTTTTTGATTGCCTCCAATTTTGTCTTTGTGCACTCTTGGGTACATTGAACGTTTGATGCTTGCATAGTTCTTTGTACAGTACTTTGTCTAAATTTGTTACTACACAAATGATATTTTAAAAACTCACCTGGCCTGTTGTGATGGATCAAGTTGGGATAAGTCTTAACATTTGTACTACTAATCTAAAGCTGTGTTGATCTGAAAATGTGACTTTGCTGAAGAGCGTATGTGCAGCCAGTGATTGAATCCGTGTTGTTATTGTACATAAATGAATAATGGTTTAAAATTTGGCTTGCACTGCTTGAAAAAAAAAAAAAATTTGGCTTGCACTAAAGAACCTTTCTGTTAGGTCTTGGCACGATTTTGAAATGTGATTTTGTTTTAAATTTGGGCGATATCTTCTAACACTGCTTCTTTGATCAGGGTAGACTTGTTTTCAATGAGTGAGAACTGGTAATAAATGTTATAATCTATGAAAATGTTTGAAGCAAATATATCACTTAGGTTTCAATATAGAAGCACATATAAGGAACATGTCATAAGTCCCAATTTTGTCAGGGAATAAGGAAGGAATTGTACTTCAGTGAATTTACTTGGTGAAATGTAATTCTGTGTCTAATCTTTCTTTAGTATTAAGCTATCAGTTGTGAATTACTTTGCTAATGTACTCATGCCTAACACTAGCTAACCATGTGTTCCCCTATTACTGCATCTTTTCTACTGGATATAATTGGCTTGATGCCTGAAAATCAAGATAAGCAAATTTAATAAGAATTTTATGTTAATTAAAATTAATAACATGAAGGAAAGCCTGAGGACTTGAGTTACTGACTAGTGCATGGGTTTTGTGAAAGCTAACTTGAAGGCTGGAGAGCTTTTTTTTTTTTTTCCTCTCATTTCTGGGATTTGCTTTGAGTTTTGTTTCTTTGAGTCAAGTTTGTTAGATAAATGGATTATGGATGGTAATTATAAACTTATCTGATATACCCAAGAAGTGAGTGAGCATTTCAGTTACTAAAGAATTCCAGAATATAGCTGATATTGCTAGCTTTTAAATAATTAGGATGCAAGTAATTTCTACATAATCTTTGGTGAACATAATTTAGTATCTCTCTGGTTCAGATGTTTGGCTCCCTGCTTAAAATCTTTTTGAGGCTTCCCACTAATCAGATGACGTTTCACTGTGCACCTTTTTGTTCTTTCTGGCTTTTGTGTCATCTCTTAGCAGCCCTCCCATTTGCCCTATGTTTTCAGGTACCTAGATCTTCCTTCAGTTTCTGCAACTTCCCATAGGCTTTTCTTCCCATGAGCATTCATCTCCCTGTGCTGCTGGTTGTTCCCTCTGGCTGTGTTGTACCCTCTGTCTTTGCCTCTGGTTTACAAACTTTGCTTGTTTGTTGAGTTTGGCTCAGACTTCACTTCCTGAAAGAAATCTCTAAAACCACTGGAGGCCCAGTCCTTTAGTGTACATATTTCCTTTGCATCTTTTTTGCCTACTGTAGTAGCACCTACAGTAATTGTCATAAAGTAGTTAATTATAAAATGCATGTTTAATGCCTAAATGTAGGTTCCACAAAGGCAAGGACTGTTATTGTTTCTCGTAGTATCTTTAATGCTCAGCCTAGTGTTTGACATGCAGCAGACATGCAATAAGTATTTATTGAATAAGTAAATGAATGAGTAGCGCTGAGACAACATTATTCATCATTTCACTGCATGTCTGTAGGAGACTGTTAAAAGTTGTTATTGATTGCTTATAGTATTAATCAGTTTTTATTGTTGCTCAGGATCCTGAATAAAAGCTTATGTAACACTGGAAAATTTTTTTCAACTTAAAAAATAAGCAATGAACATAAAACCAATTTTCTTTTCCTTTTTTTTAATTAAAGATTTTTTTTTAATGTTTATTTATTCATGAGAGAGAGACAGACTGCAAGCAGGGGAGGGGCAGAGAGAGAGGGAGACAGAGAATCTGAAACAGGCTCCAGGCTCTGAGTTGTCAGCATAGAGCATGCATGATACAGGGCTTGAACCCATGAACCGGGAGATCATGACCTGAACCAAAGTGAGACCCTCAGCCGACTGAGCCACCCAGGTGCCCCTCTTTTCCTTTGTAAAATGTTGACGGTTCTTTGGAAGAGTAGCTTTTGGTAAAAGTGTTTTTCAGATTTTACGCTTGTGTACTGTTGTTTTCACCTTAAAAATTAGTGAAATTAAATATGCCCTTTTATAAATATTTTTCTTATAACAAAAAAAATTAATGAAACACAAATACACTGCTGGATCCAAAAAAACCTTTCTGTTCATGGTAGAAAATTGTCACTCAAAATTATCCTATATAGCTTAATGACATTTCAGAGGTGTAAATGTGTTATATGGTTAAAAACCTTTTCATTTTCTGCTTTCAAGTCATTGTTAGATGAGATTATCATTCTATTTATTTATTTATTTATTTAAGTAGTCTCCACACCCAACATGACCAACCCCAAGATCAGGAGTTGCATGCTGTTCCGACTGAGGCAGCCAGGTGCTCCGAGATTATCATGCTATTAAAGGATGAAAAAAATAAAATATTGAGTATGTAATTCATCAAATAAATATTTTCTTTAAAACAAACAAAAAACAAATATCACTTGAGTTCCAACCATGTACCAGACACTGGGTATATATAATAGTGAACAGATAGGGTCACTGTCCTCATGAAACTTATACTTTAGTTGTCAGAGATAGACCACATTTTAATTATCGCACAAATAAATAGATAATGACAAGCTGGTGTGTACTGTGAAAGAAGAACGGACGAGAGGGTAAATAGAGGGAGACCCTGACCTAGTCTGGTAGCAGGAGAGGGACAGTTTTCCCTGTGGAAGTGACATTGAGAAGAAATCTAAAGGATAGGAATTAACTTTGGTGAATATTTCAGGCTGAGGAAACAGCACGTATGGAGGCCCTGAGGCAGGAGGAGCATGTTTTTGAGGAACTGACAGAAGACCAGTAGAATTAGATCAGAGAGAGGAAGTGACTCAACACAGAGATGGAGAGGTAGTCGGAGACCAGATCAAACATTAAGGATTGAGTCATTAAAATGTGATTACTGACACCAGTTTGTAGCCTTAGGAAATCTAAATGTCCATCGCTAGGGGACTATATCATAAATTATGATACAATGATGTAAAGGAATACTATGTAGCTATAAAAAAATGAAGTTTACTTATGTACTCAAAAATAAAGAAAATTTCAATTTAATATTGAAATTAAAAAAGAGAAAGAACTAAAAAAGGTTAAAACCTGACCCAAAGATATGTGACCTGTGCCATATGAAACTTTCAAGGACGTTGTTGGTGTAGTAAATTATCCTTTTGTGTACATGTATTGTAATAGTAATTGCATATTTTGTTATATTTTGAGAATCTATTATATCTCAAGTCAGATATATTATGGAAATTAGCATAATAATTAAGAACATGTCTACTGGTCTGAGATCCCAGGTTGATATACCGGCATTGCCATTTACACAGTTGGTTAACCAGGCAAGTTACTTCAACTCTCTAAAGCTCAGTTTTGTCATCTTAAACATGTAGTAATATTTATCTGATAGAGTTGTGGTATGAATGGTATGAAATCATGCCTGTGAAGCATTTAGGAGAGTGTTTGGAAATGCTCATCACCTAAGAAAGAGTTACATACTACCACTTTGTATGAAAATATCTTCTCATTAATACCACTTACGGGAGTCAGAGTGCAGAAAGAGAACACCGAAGGATGTTATACCCAAAGCTTATTGTAGTTGCCTCTGAGAGGTGGGATCATGGCTGATTATTTGTTTCTTTAGATATTTGATTATTGTTTTGTATGTTCTCCAGACTTTGAAACATGGGCATGTTTTTAAAATTAGTAATGTCTTCATTTAAATATGCTGCCTTTGCTGAAATGTAATTTTTTCATAGCCTCTTTTTCAGCAGTGTTAGAAAGTCTACATACCCAGATTTAGGTGATGTTAATCCTACAGACTTACCCATAATTATTCCTTCTCCTTATTTTGATTAGTGCTGTACCATTTTAAAAGGCTTTGTGGCCAGAGCTGCTAATTGTGATTGGGAAGGAAAAGGATTTGCATTTTGAGACCATCTGTGGGAGTTGCATTGTTTGAAACTGACAAGAGATCATGGCAGATGGTGAGGTCACAAAGATTGACTTTTTGAGCTTGACATAATGTGTTCATGAAGCTGGAAGAAGAAATCCAACTTATTTTTTAACCAACTGAAGAGTTTAGTGACAGGAAAAAGTATACAGTTGTTGAGCTAGGATAAAACATAATGCATCAGTGCACATGGCTGGTTTATCTTTGAAAATCACCAGTGCCACCAAAGATGGCAATTTCTTGAAATATTCAGTGCCATGTGTATTTACTTTCTAGATACTTGGTTTTAATCATATGTTGCAAATAAATTTTAGATTGAAGACAATGTTTAAAAGCAAAAGCTTTAAAAATACTTAGAAATGTGCATTTTTATTTATTATTTATTTACTTTTTGAAAAAAGTTTATTTTGAGAGAGACAGAGACAGTGCGAGTGGGGAAGGGGCAGAGAGAGAGAGGGAGACAGAATCCCTAGCAGGCTCTGCACTGTCAGCGTGGAGCCTGATGCAGAGCTCGAACCCACAAAACCGTGAGATCATAACCTGAGCCGAAACCAAGAGTCAGCACTTAACCTACTAAGCCACCCAGGTGCCCTAGAAATGTGGTTTGTTTGTTTGTTTGTTTATTTATTTATCTAGTATTTAAAAAATTTTTTATTAGAAATGTGTATTTTTAAATCAAAGGCTATACGCTCTCACTCAAAGGCAGTATAGCATACTTCTTCATTTTTAATTGAATGAGGCAGATCTCTATCATAATCCCATTTCTTTTTATAACATTTTTCTTAATGTAATTTTACATAATTTAAATTACATTTGAAGGTTTATGCTTGCTCTTTCATCTACTACGATGTCTTCAGTGCCTAGATTAGTGCCTTACACATAGTGTTCAGTGCTTACTGAATGAATAAATAAATCAATGAATAAAGTTATTGCCTACTTTTGTTAATTTTAGAAGAGTTTTTCTTAACCACAATTAGACACATTGTTTCCTTTTTAAACTAGATTTATGGTGTGGTATTTTTTACTTCTACTACATGTGAATTATGTATTATTTACTTTGGAAGAAGAAACCTTAATTTGTCATGAGAAAACAGCAAACTACTTTTTTCTCTAACGTTGAGGGCTTACACTGTGCTAGGCCATGTGTTATCTTGACTTGTTGAATTAAGTGCTATTTATTACTATATTGAAGATGAAGAAATTGAGGCACAGAGATGTTAATGTAAATTTACTCAAGAAATCCATGTGCTTTGGCTCTGTTTCAAACATTTATCATTTAGGTAACATTTAGAAGTTTTAATTTGTACTTAGTTCTGGTGAGAGGATACAAAGGGAATACTAAACAAAATTAAGTTAATTAATGTGGTTAAGAAGTATTTTATTGGTAGCCACTTGTTATTGTGTGTTGAAATAATAACGCTCTGTTAGTTTTTTTCTTTTAGTTGGGTGAATATCACAGTGTTGCTCAATAGCCCAGCCATTAGGAAATACAGTACCATACTGAATACTGAATATTGTAATGAAGCTAGAAGCAATTCTGACCATTACAACCATATTCTGGAATGAAGAAATGGGAGAAGGGAAAAAGGACATTTACTAGTTGAATCTGGTAGCTCAACTCAATGATGTCTGCTTATATTTCACTGACCAGGATTATGTCATACAGTCAGCACATCTGAAAGGGAGAGTGAGAATGTAGTACTTTTCTGTAGTTGGGCATATTGCCACCTTCAACTTCTCCTAAGGAAGAAGAGGGAAAGATACTGGATAGGCAACAATATCTGCCTTAGATAGATCTAGCAGGTTTCTAAAATGTAACAGGAACTTTGAATGAAAAACCCTTCCTTATTTTTTGTTGTACGTTTAGGGGCACCTGGGTGGCTCAGTCGGTTAAGCCTCTGACTTCGGCTCAGGTCATGATCTTGCGGTTTATGGGTTCGAGCCTTGCCTTGTGTGGGGCTCTGTGCTTACAGCTTGGAGCCTGGAGCCTGCTTTGGGTTCTGGGTCTCCCTCTCTCTCTCTACCCCTCCCCCGCTTACACTCTGTCTCTCTCTTTTTCAAAAATAAATAAACATTAAAAAAATACATTTCAGGGTCGCCTGGGTGGCTCAGTCGGTTAAAACGTCCGACTTCAGCTCAGGTCATGATCTCGCGGTCCGTGAGTTTGAGCCCCACATCGGACTTTGTGCTGACAGCTCAGAGCCTGGAGCCTGTTTCAGATTCTGTGTCTCCCTCTCTCTCTGGCCCTCCCTCATTCACGCTCTGTCTCTCTCTGTCTCAAAAATAAATAAATGTTAAAAAAAAAAAAAGAATAAAAAAACACATTTCAATAGGTCAGAAGGTAATCTTAGGAATATTTAAAATTGACTTTTCGTGGATGCCTGGGTGGCTCAGTTGGCTAAGTGTCCGACTTCAGCTCAGGTCATGGTCTCGTGGTTCATGAGTTCAAGCCCCATGTCGGGCTCTGTGCTGACACCTTAGAGCCTGGAGCCTGTTTCAGATTCTATGTCTCCCAGAACTTATTTCTGCGCTTCCCCTGCTTGCACTGTCTCTCTCTCTCTCAAAAATAACTAAACATTAAAAATTTTTTTTTAAATAAAATTGACTCTTTGTGATTAGGAATGTTCAGTGTTTATGAATAAAATTTGGTGTATTAACTTGGTGGATCTGATGATTTTCATTTGGACAGATTGTACCTAATTTACTGCTTAACATAACCCTGAAAAACTCAGTATACCTGTTTTTCAAATGAGGACACTGAAGCTCAAAGTGGTTAAGTCACTTTGTTCAAGGTCACACAGCTAAGTGTCAGAGCTGAGATTGAGCCTAAATTAAAAAAAAATCCATGCTCAGGGTGTCTGGGTGGCTCAGTTGGTTGAGTGTCCAACTCATGTTTCCCACTCAGGTCATGATCTCACCACTTTGTGGGATGGAGCCCCATGTCAGGCTCTGTGCTGAGCGTGAAGCCTACTTAGGATTCTCTCTCTCCCTCTGTCTCTCTCCTCTGCTCTTGTGTACGTGGACTCTCTCTAAAATAACATTTTTAAAAAGTTAAAAAATAAGAAAAGTAAGAATACTTTTTTTTTTTCCCCACAAAGTTTTACTTTATAGATTCCAATTCTAGTGTATGAGATGGACATTTTGGAGTTCCTGTTTCTTCAAGCTCCTATTGTTTATGGTCTTTTCCAAATTAAATTTTATTTTTTCCTTCCCCTTAAATTTCTTTATTAAAGCTTTAATTTTGAAGTGATGGTAAAATAAGAGGAAAGTTGCAAAAGTAGGGCAAATAACTTCTAAATACCCTTTTCTCAGATTAACCAGTTGCCAACATTTGCCACATTTGTTTTATCATTCCCACTTTATCTCTATATACAGATTATATATATTTTTTCATCATTTGAAAGCTAGTTGCTGCTATCATACCTCTCCACTTCTAAATATTTTGGTGTATGTTTTCTAAAAACAAGCACATCCACCTAAAAAGCCCCATGGTCCTCTCTGATCAAAAGCAGGAAATGGAACACTGAAACAATACTATTACCCAGTCGATGGACTCTATTTCAATTTTTCCAGTAGCCCTAATAATGGTGTTCATAGTAAGTATTTTTTTCTGGTCCAGAGTCCACTTCAGGATCATACTTGGAATTTAATTTTTATGTGATTTTTGTCTTTTTAAATCGGACTGTTAGTCAAGTTTTTTTATTTTTTCTTTCATGACAGTAACATTTTTGAAAAGTTCACCTGTTATTTTATGGAATGACCGTCCATTTAAATTTCTCTGATATTTCCTCATGATTAGATTTAGGTTATGCATTTGGATGGAAATACCTCAGAAGTGATATTATATCCATCTCCGTGCACTTGTGGAGACGCCTGATGTTGGTTTGTGCCACTGTTGGTGGTTATTTGATAGGTTTGATTACTTTGGCTATGTGGTGTGTGTCAGATTTCTTCACTGTAAAATTTGAATTAGTAGGTATTTTGTGGGGTGATATTTCAAGACTGTGTAAATATCCTTTTTCTCACCCACTTTCACCCACTAGTTGTAGTATCCAATAATGATCCTTGTCTAATCAGTTATTATGATGTTTACAAATTGGTGGTTTTCTTATGTCGTTATTCCTTTTATTTACTAGTTGGTATTGAATTGCAAAGAAGAGCTTTCCCTTCCTCCTCATTATTTCGTTTAATCTGCTTTTTATCAGTATGCAGTCCTGGATCGTTACTTCATTCAAAGAGTTTATAGTCATAATCAGTTACTGTCACTGTATACTTTGGCGCTCAGTTGTTCCAGATTGTCCAGTTGTATGTAGGCCCTTTAGGCTGGCTCCTGTATACTCTTGATATATCTCCATCATTTCTTGAGCTCTTCCTTACTGTACAATAAAATGTTCTAGTCATATCTTGTACATCTCCTGCCCCAGCTCTGGAATTGGCTATTTCTCCAATGAGCCTTGGTGTTTCTTTCATTGCATTATCTAAAGTAACATAGTATGATACTTCAAAGCCCAGGTTTTATCACTTGTTAGCTGAGTTGATTGGTCAAAGTTTTTAACTTCTATAAGCCCAAATTTTTACCTGGAAAATGAGGGTTAAAATGGTGTATGTCTCATAGTGTTGTGAAGATTAATTTAAATGATCCCCTTAAAGAACAATGCATGTCACTTGGTAAATATGACATGAACATTGCCTATTATTATTGTTATTATATTACTGTTCCCTCTCTTTTCCCCTTTTAACAGGATGTTCTTTTAAGGAGTTATTGAAGACGAAGTTTTTTTTTGTTTGTTTTTGTTTGTTTTTTAATGGCTTTACAGAATTTTAAATCGAATACAGTTTGACATGACGGCAAAAAATGTAAGTATTTGTAAATTTTTAAATGTAAGTATTCTTAATGTGAGTTGTACTTTTCCCTATGTACATTTTCTTCACTATTCTAATTAATCAAGTTCATTTTACTGGCATTAATTTATAATTTTTTTTGTTTATGCATAGAACAAGATAGTAAACTTTAGTGCTGTTGAATATAGCATTCTACTGGACACGGTAGCATTCTTATAAATTGCTGCCAAGTTGTGTCTTCTCAACAGCTGCAAAATTTCCATCTGTAGAAAGTTTCCCACCCCTCTCCTTTTTTGGTACTGTAATAAATTTGTTTTCATGCTTGCTGGAGATTTTTACTTAGAAGATCACTGTTTTCTTTGGCCCAGTTTTTTTCTTGTGGACATAAGGGAATATGTATACTGGATATTGTTCAAAAGAAGCTTGCTATCTTCCATGAGATGATTCCTGAGGGGACATTAGATTTTGGATTTTTTGGAGAACTTATTCAGTTTGTTTCCTCTGCTTGAGGCTATCATTTCTGAATCTACTTCCTTTCAAGTTATTTTCTTATTGTCAGGCTGTATCAATGGATTTGTTTCCAGTTATGTGAGGATTATGCTAGAAAATAAATACTACAACATTTAGGGAAATAACTTACAATTGCTTTACTGTTCCCAGATTGTGATGTTGGAATCTTTGATTGCATGTAACAGAAGCCAGCTTAGGCTACCTTAAAAAGGGAATTTATTATAAAGATACAGGAATGTCTCAAACAATTTATGAGTAGGAATTTAGTGGGCCCTCAGAAAGATCTGAGTACAGGAACTTGAAATCTACCAGGAACTGAAGCAGTGTTTAGTTTCCATTTATTAACTCTGCTTGTCTGTGTGCATCTGCTTCATTCTCTCTCTCTCTCTCTCTCTCTCTCTCTCTCTCTCTCTCCGCAAATCATGCTCCTTAGTTTTCCAGGCAGCATCTCAATATACGTGTTACAGAGCCAGCCTGTTCAGAGAGAGAGAGAGGTGTGAAGGAAAGGAAGGAGGCAGCTTGACAGATCCTGTCTGCCCACGTGAGCTCCAATTCCAAACTCCTTGGGGTGGACCTCTGACACTGCTCAAGTGTGACGTCTACTAGTGGTTTCGTTAATTGTGACCAGGAAGAGCCAGCATTCTGTTGTGTGGAAAGGTCTTTTGTAAGCCAGACAGTTCCAAATACTGCCTGTTATACATCTAAAGAATAACATAAAAAAAAAAAAAACACCTTAATTATTTATCTCTATTTTCCTATTATTAACTTTGCTTTTGACATGCTATAAGTAGCTGTAAGCAGATACAGATTTTGTTTCATTATCATTTAATTAATTTCATTAGGATAAATTATCAGGAGTAGTAGGCTTTAATCTACATATTTGTTACATATTTGTTACATATTACATATTTGTTAAAGTGCTGTTGGGGGGAAAGAAGAAACAAAGT
This sequence comes from Herpailurus yagouaroundi, assembly GCF_014898765.1. NCBI lineage: Eukaryota > Metazoa > Chordata > Mammalia > Carnivora > Felidae > Herpailurus > Herpailurus yagouaroundi. The sequence continues at coordinate 37,527,500 of NW_024412400.1, read as the reverse complement.
TTTAGTCTGTGTATAGGGAATTTTCTTATAGGATATTATCCTGATTTTTTTTTTCTCCTTTAGGAAAAAGGGGAGGTAAAAGTTATCCTGAACCACAAGATGGTTAACATTCAAATAGCAAGCATATTTTGGCTTCAAATATGCCTTGAATCAAATATCATCTTCTTAGTCATATGTACAATTCACTATATTAAAAGTTGTTTCCCTAAAGTAGCATAAAACATTTGAACCAGTGATGATTATACTCCCATTATTTTGTTTGTATATTTGGAAGAAATCAAACAGTGAGCAATATATTTCTCTTTCTGCTATGGCATCCTAGGGGGAGAGGGATAAGTGATGAGCTGATGGTCTTTTGATACCTTTGATTTAGGGACATGGAGAAGTCAAACCTCAGATTAGGCTAATGTATGTGGGAAAGAATTGGAATAGACTGTCTGAAAATAACCAATCAAGTTTACTACCTATTCTGCAATAGATACGAACATTTTTGTGGCTTTTAATATGTTTTGTCAAGATACTTACTGAAAGGATTATACTAGTTCACAGTGCCACAAACAATTCATTCTCCTTCTTCCCCCACCCACCAAATATATGTACCTGATCCTGTTCTAGGCTCCTGCTTTCTTTGGGCTTATAGTGTAGTGAGAGAAGACAGTGAATACATATATACTGTCAGGTAATGATAAATGTCACGAATAAAAATAAAATAGGGTAAGAAGAAAGAGGGTGATGGTAGCAAGGGAGAGCTCTTTCAACTCAGGTGTTCAGAGAGTTCTCTTTAAGGGCATGACATTCAGACAATGCTCTTGAGTCTCAATCCAAGAAGAAGTCAATCATATGAATATATGGGAAAAGACCATTCCAGGTAGAGGCAGGAAAAGGTGTGGTTGTTTAAGAAACAGCAAGGTGACCAGTTTTATAAGTGGAACAGACTAAGCAAGGGATAGTGGTATGGGATGAAGTCAGAAGGGAAGCAGGGGCTGGATCATGTGGACCCTCAAGGACTGGGGCGTTGGGGGTATATTTGAAATGTCAGTAAGGAGCCATTAGAGATTTGGTGGATAATTGCATGACCTGACTTACCATCTTAGAAAGTTTGTCCTGACTGCTGAGTCAATAGATTGAAGAGGGGCATAGTAGAAGCAGGAGACTCATTTGGCACTTAACTCAGTAGTTCAGACACACACGCAGGTCTTAGAGAGGCATTAGTAAACACATACTCAAATATTTACATCCTTATTTTCTGTTTCTCATGTTACATTTCTCTTACGAGAGCACGTTTTTTGTGAAGAGTTGTTTTTGCCTTATCCATGCCATAGTAGGTCTCATGATTACAAATGATAGCAACCCTATTCAAAATAGCTTAAGGCAAAAAATGGAATGTGTTGATTCACATAACTGAAAAGTTTGGCGTAGTGTGGCTTCAAACATATCTGGATTCAGGGGATCACATGATGGTGTCAGGGATCTAGTCTCCCTTTTTCCATCTCTTGGCTCTATATGGTAGCAGAATACCCTATATTGGCCTTATAATTCTTATATGAGAAGAAGAGAGGGAACTTTTCTTTTTTAGCATGTATATTTCAGATTCCATGGAGGAGCTTTGGTTGACCCTGCTTGGCCCACATGTTCAGTTAGACAAGTAGAGAAAGAAGTGGGCCAGGTCTGGGTCATGGGTCCACTTTTGTTGAAATAGCACAATTGAAGCTCAAGGATTAACAGCCATCCTGGAACTACGTGGATTGTGGGATGGGTCATTTTGCAAAAAGTAAGTTCTGTAAAGCTGGCAATATATTCACTGTTTCCGAGGTAAAATTGTTGTCAAATGGTATCTGGTAGCCACTGATACGCTTCATGACCACAAATGCTGGTGTGTTCTCACTTAAGCTCCCTCAATATACAATCAAGAATGTGGAAGGTAATTTGATGTGTATTTTGAGCCTTGTCAAATAATCTTTTAAAAAATATGTAAGACTTGGGGTGCCTGGGTGGCTCAGTTGGTTAAGCGTCCGACTTTGGCTCAGGTCATGATCTCATGCTTCGTGGGTTTGAGCCCCGCATTGAGCTATGTGTTGATGGCTCACAGCCTAGAATCTGCTTCAGATTCAATGTCTCTCTCTCTCTCTCTCTCTCTCTCTCTCTCTCTCTCTCTGTGTGTGTGTGTGTGTGTGTGTGTGTGTGTGTGTGTGTCTCTGTGCACCTCCCCGACTCACCCTCTGTCTTCTGTCAAAAATAAATAAAAAACATTTTTAAAAATGTAAGCCATGATACTCATTATAGAAAAATTAGAAAATACAGATAAGGAAATGGCATAGAGATTAGCAGCAGAATTTTGCCTAGGAAGACATCTGGTATATATACAAGTGTGTGTGTATGTAAAAAATATATGTATATATTTCTAATAAAAATGTCATGCTGTTTTGTAAACTACTGTTTAGCTTAATCTCTGTGATGAATGTCTTTTCTTATCTTAATATCTCTGCAACATCATTTTAAATGACTGTTTTATGTTATCTACTAAATAGGCATTATACTTTCTTTTTTTTTTTTAATTTTTTTTTCAACCTTTTTATTTATTTTTGGGACAGAGAGAGACAGAGCATGAACGGGGGAGGGGCAGAGAGAGAGGGAGACACAGAATCGGAAACAGGCTCCAGGCTCCGAGCCGTCAGCCCAGAGCCTGACGCGGGGCTCGAACTCAGGGACCGCGAGATCGTGACCTGGCTGAAGTCGGACGCTTAACCGACTGCGCCACCTAGGCGCCCCGGCATTATACTTTCTTAATATTGGCCATTAAGTTATTTCTATTTTTATATATTTTTAAAATTTTTTTAAATGTTTATTTATTTTTGAGAGACAGAAAGTGAGCAGGGAGGGGCAGAGAGAGAGAAAGACACAGAATCTGAAGAGGCTCCAGGCTCTGAGCTGTCAGCACAGAGCTTGACTCGGGGCTCAAACTCACAAGCCTTGAGATCATGACCTGAGCCGAAGTCAGACGCTTAACTGACTGAGCCACCCAGGCGCCCCTCTATTTTTATATTTTTTAAGTTTATTTATATTTCTAGACGGAGAGTGAAGGAGAGTGGAGGAGAGGAAGAGAGAGGGGGACAGACAAACTGAAGCAGACTCTGCACTGAAAGAAGAGAGCCTGATGTGGGGCTCAAACTCACAAACTGTGAGATCATGACCTAAGCTGAAGTCGGATGCTTAACTGACTGAACCACTGAGGCACCCCAAGTTATTTCCTTTTTTTTTTTTAACTTTTTTTCTTTTTTTTTTTTTTTTTTGCTTACTCATTGGATTATTCTCATAAGGCAAAGTCTTAATGAAATTACTGGCGGAAAGGGTGTGTGCTTTTGGGGGCTTTTGTTTCATATTGCTAAATTGCATTTCAGAAAGGTTGCACCAATTTATATATTCATCAGTGGTATATGAGAGTGCCATTCCCCTTTCTTTTTTTTTTTTTTTTTAATGTTTATTTTTGAGAGAAAGAAAAAGAGAGCGTGCATGCGAGCAGGGGAGGGAGCAGAGAGAAGGGGACAGAGGATCTGAAGCAGGCTCTGTGCTGTCAGCAGTGAGCTCTAGGCTCCAACTCATGAACTGTGAGATCATGACCTGAGTAGCTCAGCTGACTGGGCCACTCAGGCGCCCCCTCCCCCCCCCCCCCGTTATTTTCTTTTTAATCTTTGTCAGTATAACCAGCAAAAAATGGTATGTAATTTATTCATTTGCCTCATTACTAGCTAGGTCAGACTGGTATGCTGTATGTTCATTCATTCATTGGTCACTTGCATCTCCTATGAATTGACTGTCAGTGTTGAAAAGTTAAAAGCCATTACCATTACCATTTGAATAACAATCCACACTTGAGCATTGCTTTCATTAATAATCATATTCACATAATTATTTAATTTGATCTAAGGAGCTCTCTGAGTTTGTTGTGCACATGTTTTGTCAGCTCCATTTTGTAGTGATTGTTCCAAGATCACCTTGCTTGTAAATGTCAGAGCTGAACTTGGAATACAAATCATCTCACTCTGAATCTTGTTGTCTTTCAGTTTTGTCAATCTAAATATGTTATTGTCAATGAAATTATAATGTTGTTAGTGGGAAATATGGTTTTATTCTTAAAAACTAGGCTTGGATATTTTTTATTCTACAGACATTTAGTGACTGTTTACAGTGTGCAGCACAGTGTTTGAATAACCCAGTAGAAGACTTTTCTCAGGACCTTGTTAGGTAAAAAATTTTACATAAAGTGAGTTCACTTTTTTCTTTTGCTCTGTGAACCATTATTATTATATCCTTTTTAAGTAGAAGAAGGAAAAAGGCTGTTTTTAAATGCCTTTCCTAGCCAACTTTTTCTATTCTCAAATAATCCTTTTCTTTATCTTTAAACTATAAAGTGTTTATGAAAGCAGAAATTATTGCATTTTTGAAATTTTAATTAAATTAATTTTAGTGTTTATTTAAAGTCTAGATACAAACACTTCTCCATCTACTAGACCCAAATCAGCATATAGTATTGACCCACAACTGACCTTTGTCTTCTTAGTGTGTAATTTGTTGGTTATTAAGATGCAAATGTACTTCTGTTTAAAAGTTACCAAATTGATTCACTGCTTCACTCTGCAGAAGTTGGCCATTAAGAGCAGGTGTTTAAGCATAACAGTAACTCAGTAACTGTGAACTCTCTCCACTGTGAATATGTGGTTTCAGTTGAGGTTTTTGCCGTTATCTTTGTTTAGTAACAAAAAGGTATAAACTAATGCTTTTGAAATAGTTGTAACACATGTATTAAATGATCACATTGTATTAACGTTGGAATATTAAAGTCTGTCTTCGCCTTCTTTGCTTTCTTTTTACAGTAGAACACCAATGAAAGTTTTGTCTTTCTCTTTTTATAGCAAAAAATTTTGTTATAAAAGGGCGGCATGTTAGTGATGCCACAGTAAACTCTTGGCATTTACAAGTAAACGCTTGCCATTAATATTTGTGAACAACTCTGGAGATCCATGTAGTGGTAATTTGTTGCAAATTTTGTTGCAAAGGGTTTACTTCTAATAGCATACTTATAAGAAGCTAGATAGAATTAAGTATCTGCACCATTATATACATAGGATTAAGAAGCTACATTTTAGATGTCTTCTGCTCAGCTGCTGTCATAAAAATTTGGTATTCAATGAGAGAAATAGGTTTGCATCAGAATTACTTTTCCATGATGTGAATGATATGTAGAAATATTTCTGGTAACATATCTCTTGACAAAAAGAAACAGCTATTAGTAGTGCATTTGAATTATTAAATAATGAAATAATTAGCTCTTACATTGTGAAATTGTCAAGTATCAAATGAGTTCTCATGAAGAATATATAATGCTAATACAGTGTGTAGTTTAAAAACAACACAAGTGCACAGACATAAAGTTATAAACCTTTGTGTGCTTTAAAATCTTTTCAGTGTGGTAGTACTTTGAAAGGATGTTTGAGGTACCAAGTTAGCATTTGGTAGATTACAAATCTACAAGGATTAAAACAATAGCATAATAGTAATAGTAGAACAATTTATTAGAATCTTGCTTTATGTCAAGTTTTCAAAAATGTAGAGTCTTTTCATTCCTGGCTCTATAATAAATTTTTTAAACTCTGATGATACTACTGTATTTAGCTCTATGATTCCAGGAAGTCCAGTGGCCATCACATTAAATGAAATAAATTGCCTCAAGGTGAATTTATGGTTACACTTGTTATAGATAGCCCCCAGGTATCATATTAATAGTAATGAAGGTTAACATGAATTGAGCACTTTGTGCCTTACACTGGGCTAGATGCTTTATATGAATTATCTTAATCTTTCTAATAACCTAAACTGATAAGCACTTCTAGCACCAGTTCAGAAGACTGAGGTATAGAGAGCTTGTGTGATTTGAACATGACCATGTGTCTTACTGAACCAGAATATGAGCCCAAGCAGTTGTATTTGAGACCAGTAGATCTCACCTCTGTGGTATAGTATTAATGGTCTTTATCTGATCCATTACATATCATAATGTTGAAAAACACATAATAGGCAGTGATTATGAATAGTAAAAATTAAGGGCAACATGAAAATGGAATTTTGGTAAATCTGTTGGCAGCTTCATGGCTGTCACAACTTGCTTTCAAAAAAACCATCAGTAAAATCTGTAGGTCTCAGTTCTGCTCACAAGTAACATTATTTCATTGATTTTTATCTTAATCTGTACAATTCCTGCTTTTCCCATTGCAAGTAACATTTTCTTTTAATTTCTACTCCTATTGTTGATATAATTAATTCATTTTTATGTGGCTGTGTTTATTATTTTACATGGGATCTTCAGTGGAAGGTATAAAATAACTTATTAAATGATCACATAATACTTAAGATTCTATTTTTAATTTTTAAAACTATTTTATTCAGGTTGGTTTGCCTTCCACAAATGCAGAACTAAGAGGATTTATAGATCAGAATCTCAGTCCAACAAAAGGTAAGGACAGTTGAATAGCAATTTTCTGCATTGAGCCAGTTTGATTGCATTTGTTTTATAAAATATGCAGCTATGAGTATTACTTTACATATAATGATTGTTATATAGTATCACTGGGTTGTGTTATAATATACCAAATAACTTATATCATATAAAAGTCAGTTGTGAGAGGTGGGGAGAGAGTGAGGTTGAGTGTGTGTGATATTTGTGTTACTTTTCTCCATCTCTTTCCTAAGAGGTCTCTAAGACCACCCTTGATAAATGATCCTCTTGCTGTTGAAAGTAACTGTTCAAGCTACTTTTTTTCTTGATTTTCTTGTTTGATAGTCCTACATTCTAGTAGTTTAAGTTGTAAGGAAGTACAGTAGAATGAATGAATATACATAACATTTCTGTATCTAATATATGGTTTCCTGGAGGAATGCTTATATCAGAAATCTGACCCACCAGTACAGGAATTTATGCAGGACACTGTCTGTATCTTTCAGTATGTATCTTTCATCAGTATCTTTTAGTATGTAGAGATAATATACTGAAATATTTATGGTTGAAATGATACGATGTTTGGAATTGCTTCACAATAATCCACTGGGGGAAGAAGAGTAAAGTGAGTGGAATTATAGATAAACTGTCTATGAGTTGATTAAGTATTTTAAGCTGAGTGGATAGCTGTAAGGGGTTTCATTATTCCTTTCTCTCTTCCTTTGTATATGTTTGAAATTTTTCATTATAAAGGTAGGAACAAAATAGATATCATTATATACTCATAGCTATGAGAGAAACATCAGCTTCCTCAAAGGGTTTATGTCCAAGGTAGGCTATATGCTCTGGAGAGAAGAGTAGAGAAGTCTGTATTTCAGTATAAAAAAAATCTAGCTTAATAATGTCTGTGAGAATTTAATTATGTGTATGAAACAGTGAAAGCGACACCACAAGCCTTAATGCTTTTCATTTTTCCCCAATTTTGTCATTGTAGTAAAATACGCAGAATGTAAAATTTACAACTTTAACCATTTTTAAGTGGTATTAAGTACATTCATGTTGTGTGGCCATCACCACCATCCATATCCATAACTCTTTTCACCTTGTGAAATTCAAATTCTATACTCTTTAAACAATAACCCCCCACTCTCCTTTTCCCTGTTGTCTCTGGCAACCACTGTTCTTTCTGTCTCTATGATTTTGACTACTCTAGGTACCACATGTAAGTGGAATCCTAATAGTAATTGTCATTTTGTGACTGGCTTATTTCAGTTAACATAATGTCCTCAAGGTTCATCTATATTGTAGTATATGTCAAAATTTCCTTCCTTTTTAAGGCTGAATACTATTCCATTGTGTATGTATACCACTTTTGCTTATCATTCATCCATCACTGGACACCTGGGTTGCTTCAGTGTTTTAGCTGCTGTGGATAATGCTTTTATGAATAAGGGAGTACAAATATCTCTTTGGGACCCTTCTTTCAATTCTTTTGGGTATATACCTAGAAGTGGAATTTCTGGGTCATATGGTAATTCTATTTTTAATTTTTTGGAGGAATTACCATTCTGATTTCCACAGTAGCTGTACCATTTTACATCCCTACCAACAGTGCACAAAGGTTCCAGTTTCTCCACATCCTTGTCAACATTTATTTGTTTTTTGTTTTGTTATAGCCATCCTGGTAGATACGAAGTGATATCTCACTGTAATTTTGATTTGCATTTCTTTAGTAACTAGTCGTGTTGAGCATCTTTTTATGTGCTTATTGGCCATTTATATATCTTCTTTGAAAGGTCTACTCCAGTTTTTGGAGTTGTGTTTTAGGGATTCTTTATGTATGCTGGATATTGATCCCTTACGAGATAAATGATTTGCAGATATTTTCTTCTGTTCAGTAGGTTGTCTTTTCGCTTTCTTGATCATCTCTTTGGATGTGCAAAAGTTCTTTATTTAGTGGAAGTCCAGTTCATCTGTTTTTTCTTTTGTTGTCTGTGCTTTTCTTGTCACATCCATCACATGGTTGCCAAATCCAGTGTCATGAAGATTTTCCTCAATGCTTCCTTCTGAGAATTTTATAGTCTTGGTTCTTTAGTTTAGGTCTTTGATCCATTTTGAGTTAATTTTTATATAAGGTAAGGATCAAATTGGCATATGGATAACCAGTTTTTCCATTACTGTTTATAATAGAGGTCAAGGTCTTAGCACCCTTGTCAAAAAAAGTTGGCCATATATGTGAAGGTTTATTTCTGGGCTTTTTATTATTTTCCCTTAGTATATATGTCTGTCCATATGTCAGTACCATAATGGGGTTTTTTAAATTAATTAATTTATTTTTGAGAGAGAGAGAGAGCAGGGGGGAGTGGCAGAGAGAAAGGGAGACAGAATCCCAAGCAAGCTCTGTGCTGTCAACACAGAGCCCAGTGTGGGGCTCAAACTCACAGAATGGTGAGATCATGACCTGAGCCAAAACCAAGAGTCAGACACTTAACTGACTGAGCCACCCAGGTACCCCCAGTACCATTCTGTTTTAAATTATTGTAGTTTTGTAATAAGTTTCAAAGTTGAGAAGTGTGAGCCCTTTAACTTTATTATTTTTAAAGATTATTCTGCTATTTAGGATTCCTTGTAATTCCACATGAATTTGAGGATCAGCTTTTCCATTTCTGTAAAAAAAAAAAAAAGGCTGTTAGAATTTTGATCGAGATTGCATTGAATCTGTAAATCGCTTTAGTTTTATTGACACCTTAACAATGTGAAGTCCTCCTATTCATCAAAATATTTCATATATTCAGGGCCTGTTTGATTGTATCATTTCTTTTTGAAGTAAGAAATATGTTCTGGAAATAGATAATGGTGGTGATGGTTATACAACTTTGTGAACATACTGGAAACCACTGAATTGTACTTTAAAAGTACAAAAATACAAAAAGTACAAAAATAAATTTTTGGTATGTGAATTATACCTTTATTTAAAAAAAAAAAAAAACCACCAACCACTTTCTTTAACTTGATGTCTGTTTCCAGCTCTGATTTGTTCTTCCCCTCATTGTCAAACTTCTGGAAAAAGCTATGCACTTATAATCCCATTCTCAGCTTTAATTTACTCCTCTGCCCAATGTAATCTGGCTTTGACTCCAATAATCCACTGAAACTGCTCTTGATCTTTGTTTTTTTTCTTTGTTGTTTATCAGCATTTCATGCAGTTAATTTCCCCTCTTGTTTTTTAAATAATATTTTACTTTTAGAATAGTTTTAGATATGCAGAGAAATTATAGAGAGAGTTCAAGAGAGTTCTCATAAACCCCTTAGTCAGTTTCTCCTACTGCTAACATCATACATTGGTTTAGTACAGTTTTTTCAATTAATGAGCCAAAATCAACATATGTTAATTAACAGAAGTGCAACTTCTTCAGATTTCCTTAATTTTTAGCTAATGTTCTCTTTCTGTTCCAGGAGAGCATCCAGGATACCACATTACATTTCATGACCATCATCCTTAGCCTCCTTTTGGCTATGACAGTATCTCAGACTTTCTGTGTTTTTAATGACAGTTTTGAGGGGTGTTCAGGTATTTTGTAGAATGGCCCTCCATTGGGATTTTTCCGATGTGTTTCTCATGATTAGATTGGAGTTATGAGTTTTTGAGAAGAACCACAGAGATAAAGTGCCGTTCTCATCACAGCATATCAAAGGTCCATACTATCAACATGACTTATCATTGTCGATGTGAACTTTGATCACTTGGCTGAGGTAATGTTTGTCCTGCTTCTGTACTATAAAGTGACTTTTTAACCTCTCCCCCTTTCCATACTGTAGTCTTTGGAAGGAAGTCATTATGTGGAACCCATATTTGAGAAGTGGAGAGGTTGCTCTACTTCTGGGAGGGGGAGTATCTACATAATTTATTTGGAATTCTTTTGCACCCTAGATTTGTCTCTTCTCTCTTGTTTCTTCACTTATTTATTTAATGCTTGATTTATATTATTTAGTTTGTACCTGATATTTCATTTATACTCTGGGTTATAGTCCAATACTTACTTAATTTTCTGCTTGAGTTGATACAGCTGTGGCTACAGTTGGTTTTCTGTGTTCCTTTGGCATATGTCCCTCGTTGTGGGTGTGGTTTTGTGTTTGTTTTTGTTTTGAGCACTTATTTCTTTAGCACTCCAAGATGTTCCAGGCTCATTTTACATTATTTCTTGCCTACTTCTCAGATCAGCCATTTTCCCAAAGATTCCTGATTCCTTTTAATGGAGACTGTTATTAGAAACCAAGATCTCGGTGCTGGATGAACTCATTGCTACTGGGATGGTGTCTTTCTTTTTGATTTTTTTTTTTCAACGTTTTATTCATTTTTGGGACAGAGAGAGACAGAGCATGAACGGGGGAGGGGCAGAGAGAGAGGGAGACACAGAATCGGAAACAGGCTCCAGGCTCTGAGCCATCAGCCCAGAGCCTGACGCTGGGCTCGAACTCACGGACCGCGAGATCGTGACCTGGCTGAAGTCGGACGCTTAACCGACTGCGCCACCCAGGCGCCCCAAGTGTCTTTCTTTTTGAATCACTGGTTTTTATGTGTCTGTGATACCACACTTTTTAAGACTTTCATAAGAAAGCAGTATAGTGTAGCAGTTAAGAACAAGGGCTCTAGAGGACTCAGTGTGATCTGATCTTGGTTGTACTTCTTACACCCAACCAAGTGTGTAAACCTGAGCAAGTTGATCTCCCTAAACCAAAGTATCCACATCTATAATGAAGCAGGTAGCAATAAGTTGCTTAGAGAGTGTCTAAGGATTAAATGAGGTAGTGCACATAAATCACTTAGTACAACCAACATCTAGCACATAGTAAGCATTCATTAAGTGCTTGCTCCTTTTCCTCATATTAATATTTTCATCTTCCTTTTTATCTGCTCTCTTTCAGTCTACTCTGCTGGCTCTCTCTCTGTCTCCTAAATGTTAATGTTCCAGGGGCAACTTGGGTGGCTCAGTCAGTTAAGTGTCCAACTTTGGCTCAAGTCATGATCTCGTGGTTCATGGGTTCGAGCCCTGCGTCGGGCTGTGTGCTGACAGCTCAGAGCCTGGAGCCTGCTTCGGATTCTGTGTCTCCCTCTCTCTCTGCCCCTCCCCTGCTTGTGCTCTGTTTCTCTCTCTCTTAAAAATAAATAAAAACATTAAAAAATTTTTTAAATGTTAGTTTTCCATGGGGTTTTGTCTTAGGTTTTTGTAAATTCTCCACAGGCAATTTCATCTATTCATCATTGCTGTAGTTATCATTTACTTTGTATATGGACTGTTGTCAAATCTATATCTCTGACCCAAATTTGTCTTGAGATTTTGTATAGCCAGTTGCTTATCGGATGCCTTCACTGAGTAACTTAAAGCATCTCAGGCTCAAACTCCAGAATTAAAGTAATTATTTCACCCTCTCAAAACCTGCTTTCCCATTTTCCTGATCTTACTGAATAGTAGTACCATCCACCCTGTGCCTAAACCAAAAATTGAGGTCTCATATTTGATTCCTTTTCCTTCTCTCTGCTTCCAGTCAAATCATTTATAAGGCTTGTTGGTTCCTCAGTCTCTCAGTCCTCCCCAACCGTTTTCTCTGTCTTTGTTGCTAATATCTTAGTTCAGACTACGATAAACCGTTTCCTGGATTACTGCGACTGTTGTATTTACTTCCAGATTTCTTTCTTTCTGTTTCATTACTGTAGTATAGCTCTCAAACACAAACCTCAACAGTCTTTCCATGTTAAAAAAAAATTAGTTTAGTAGTTCCTTATTGCCTTCAAGATAAAGTCTAAACTCTGATTTGAAAGATCCTTGGGGCGCCTGGCTGGCTCAGTTGGTAGAGCATGTGACTGTTGATCTCAGGGTTGTGAGTTTGAGCCCCATGTTGGGTGTAGAGATTACTTAAAAATAAAATCTTAAAAAAATAAATCAAATAAAAGATCCTTCATGTTAGAGTTCTTGCTTTTATCCAGAGCCTTATCTCAGATACCTCTTCTTCTGCCACTTTGAGCTACGTTCTCTCTTTCACTTTCTGTCTCTGTCTGTCTGCGTCCATCTGCACACACCTCTCTGTGCCTGGAACTCTGTGATCCCTGACATGGTCTTCTACTCCACTCCTGACACATATTACACCTGGCTAATTTCAGTTGATTATTCACATCTGAGTTAAGGTCTTATTTCCACTTGGCCCATAAGCCTCTAATACTCTCTCCTTATCCCTTTTGTAGTATTTATCACACTGTACTTTAATGACTCGTTTACTTATTTGTCCCCCTCCCTGGACTCTGTAAGTCAAAGACTTTTTCTTAATTCATCATTGTATCTCTAGGACAAGTATTTATCCCACAGTATCTGTCTCAAACTAGGAACATTGTTGAAAGAATGTTATGTCCTTACCTTCTGTCTATAATTTCTTTGACCACTGGGCAAATTCCTATTTACTCTTTAAAATCTAGCTGACCACGAATTCCTTTGTAGCTCCTTGTTACTACAGCTCCTTTCTGTTAGTTAACCTTTGGACCCTGTACATACTTTATTATTGTTCTTATCACATTAGGTTGTATTTCTTTATAGATTGTCCTTTTCTTTTGCTAAACTCTGAGCTCCTTGAGAGCAGGGTCCTTTTTCCTATTTTTGTCTTCAGAATCTCGCTTGGTGTCTAGCACAGTTATATTCAGTAAATACTGAATTGTAAGAGTTTGTTTTGCCATGTTTCCAGACTTGTAATAAAAATGTTTATTTATCTAAACGTTGAGAAGTAAATGTAGAAGGAACTTACCTTAAAACTTTTTGAACAAAGTGTTAAGGAATTTAGAGTGAGGAAGGTTTCTGAACTTTTTGTCTTAGAACACATACCTAAGAGTTGGAGCTTAAAAATTACTAATTGATTAAAATAAGAACAAGCCTGAAGATAATTATATTCAGTCATAACCAGGCGAGTAGTAGAGGATTTAAAAGCAATAGAGTATTTGTATGTCCTGGTTATGAATCATGTAATTGTGCATTATTGAGGAAAACGAAAGGTAAAAATCCTGTGACATACAACTTCACTTTGTGTGGTGTTGAAAGTCCATCAGTATCTTTGGTGAAGACCAAGGATCTCTCAGTTATCTGGGAGGTGCATGCTGTCGGGTGGTCTGTACATTTGGATATTTCTGCATGTGGAAAGAGGCCATACTTACCTGCACGCTATACACAGTCCTCTGGGAAGCTGCCTGATCAGCAGCTGCTAGGAGGGTTGCACTTGTGGGATGAATTGCTCATGTCTTTGCAGGCAAGTGAGGTCTGCCATATATTTCCCGCTTGTTCCTCTATAACCTCAGCAGAGCAATTCCACTTTGCCAGCTCCTTCGTTGCTTGCACATCAAATTTAAAATATGCATATCTTATACTGACTGCCAGTTCTCCACTATCCAAGAGATTGCAATACCCTATGGCTGTTAAAAGTTCAGCCTATTAAAATGAATTCAGCAACTTGAAAGAGGGAATCACTGAATAATCAAACAGATTCCTCCTGTGGAAACAGAGCTAATGGAAAAGATGAGAGAAAGCTGTGATAGAAAAGGGAATGAAAACTCTCAAGAGGATACAGTTGCAACATAGAAAAAGTTGTTTTGGAACTAAAAATATATTCAGAATTCTTAAATCTAAGAAAGATTGAAAATAAGAAATGGCCAAAGATGTACAATGAGCAAAACAATATTGATATCAAATAAAATACACTAAAAGCCTCAAGGCATTAAAGGGAAGAAAGGAATATTGTATAGTGAAACAAGGGAAAAAACCCAACCAACAACCAAATTTTTAGAAAATGGGCAAACCTTATGAATAAGGGGTACTTGGGTGGCTCAGTTGGTTAAGCATCCAACTTCAGCTCAGGTCATCATCTCGTGGTCCATGGTCTGTGAGTTCGAGCCCCACATCTGGCTCTGTGCTGACAGCTCAGAGCCTGGAGCCTGCTTTGGATTCTGTGTCTCCCTCTATTTACCTCTCCCCCTCTCACACTCTGTCTCTGTCTCAAAATAATAAACATTAAAAAGAAAGTTATGAATAAACAGTTACAGAAAAAGAAATATTAATGGTTCTTACACAGATAAAAAGGTACTGTACCTCATTCATAAAACGTGTAATTTGAAAGTACACTGAATACCACTTTCCACTCTATAAGATTGGTGAGTATTAAGAAGTTTGATAAAACACTGTTGTGAAGAGTATAGGTAACATGTTCTCTTACACTGCTGGTAGGAGCATAAATTAGTACAGCCTTTATGGGAAGCAATTTCACAGTACTGTAATTGATTTATCTTCACATTTCCTATAACCCATCAATCCCAGTTTTAAGAATTGATTCTACTGATGTGCTAGCAAATAGGGAAAGTGAAGCTTAATGTTTGCAGTATTACATGTAATGGCAAAATATTGGAAACTCTTAAGTTCATTGGTAAGATTTGATTAAATAGTGTTCAATATGTACAAAGGAATACTTATGCAGATATAAATTTGGGAATGAGAATGCTATGTACAAGTATGGAATGGGGGCGCCTGGGTGGCTCCATCAGTTAAGCATCCTACTTAGTCTCAGCTCAGGTCTTGATCTATGGTTGTGAGTTCAAGCACCACATTGGGCTGGGTGTGAAGCCTACTTAAAAAAAAATTTTTTTTAATATAGAATGATCTACAAAGACACATTATTAAGTGCAGAACAGTGTACTATATATATAACCATTTGTTTAAATAGAAGTGTAATACAAACACATAATGTTTCTTGTAAGAAAACACAAAGACTTGACATTCATTATCTGGTGGTAGAGAAACAGTGTCTTTCACAAAGAAGTTTTTAATTTTAATAAAGTCCAACCTGGCAGTTTTTCTTTCATGGATCATGCTTTTTGATTGTATCTAAAAAGTCATTGCCACAAGCACCTGGCTGGCTCATTCAGTACAGCATGTGATTCTTGATATTGTGGTCATGATTTCAAGCCCCACATTGGGTGCAGAGACTTCTTAAAAAAAAAAAAAAAAAAAGTCATTACTAAATTCAAAAGCACTTTCCTAGCCTCCTGGGGCTTTAAAAAAAATTTTTTTTAATGTTTATTTTTGAGAAAGAGACAGAGCACGAGTAGGGGAGGGACAAAGAGAGAGAGGGAGACACAGAATCTGAAGCAGGCTCCAGGCTCCGAGCTATCAGCACAGAGCCCGATGCAGGGCTTGAACTCACGAACCTCAAGATCATGACCTGAGCCAAAGTCGGACGCTCAACCAACTAAGCCACCCAGGTGCCCCTGGTTTTCTTCTAGGAATTTTGCTGTTTACATTTAGGTCAGTGATCCGTTTTGAGTTTTATTTTGTTAGAGGTGTAAGATTTATTTCTAATTTTTTTTTTTTTTTTTTGCATGTAGATGTCTAGTGTTTCCAGCTTCATTTGTTGAAAAGACTCCTTTCTCCACTGAATGTCCTTTGACCTTTGTCAAAGATGAGTTGAATATATTTATGGGGTTCTATTTCTAGGCTCTTTTTTCTATTCTATTGATCTATTTTCCTGGTCTCTTGCTGATACCGAATTGTCTTCATTACTGTGGATTGATAGTAGTCTTAAAGTTGAATAGTGGCAATGTTAGCTATTCTGAGTCTTTTGCCTTTTCACGTAAATTTTAGAATTAGTTTGTTGATATCCACAAAATAACTTACTGGGATTTTGACTGAGTTTGTATTGAATCTGTACATCAAATTGGGAATAACTGACATCTTAACAATATTGAATCTTCCTATCCATGATGGAACATCTCTCCCTTTTGGGGGTGTTGAATTGTCTAAGTTCTTTATATATTTTGGATACTAAGCTGTTATCATGTATGTCACTTGCAATTATCTTCTCCCATTCCATAGTTTGTCTTTTGTTGATTGTTTCCTTTGCTGTGCAGAAGCTTTTTATTTTGATGAAGTCCTAGTAGTTTATTTTTGCTAGTGCTTCCCTTGCCTCAGGAGACATATCTAGAAAGAAGTTGATACAGCCAATGTCAAAGAAGTTATTGCCTGTGCTCTGTTCTAGGATTTTTATGGTTTCAGGTCTCCCATTAGGTCTTTAATCCATTCTGGGTTTATTTTTGTGTATGCTGTAAGAAAGTGGTCCAGTTTCATTATTTTGTATGTTGTTGTCCAATTTTCCCAACACCATTTGTTGAAGAGACATCCTTTTTCCCATTGGATATTCTTTCCTGCTTTGTCAAAGATTAATTGGCCATATAATTGTGGGTTCATTTCTGGGTTTTCTATTCTGTTCCATTGATCTATGTGTCTGTTTTTGTGACAGTATCATATTGTTTTGATTACTGCAGCTTTGTAATATAACTTGAAGTCTGGATAAATTCCCTAGAATCTTCTACATATACTGTCATGTCATCTGTGATTAAAGACAATTTTACTTTTCCTTTCCAATTTGTATTTCTTTTTCTTTCTTGATATCACTGATTAGGACTTCCAGTTCAAAGTTGAATAGAAATGGTGAGAGCAGAAATCCTTGCTGTGTTCCTGATCTTAGGAGGAAAGAAAGCATCTAGTCTGTGTTATTAGGTATGATGTTAGCTGTAGAGCTTTCCCATAGCTGCCTTCCATCTGGTTGAGTAAGTTTCCTTCTATTCTTAGTTTTCTGAGTGTTTTGATCACGAATGGTTGTTGGATTTTGTTGTTTTTTTCTGTACTAAGTTATTACAATGATTATATGGGGGGGTATCTGTAGCCCATGAATATGGTGAATTACATTGATTGATGTTTACATGTCACAAAAACTTTGAATTCCCTGGACAAATACCACTTAGTTATGAGAGAATCTTTTAAATTCTCCATTTGGAGAGTATTATTGCTTAGAACCTGTTCTGTGCTATTTTTAATCCTTTCCAGTCAAGAGATTATTGTAGGATCCCTGAGTAGCAACAGGGAACCAGCTAGGGTCAGAGTACATATATCTGTAGTGAAACTAATTGTTTCAGGTTTTGTAACATTTTTGAACAGATCTTCATAGCCTGGGAACAGGAATAAAGGAATTTGTGGGCAAAGCAGTAGGAACAGAAGGAATTCACAGTTTCACAAAAAGTGTTGCTGGAATGGCTCCCTATAGGGACCTTAATAGTGCATTTCTGCCAAGAAAGGAATGTGAGCACTTTATTTCTTGATAAGAAAAAATGTAAAAGGAGTTAGAAAGGTGAAAAAGGTAGGGAATTGGTGTTAAAGATTATTTCACTGTTCAAATTCTTAAAAGTAAATTAGCTTACATATTTTAGATTTGTATGTTTAATGTAAAAGGCTACTAACGTTTGCCCATAGGCTCTTTCTCGGAGTTTACTTAATGATTTAAGTCCTGAAATATCTAGTAAGATTTTATTTTATTTTATTTTATTTTATTTTATTTTATTTTATTTTATTTTATTTTATTTTATATTACTCTAAACAGTAGGTATAAGCAACATTTGGTTGCTATTTCTATAAAGATTCTTTGGCAGGGTTCTAAATCTAAGGTCATGTTAGGGTGAGTTTGGCCTCTCTTACTGTGCAAGACTTAGTAAGAGATTGTGTTTTAATAAACACAGTGAATGGTTCTGGCTTTGCCTTTTGAATCTGGGTTTGGTTTCAGGATATTTAAAAATATCTTAATGATCTGAAAATAGACAACTATCCCATTCTACAAATAGTTTTATTGACCTGCTCATTCCAGTAGCTTGCTTTTCCTGAAGAACCTGTATCATCTGATCTTTTTTCTCTCTTGTATTTTTCCTATATTTGTCTACAAGAAAGCTTCATTTAAATAATAGTGTTAGGTTGCCATATTAAGTAATTAAACACTAGAATTAAATAATAATTACCTTTTGGAAATAAAATTAAAGTGTTTTAAAATGGGCTGTGGTTACCACATCTTTTATCTTCCTGTTAACTGCTTTCACAATGTATATTGTGGTTAGGTAGAATTACATAACTTTGCTTTGTGTTTTGATTGCATGTTGTAGATTTATAAATAGGTTTGATAATGCAGTATGTTATACGTGAGTCACAATCAAATGAATAAAAATAACTTTATTCTCTATTCTGGCAGTTCATATAAATTGCTTTGTTATAAAGAGTATGATATGATGATGCCTATTTTTTTTATAGTTCTTAAAATCATTGTTTCTTATGAAAAGGTGATAAACTGCTATTCTTCTTTTGGGAGGAAAGGATATCTGCAAGCTTGTTTCTATATTATTTTAATATTCGCTTCCAGTGAATTACCTTATAACTCAGTTGGCAGAGTAGAGTAGTGTTGAAATTAAAAGGTCTTTCTTTATGTGATTTATTATTTACTTAGTATTTTTAAAATGGAGTTGATCTGATTGTTCTGTTTACTATTCCCATATGGCCCATTGTATTCTCATGGAAGAAAACCTTTTCTATAAAGGCTTTAACTTGAGCTAGCCATCTTGCTTACTATTGGTAACAGCTGTTTTGGTTAGTTCAAACCCACAACACTAAGGGAAGATCATTTTGATTGCCAGTTTGAATTTAGTTCTGAAACTCACATCTTAAATGTTTTTATTTTTGAATTTGTCTTGTTTGTGACCAGCATAAATGTGCATGAGTTGCCAAATCCAAAGGCAAAATATCAAGAAACATGCTTTAATGGTATTAAACAACTTTGTTGCCAACACAGTGTTTTTAAAATTACATCTAGCAATTTGCCTAATCTGACGTTTAATCTGGTTTCTCCTCCTTTTCTTTATAAATTATATAGTAAATAAAAATGTTCTTTTTTTAAAGTTATATCTGTCTTGGCTTTTAATAGCATAATTTATTATTTACTGTTTTTGTGCTTTATATATGGAATCATATGGTATTCTTTTGTGACTAGCTTCTCTTGCTCAACATTGTTTTTGAGATTCATCCATTTTGTATGTAGTTGTAGTTAATGCTTTCTCATTGCTATATAATATTCCATTGTGTGAATAAACCGTAATTTATTTATTTATTCTAATGTCATTAGGCATTTAGGGAGTTTTCAGTTTTTGGATATTACAGTTAATGAGCTTATGAACATTCTAATCTCTGTCCTTTGATGAACATGTGCATGAATTTCTCTAGGGCATATACCTAGGATTGGAATTGTTTGGTTAGAATATACGTCTTCAGCTTTAGTAGATATTTCCAGATGACTTTTTCCAAAGTGATTCTACCAGTTTACCCTGTTAGGTCGCAATATATGAAGATTCCCAATTGCTCATATTTTTGTTAATCTTAGTATTTTTCATCTTTTTCCTTATACTCATTCTGGTGGGTGCGTAGTGGTAATGCACTGTGCACATTTCCCTGACGATTAATGAGGTAAAGAATCTTTCCCATAGTTTGGCTATAAATTATGATAAAACATTGTTGTAGTGTATAGTTCTGTACCAGATATATTTCGTTTCATTCCAGGGAGATGAATTTCAAGAATTATATTACAAGCGTTATGTGCATTTAAAGGATACTATAATGAGTCAAGGCCATGGATGTGGATTTTTATTTTTATTTTTATTTTTTTAAATTTTTTTTTCAATGTTTTTATTTATTTTTGGGACAGAGAGAGACAGAGCATGAACGGGGGAGGGGCAGAGAGAGAGGGAGACACAGAATCGGAAACAGGCTCCAGGCTCCGAGCCATCAGCCCAGAGCCTGACGCGGGGCTCGAACTCACGGACCGCGAGATCGTGACCTGGCTGAAGTCGGACGCTTAACTGACTGCGCCACCCAGGCGCCCCGAATGTGGATTTTTAAAATAGCATACATTTAATACTGGAAGTAAGACTGAAGTAATAATATAATGACCTGTAATATGACATCTACTGAAATTTGGCTTAAATCTGTCAAGTGTATATTTATAATTGAATTTTATTTCATTGTGACTTCAGTTATAAAATTGAAGATATGTTCTCATATGAAAACCTTTCAGCAGAATGAGTTTTAAGTTTTTTGGCAAAAACAAATGAGTAGATTGATAGACTTTGTTGGCTGTTGTAATCAGGAACATTGCTAGACTCAAATAAAATATTTATAAAGCATTACACAGATTCTTATATCACTTTTAGAGCTTTGATAACTTTGAAATGTTCTTAACATCTTGGTTTTCTTTTCATTTTATCAACCAATACCTTCTTCCTAACTCTACATGTATAATTATCAGAATTGATTCCTTTCTTCTGTTGTCAGAATCTTTAGAACAAGGTGGAAAGCACAAAATAATTCTAAACTTCTCCACCAAAACAACTATGTGTGTGTGTATGTATAATTTTACTTAATATATTTAGCTAATTTTAATGTATTTAAAATACATAAAAATTTTAGTGTATTTAGTATATTTAAAATAATTTGATATACATGTAATTTTATTAGCCTTGTTGGTATTTTAAGATTAAATTATAATGGTAGGCTCTTGAGATAAAGTAGGACTTGTATCTAAAACAATACCTGACTCACAGGAGCTTAATATCTGTTTATTGAGTAGATGAAACAGTGACGAAATTCTGTGAAGTTCTTCTCTTTTCACATTTTGTTGGTGTTTCCACTTGTTGTCTCCTCCCCTCCAATTTTGGCTCTCTAGTTTACAAAGGAGTATTTGAGGTGAGTAAGAGAAAGTTGTTGTTAATGAAGTTTTTCAAAGTGGCACTTTCTCTCAAGATAATCAGTGAAATAAGAAATTCTACATTATATAGTAATTATTTATGAATGAAGAGAACTAGAAAAAAATGATGTTTTATGAAGAGGAAAATTAAAGAAGTTCCAAATATGTGGAAAGAAAGCTGGAGGCAGAGAGAGTAGGAACAATGAAACCGTGTCTAAGTAGCATCTGTTATCCTAGATGATATTAATGAATTTTGTGTTGAATGTTTTTTTTTTTCTCAACTTTTTTCTACTCTGGATCACAAAATATTGTATAGTGTATTGTTTAGTTAGAAAAGACAGCTAATCCTCGAGAAATTGTTGATGGTTTTGCTGGCTAATTTTTAAAGCTTTCCTTGGTTTTTGGTTCAAGATCTTTAGACCTCACTGTGAACCAACAATTGTTAAGAAACATTGGATACAAGTCATTGGAAAATCTTAACCATATGTGTTAGCATAGCCATAGAGAAAATGCATGGGTCTTAGGCCTGAAACTTCAGGGCTTTGTTTAATATGTGTATCAATTTTATATATTTAATCAAAGCAAATATATAAAATTGCTACCTAATTCTGGAGAAAAATAACTGAATAACTATTGCTTTATAGTATCAGCTACTCGAATTCAAAGATACTCTAGATTTTATTTGCTTTGATTGCTGTGTTCTCTCTTTTCATATCTAAGATTAGTATACCAAGGTAAATTTTAAATGAATTGGGTATTTTTAAAATAGAATACCGAAAAATGTTAACTGACATAAAATTTCTAGAAAACAGGTTAGATAAGGCTTTATGTAGATTGGTGAATTAACTATCCTGGAGATGTAAGTCCATTAAGATAATGTCCTTGTCTCAGCTTCTATGAATATTGAATTGGGGATCTTGTAAAACAATTGTGACTGTTTTGCAGGCCATAAAGAAAAAAGTGACATCTGATATATCTGGAACACAGACCTTAAAGGATTCTAACATACTAGGCTCGTTGGTATTGAACTGGCCTGGGGAAAAATATGTCATAATAGCATGAACTCTGAGATAATTTGGATAGAAAACTTTACTATAAAACCAAGGGCTGAGTCTGGGGGCTGTGGTCAAAGAAAATTTCTGGCATCTGCCTATAGTCATATTAGGTTCTACACTCATTACCCACTCCCTTTCAACTCATCCTGTGTTAGGGGGAAAAAAAGAGAAATGATTTTCTCTGAAATTTTTCTGTTTACATTAGATAGTTGGAATGAAATCACTTAAACTTGATCTGTTGGAATAGAATAATTTATGGAATTTATAACACTCAAATTGGTTCATCAAAGTACTCTTAGAAATTCTGGATTAGTTAATTAACCACAGCTCCCAGCTCTTCAGTTGTACATTATCCTTAAGTTTCAGAAATTCCCTTCTGGATGGGAGAGTCAACACAACGTACCCAGGAACGAACTATTTTCCTGGTTGTGAGAGCAGTATTAATTCTTAGCACACATGAAATCAAGCTGATGAACCACAGCTAATCCAAGACCTGGATTTTTCTTTGCTCTATTACTTTACTCTGTTATTTTGCTTTTCCTTCTGTTTTTACACAGTTCTCTCAGGTGACTGAGCTGCACTCAGAGAAATATTTCTGTTTTGTTCTTTTAGAAAGATTTTCTTTTGTTTTGGAAGGACCTGCTCTCCTTCATAAGCTTTTATGATGCTGTAGCGACCATGGAAATACACCATTCAGATCTCCTCATGGGAGGTGTAATTGAGTGACAGTCACAGCTGTGGCCCTTCTGGATCCACCACCTCATTCTTGCTGAGGCCACCCACACTAATTGTGGCTGTTTTCAGCAATGAATGAGCATGATGGGGTCCTAGTGTAGGCCCATTATTTTGGGATGCAGAACTCCTCTAGTGGGCACAGCATTACTTACTTACTGCCACATAACAAGATATCCTGAAACTTGACAGTTTAAAACACCAAACATTTCATATCTCACACAGTTTCTGAGGGTCAGTATGGCTTAATGAGGTGATTCTGCCTCAGGGTCTCTCATGTATTGTAATCAAGCTGTTGACCAGGGCTTTAGTCGTCTGAGGGCTGGGCTACATCTGGAAGACCTACTTCTAAGATGGCTTACTACGTGGATCTTGGTAAGAGCCCTCAGTTCCTCACTGGCTGTTGGCAGGAGGTTTCAGATCCTTGCCACATGACCAACAACTGATAAACATTTTCAGTGTCCAAATTCATTCGAGACAAGTAACAATTCAGTTTTCATCTTAAATATCATTTCCTGTGAGATACTTTTCTAAATACCATCCCTACCTAGGGTTGCCAGATGTAGCAAATAAAAATACAGGACAGTATTTGGGACATACTTCTACTGAAAAAGTATTCATTGTTTATTTGAAATTCAAATTTAACTGAATGTCCTGCAACCCTACTAAATTTCTGTGTTTAGTTGTCTTGTTTCTGCCCCTTTGGCACCCTGTGCTATCCTGTTTCTGCATTACTGCACTATATTTAAATTTTCCATTTAGTTGTCAGTATCTTCCCACTAGGGTAAAACTTCCCTATGGGTAAGAACTGTGTCTTGTTGATTTTATTCACTGTTGTATCCCCAGTGCCAAGCACTGGCTTGACGACCTTTATAGGTACTCAATAAATATCTGTGGGCCATTCAAAGAATGAAATCACTTGGTCTTGTAATTGCATGTACTTCTCTCCTCCTCCATTTTTTCTCCTTCATCATCATTATCAGGATGAAGGTCAGAGAATGCTAATACAGAGAAACGCCATGATTTAGAATGCCATGATTTAGAAACATGCTGTATCACTTTATAGCTAAGTTTTAGTTTCCCCTTCTGATAGCTGGAGGTAATACCTGTTTCCTGCCTGCCTTAAGATAATATCTGCCTCCTATCTACCTTGGGAAAAAAGCAAAGATTATTATGCCTGCTATTTTCTAGGAATTGTGCTAGCTTCAATAGTTGGAAGCTGGACTTTTTATATAATGGTAATAGGTTTTAAGTAATGGTAAGGACATGGAATCAAACGCTGAGTTTGAATCTTAGCCTTGCCACATACTAATGGTGACTGCTTAGACAGATTACTAAATTGCGTTTCAGAATGTCAACTTTCTCATCTCTAAAACAGGAATAATAATCTCATCTCTAAAATAACTACTTTGTAAGGGCTAGTGTAAAAGATTAAATGATAAAATATGTAACCTTGCACATGTTTTTGACACATGGTAGGTATACAGGAAATCCCTATGAAGCTTCTCAGTCCCACCATATTGTAATTCCTCGAGTGATTCTGGCTTTTGATTTTACAGGCTTTCATAATTCCACCAATTGTAGATTCTCAGCCAATTTCATATACCAAATATCAGAACCTGTGACTTCTCTTTTACTGAAATAGGTTACTGTGGGAATAATACGTCAGTAGAGTAAACTAACCTGTTTTATATCAGTCTAAAACAGCTAATTTTCCCTATGTGTAGGGTCTGTTGAATCTTATTCCCAGTGATAGAAAAAAATTATATTGGCTCGAAAATGGATGCTTCTTTGATTGTCTGCCACAAACCAGTTATCCCTATAGTAACTTTTCTGATATCTTCTGCTTAACATCCAAAAGGGTCATGAGCCCCCTCCCCCCCTTTCTCAGTCTGTGGTACTTCTGAAAAATCAAGCTTGAGTGTGACTTTTGGCCCTTTGCTCTTCAGGAGATTTATGTCCTTACTATGACCTCACATACATTGGGATTACTGATTGTACCACTCCAGGGTTCCCAACACTCTTTCTGCGCTTCATCCCAATGCTTTTCGGTTTAATGAATGAGGAAAGTGAATCTCATGTAGATTAAATGACTTACCCCAGGTTACTCCATGTAGTCAGCTACGATCTGAACCCAGGTGTTCTGACTCTATTGTAATATGTGTACTACATTCCACTGTTTTATTGAATGAGAATTATGGAGCCTGTGCATTGATACACATATGTGTAGTAGTATTGTGAAGTGCTGTGCGGAGATACACAATAACCCTTATGGGGGTGCCTGGATGACTTAGTCGGTTAAGCATTCGACTTTGGCTCAGGTCATTATCTCATGGTTCGTGGGTTCAAGCCTCACAATGGGCTCTGTGCTGACAGCTCAGAGCTTGGAGCCTACTTCTGATTCTGTGTCTCCCTCTCTCTCTGCCCTTCCCCCACTCACACTCTGTCTCTCTCTCTTTCAGAAATAAATAAACATTAAAAACACACACATACACAATAACCCCTATGGCAGAAGGTTTATAGTTGATTTGAGGCTAAACGCGTAAGTTAATAAAAAGTAGTTAAATGCCAGTGATTAGTATAACTACAAAAAGCTACTGAAAATCAGAATTATTTTTAGCTATATAGAATAATTTTGGATATTTTATTAATACCATTTGTATCTGGATTCCTATACTGAGGTTAATGCTTTTGAGATTTATTAATGTTGTGTGTGTTAGTAGCTCTTTTTTATTACTGATTAGTATTCCATTGTGTGGATGTATCACAATTTGTTTATCCATTCACAAGTTGATGAATATTGGTATTGTTTCCACTTGTGGACTACTGTGAATAAACCTGCTATGAACATTCGAATACAAGCTTATGTGTTGACATAAATTTTTATTTTTCTTTATTTTTAAAAAAATGTTTAGGGGCGCCTGGGTGGCGCAGTCGGTTAAGCGTCCGACTTCAGCCAGGTCACGATCTCGCGGTCCGTGAGTTCGAGCCCCGCGTCAGGCTCGCGTCAGGCTCTGGGCTGATGGCTCAGAGCCTGGAGCCTGTTTCTGATTCTGTGTCTCCCTCTATCTCTGCCCCTCCCCCGTTCATGCTCTGTCTCTCTCTGTCCCAAAAATAAATAAACGTTGAAAAAAAATTTTTTAAAAAAATGTTTAATTACTTATTTTGAGAAAGACAGTGCGAGTGAGTAGAGAAGGGGCAGAGAGAGAGGGAGAGAATCCCAAGCAGGCTCCATGCTGTCTGCACAGAACCTGATGTGGGACTCTCACAAACTGTGAGATCATGACCTGAACTGAAACCAAGAGTCAGACTCTTAAGTGAGGCACCCAGGTGCCCCAAGTTTTTGTTTTTCTAAGGTAAATACCTAGGAGTGGAATTGTTGGGTCATCTGGTAAGTGTATGTTTATAAGAAATTGCCAAACATGTTTCCTAAATTGTCTATACAAATTGGCATTCCCATCAGCAATGTACAAGAGTCCTAGTTGCCCTGTGTTCTTGTCAGCACTTGGTATGGTTGGCCTTTTTTTAAATTTTAGCTATTTAAGTGGGTTTATATAGTATCTCAGTATGGTTTTAATTGGCATTTCCTTAATGACTATTTCATACGCTTATCTGCCATGGCATATCTTCTTTTTTTTTTTTTAATGTTTATTTTATTTTTGAGAGAGAGAGAACATGAGCAGGGGAGGGGCAGAGAGAGGGGGACAAAGGATCTAAAGCGGGCTCTATGTTGACAGCAGACAGCCCAATATGGGGCGCAAACTCACAAACTGAGATCATGACCTGAGCTGAAGTCAGATGCTTAACCAACTGGGCCACCCAGGTGCCCTGCCATCAGCATATCTTCTTTGGTGAAGCAGCTGTTTAAATTGTTTGCCCATTTTTCTTTATTGGGTTTTTTGTCAGATTATTGTCTTATTCTGGATACAAGTTCTTTATCAGATGTATTTTACAAATATTTTCTCCCAGCCTATAGCTTGCCTTTTTATGTTCTTAACAGTAAGTTTTAGGGCACAAACATGGTTTATATTTTAATGTGTAATTTATCAATTAAAAAAATAGTTTGGGGGGGCGCTGGGTGCCTCAGTCAATTGAGCATCCGACGTCAGCTCAGGTCATGATCTCACAGTTCGTGAGTTTGAGCCCCACATCAGGCTCTGTGCTGATAGCTTGGAACTTGGAGCCTGGAGCCTGCTTCCGATTCTGTGTCTCCCTCTCTCTCTCTGTCCCTAACACATTTGCATTCTGTCTCTGTCTTGCTCAAAAATAAACATTAAAAAAATTAAAAAAAAAATAGTTTGGGGGCGCCTGGGTGGCTCAGTTGGTTGAGCATCTGACTTGGTCTCAGGTCATGGGTTTGTGAGTTTGAGCCCCAAATCCGGGGCTCTGCTGTCAGTGCAGAGCCTGCTTCAGATCCTGTCTCCCTCTTTTTCTGCCCCTCCCCTGCTCGTGTGCTTTAAGGAGATAGAAGTTTATTGAATATGCCACGAGGGAGTGGTGGGAAGGACAGCAGAGGAGAGACTGCCTGTTTCACTGATTTAAATGTCTATCTTTATGTCAATAACACGCTTCTTCATGTAGCTCGGTAGTTCAACAAAGGGCAAATTTGCCCCCCATGAGACTTTGGCAGTGTCTGGAGACATTTTAGACTGTTACAACTCTGGCAGGGGAACAGTTTGCCTTTGATAGGGGTAGAGGTCAGGATGATGCTAAACATCCTACAGTGTACTGGCCAGTTCCCCATCACAAAGAATTAGCCAGTCCATAATGTCAGTAGCACCAACATGGAGAAACTCTCCTTTACCTGTATATTAAAGTCCTGAAATCAGGCAGTGTAAGTCCTCCAACGTTGTTCTATTTCAAAGTTGTTTTGACTATACTAGGTGTTCTGCATTTTTGTATACCTTTTTAAATCAGTTTGTAAATTTCTACAAAAGTGCCTGTTGAGATTTTGATTGGAATCGAGGTGAATCTGTAGATAAACTTGGAAACACATGACATCTTAATACTGAATCTTCCAATTTATAAGCATGGTTTATCTGTCCATTATTTCTTCTGTAGTTTGTCTTGGCAAAATGTAGTTTTCATTATATAGGCCTTGCACATATTTGTTACATTTATTGCTAAGTATTTTATGTTTTTCATGTTATTATAAATTATATCTTTTTAGGGGCGCCTGGGTGGCGCAGTCGGTTAAGCGTCCGACTTCAGCCAGGTCACGATCTCGCAGTCCGTGAGTTCGAGCCCCGCGTCGGGCTCTGGGCTGATGGCTCAGAGCCTGGAGCCTGTTTCCGATTCTGTGTCTCCCTCTCTCTCTGCCCCTCCCCCATTCATGCTCTGTCTCTCTCTGTCCCAAAAATAAATAAAAACGTTGAAAAAAAATTAAAAAAAAAATTATATCTTTTTATTTCAGTATCTGATTTTTTAATTGCTGGAATACAGACATACAATTGATTTTTTAAATTTTTTTTATTTTTGAGAGAGAGCGTGAGCAGGGGAGGGGCAGAGAGAGAGAGAGAGAGAGAGAGAGAGAATATGAAGCAGGCTCCAGTGCGAGCCCGATGTGGGGCTTGAACCCACAGACTGCAAGATCATGACTTGAGCTGAAATCGGTCACTCAACCGACTGAGCCACCCAGGCTCCCACAATTGATTTTTTAAATTTATTTATTTTGAGAGAGAGAGAATGTGAGCTGGGGAGGGGCAGAAAGGGAGAGAGAAAGAATCCCAAGCAGGCTCCGCACTGTCAGCCCAGAGCCCAACGTGTGACCCCATCCCATGAACCATGAGATCATGACCTGAGCCAAAACCAAGAGATGGGTGCTTAACTGAATGAACCACTTAGGCACCACTATAATTGATTTTTATATATTGATCTTGTTGCCTGTGACCTTGCTAATAAACTCAGTGTAAGTAAATTGTTATAGGTTCCATAGAATTTTCCACATAGACCAACATTTTGTCTGTTTTACTTATTCCTTTCTTATATTTATGTCTCTTTTCCTTTTTCTTGACTTACTGCATGAAGAATATTTCAGTGTTGAATTAATGAAAATAGGCATCATTGTCTTGTTCCTAATCATAAGGAGAAAGCAACAATTTTTTTTTACCATTTAGTGTGATTTTTAGCTATAGGTTTTCAGTAGTTCCCTTTTTAGCACATTGAAGAGATTCATGTCTATTCCTTGACTACTAAAAGTTGTTATCACAAATGGTTATTGAATTTTGTCAAGTACCTTCTCTGTATTTATCAAGATGATAGTGTAGTTTTTCTTTTTTATTCTTTTGATACACAGTGAATTACACAGATTGATTTTCTTTTTAAAAAATTTTTCTGATATTAAATCAACATTGGATTCCTGAAATAAACTCCAGTTAGCCATGATATATTTTCTCTTTATATATTCTTGGATTCAATTCGCTAAAATTTTGTTTAGATTTTTTTAGGGATCTTGGTCTCTATTTACTTATGTTTTTGGGTTTTTTTCCTTTTGATTTTACTTTTTGCCCGAAGTACCATTTGACCTTAATTACTACCTTGTTTTATCTTAGCACTTTTCAAGGGATTAGCACCCTGAAAGAGGAAGCCAATTTACTTACTACAAAAAGTCTGTTGTGTGTTGAAGTGCTATTTGCCAGAAGTTGTGCTAAGCTCTTTTTTTTTTTTTTTAACGTAATCTCTGCACCCAATGTGGGTCTCAAACCCACAACTCCCAGATCAAGAGTGGCATGCTCTACAGACTGAGCAAGCCAGACGCCCTTGTGCTAAGCTCTTTATGTTCGATATTTCATATAATCCTCACAACTTCCTTACAAGGATAGTACTATTATTATATCCATTTTAGAGATGAGAAAACTGAAACTCAGAACCACTAACTTATTTCCCAAGTGGTAGAGACAGTTCAAATCATATCTTTCAGGGGTGCCTGGGTGGCTCAGTCAGTTGAGCGTCCAACTCTTGGTTTCAGCTCAAATCGTGATCCCTGGATCATGGGATTGAGCCCCTCATCTGGCTCCGTGCTGAGCATGGAGCCTGCTTGGGATTCTCTCTCTCCCCTACTCAATGCTGTCCTTCTCTCTGTCTCTCTCTCTCTCTCTCTCAAATAAAATAAACAAATCACATGTTTCAGATTGGTGGGCAGACTTTTTAAACACATTGCTCTATGTTCATGTCTTTTTCAAGAAATCTTTGACTATGAACACAACATTATTGATGAGAGCAAAGGGAATTCAAAGTAATCTCAGTCTACCTCACTATATTAATTGGTTTTAATATTATTTGTATGCTAACTTGTTTTTTAGTTTATTTTGAGAGTGTCTCTGATAATTGGCATACTAGCTCACCAATTTCTAAGTTTTATCATGTGTACTTTATTGTGGAGGAACTTGAATATATATATATATATTTAATGTTTATTTTGAGAGAGAGAGAGAGAGAGCACGAGCAGGGGAGGGGAAGAGAGAGAGAAGAGAGAGAATCCCAAGCAGGCTCCATGCTCAGCATGGAGCCCAACGTGGGGCTCGAACCCAAAAACTATGAGATCATAACCTACGCTGAAATCAAGAGTCAGACGCTTAACCAACTGAACCACCCAGATGCCCTGGAGTTTGAATTTTTTTTTTTTAATTTTTTTTTTCAACGTTTATTTATTTTTGGGACAGAGAGAGACAGAGCATGAACGGGCGAGGGGCAGAGAGAGAGGGAGACACAGAATCGGAAACAGGCTCCAGGCTCTGAGCCATCAGCCCAGAGCCCGACGCGGGGCTCGAACTCACGGACCGCGAGATCGTGACCTGGTTGAAGTCGGACGCTTAACCGACTGCGCCACCCAGGCGCCCCTGGAGTTTGAATATTTCTAATTGGTTGCTATAATGCTTCTGTTTAAACCTTACGTCTATTGGCAGTTTCTAGCTGTTGTTAATCTGGGCTAGAGCTTCCTTGAGAGAAAATAATACTTTTCTTTTTTTTCTATGCTCTATTCTATATGCTCAATAATATCAATAAACATTTCTATATATGTGAAATTGTAGTATGTGTGAGAGTTAAAGGAAGCAAGAGTAGATCAGAAGCTATCTCTTCCACCTATCTGTTGTTCCCAGGTTGCATATGTGCCAGATTAGTGTAGGACCTTTTAACCTCAAAAATTCAACTGTGGGAAGCTGGGCTTAGCAGGCAATCAGCTAGTCGGATGCTTAACCAAAGTACCCAACTTAATCTTCTCTGTTATCCCATGGTCAAATAGGTGAAAATATAGAGAAACAGAGTTATAAATAGAATGAACAACTAGAAGTACAAATTAGAACATACCAGGCATTAGGAGGATTTTCTGTCAGTAGAAGACAGATTCCTGTGCCAGTAGCAAGGACAGGCAGGAAAAAGGTAGATTTTTCTACCCATCTCTGTTGCATACCTACAACTTAAGGAAGTAGGGTCTTTGCCAACCAGAAACTTGGCAACTACCCACTGTGTGTTGCAACTGTTATCTGCAGCATCCAGGGTTCTTTCTCCCCTCCCATCTCTCTTATCATTACCTCTCTACTTCCCTTGGTGACCGCAGTTCTGTAAAGGCAGAAGTGAACTTGTTTGGGCACATTTTTCAGATGTAAAGGGAATAGTAGTAGGAAAGGACAGAGAGGAGAAAATCCATGGGGCTGGTATGCATTTTTTCAGGCCCTACTTCAAATAAACACAAATGAAGTGTTTCTTTTGGAAAATTTCAAGTATGTGTAAGAGTAAAGAGGATAGTTTATGAACTCTCTTGTACCAGCCACCAGCTTAAACAACTCTTACTTAGTTAGGCCCTGCCTTTTTTTTTTTTAAACGTTTATTTATTTATTTTGAGAGAGGGAGGGGCAAAGAGGGAGAGGGAAAGAGAGGATGCCAATCAGGCTCCGCGCTGTCTGTGCAGAGTTGGATGCGGGGCTTGGTGCGGGGCTCGATGCCATGAACCTGTGAGATCATGACCTGAGCCAAAATCAAAAGTTGGATGCTTAACCCAAATACCCCAACCCCTGCTTTTTTTTTTTAACTTTTTTTTTTTTTTAACGTTTATTCGTTTTTGAGACACAGAGACTGAGTGCAAGTAGGGGAGGGGCAGAGAGAGAGGGAAACACAGAATCTGAACCAGGCTCCAGGCTCTGAGCTGTCAGCACAGAACCCCATGATGGGCTCAAACTCATGAACCATAAAATCATGACCTGAGCCGAAGTCGGTTGCTCAACCGGCTGAGCCACCCAGGTGCCCCTCCAAGCTCTGCTTTTGATTAGGGAAGAACTATGTCCTGTTTCAAAGTATCCGGGATTAAACTGCTAATTGTATACACCACATAACCAGGCAACAGGATCAGGAGAGCCTTCCTTAGTTCATCAGAGCAAATGGTAAGTCATGGGATCCTTAACCTAGGATCCATGTATTGACTTCAAGGCATGACAGACTAAACTGGTAAACAAAATTCTTTGTGCTGGAGAGAAAGTATATGATTCTGATGGATCCTCAAAGAATCCTTAATTTCCAAAATAGATGAGAGCCACAATAGTATATGACTGCATATCACCAGATAGTTGACTGAGTTGTATGAATCAATCTTTTCTCCAGGTAAAGAACTGAGAGTTAAAAGTCAAGTAATACTGAAGTGGATAGTAAAGGGGAGAAACTAACTAGAATTTATCTAACTTTTTTCTTAGCAAACACCAAATCTGGATAGTTTGCTCAACCTTCAAATAATTCATTTTTTTTTTAAAGCCATCATGGGCTTATTAAGAAACTGCAAAATAAATAAATCTTATACTTGACACACAGAGCAAAATTGTACTTGAAAAAAACAAGATATTAGGTGGTATTTGTTTTCTTCTCAAAGTTATTTAATGAATCTGAAATGGAATGTTAAAGACAACAGATTGACATAGAAGGGAACCAGTCAAGATATCAGCAAAGATTATAGTAATAATACCTAAATATTTATTGAGTATAACATATTGTATTAAAACTGCTCATGAATTAGCTAATTAAATCTAATTAAATGAGTATTCTCAAGAAAATTTAAATAAATAGTTTAAATTACTTCCCCAAGATCCTACAACTAGTAAGAGGGAGGCTCATATTTGATTCCATATAGACTGACTCCAGGGCTCTTGAGCTAGAGGAAATAAGGATGATGACAAAGGTTCTTGAATCATTCTTGGTATTTTTCTGTGTTTTAAAATTTCTTCAAGACTCAACAAAACTCATAAAAATACTGAAATTCAGTATACTTTTAAAATTCACAATGAAGGGGTCAAAAGATAGTGTGAAAATCAAGGCAGTGATGTGTAAGAGAAGTTGGAGGATGTCTTCTCAAATGCAGCAGTAGAAAAGGATCAAAAAGTTGAAAATGACAAAGGGGAGCCTGGGTGGCTTGGTTGAGGATTCAACTTTGGTTCAGGTATTGATCTTATGGCTTGTGAGTTCAAGCCCCTCATCAGGCTCTCTGCTGGCAACTCAGAGCGTGCTTCAGATCCTCTGTCTCCCTCTCTGCTCCTCCCCTACTCATGCTCTCTCTCCCTCTCTCTCAAAAATAAATAAACATTAAAAAAAAAAAAGATGAAAATGACAGGTACAAAGAATAAAGACTCAATGTGTAGATGAATAGTATTCCTGAATAAAAGAATAATAAATAGAAGAGAAGCAATAATCAAAGGTGAAGTAGACGACAACATCCTTGAACTTAAAAAAGCCTAAGTTTATAATTTGAAGGATTTCACTGTGATATGTGAATACGAGATATATCAGGTTGAAAATTTTGAGGATTAAAAGATACGTTGTAAGCATCCAGGCAAAAGGTGAAAAGGAGACTGCTACAAAAGCTCTAAATAAAACTAATCAAAGAGTTTCTGTTCACTATTAAATAGCAAAAGACAATGGAACAATATTTATGGTGTTATTAGGAAAAGGAAAATGTCTACACATTTGCCTATTAATAAAGGGCAGAAAATAAAGGAGATAATATTAAAGAGGTGCAAGAATAATAGAGTGATAGAATGTAAGACCACCTTATCATCAATGAAAATAAAAATGAATACATTAACATATACATTTAGAAGACAGAGACTCAAGTTGGGTCAAAAAAACAATATCCAAGATTTACATGACCTGATTTTGATGCTTACTATAAAGCTACAGTAATCAAGACAGTGTAGTATAAGTGAAAGAAAGATATTTAGATCAATGAAGCAGAATATAGAGCCCAGAAATATAGTTGACTGATCTTTGAGGAAGATCAGGAAGGAGGAAGGGCAATTCAGTGGAGAAAGGAGAGTCTTTTCAGTAAATGAGGCAGGAGCAATTGAAGTTTACATGCAAAAAAATGAACCTATACATAGATCTTACACCTTTCACAAAAATTAACTGGACATGATTAATAGACTTAAATGTAAAACCTAAAAAGATAAAGCTTCTAGAAGAAAAGTAGCAGAAAATCTAGGTGACTTTGGGTTTGGCAACACCTTTTTAGATACAACAGCAAAACATATCTGATGAAGGACTTTACAAAGTCAGCCAGTTGCAAAGTTAGGGAGCAGTGCACAAAAGGCTACCCTTACTTCTGACATCAGTTGCAAGTTCAAGGGTCTCGTAAATTACCTTCAGGTTTGGTAGGTTTAGAAGGACTCACAGAATTCATTGAAAGATATTTTACTCATGGTTATGGCTTATTACAGCTAAAGGATGCAAATTAAAATCATTCAAGTGAATGGGGCACCTGGGTGGCTTAGTTTGTTGAGTGTCCAACTCTTGATTTTGCTTCAGGTCATGATCGCAGGATCATGAGATTGAGTCCTGTGTCAGGTGCCATGCTCAGCTTGGAGATTCTCTCTCTCTCCTTCTGCCTCTCTCTCTCTCTCTCTCTCTCTCTCTCTCTCTCTCTCTCTCTCTCAAATGGAAAAAATAACCAGTCAAGTGAAAAGGCACATAGGCCAAAGTCCAGAAAAGTACCAATGTGGAGCCTCCAGTTGTCTTCTTCCCATGGAGACATGGACAATGTTACTTTACCAATATTGATGCTTGACAGCTTTGCACAGAGTATTGCCAACCAGAAAAACTCACATGAGCTTTGGTGTCTGGAGTCTTTTTTGGGGTTCAGTCACCTAAACCTGACTAGCAGTTCATGTGACTCATTTGTCTCCAGTCCCTCAGTAGGTTAGTTGATGTGACTCAAACACCCCCAGTCTAAGTCTCATTGTTGATATGACTCAAAGCCTCCACCCTTTATCATATTTTTAAACACTTTTATCAGGCAAGACGTTTTAAGAGTTTAGAGATTACCTCCCAGGAACTAAGGACAAAAGCCAGACTTCTCTTTGGGTAAGAAATTCTTGACTACCTAAATAGGTATCCAAAATATGAAAAGAATAATAATAAGAATTGTATTCAACAACAATAAGAAAACAAACAACTGAATTGAAAAGTGGGCAGACACCTCACCAAAGGATGTATACAGAAGAAAATGAAAAGATACTCAGTATCATTTGTCAATAAGGAATTGCAAGTTAAAACAACAGTGAAATAGCACTATACTCCTTTTAGAATGGCTAAAATCCGACAAGATGACAATGCCAAATTGATGATAAGTATGTGGAGCAAAAGGGACTCTCATTTATTGTTACAGAAAATGCAAAATGATGCAGGCACTTTGGAAGACAGTTTGGTAGTTGCTTTCAAGCTAAACAGTCTTCGAGAAGTCCTGTCTTCCATTATCCTTTAGGTGTTTACTTATGTGATTAATTTCCCATATATAGCCAATTTCCCATCTCTGCCACTGCCCTAAATGAAAACCTTCCTCACATTAATTCAACTCTGAAACTGAGTACATTAGAAACAGAGAATAATCCCTCTCCTCAAGCATTCATAGAGTATTTACAGACAGTTGTCATACTAGAAGACAAAAATATCAATGTAGCTTATTAAGCAGAAATGTGATAGACCATTGTATCTGGCCAAAATGCAGTAAACTTGAAATTAATGAATGAAGCCCATTTGTCAGTTCTTTCTCCAAAAAGCTATTAAATCGAAGCGGAAAACTAAACTGCAACAACTATTAAAAATAAGAGGAAATTATAATTTTATTTATACATACCTATACACATATATATGGGATGCAGCCAAGGCTGTTTATGTGCTTTTATTATTTTAAAATGGAATAAAGGGAGGGGTGCCTCGGTAGCCCAGTTGGTTGAGCATGCAACTCTTTGATTTTAGCTCAGGTCATGATCCCAGGGTCATGAAATCCAGTCCCATGTAGGGCTCCATGTTGAACGTGGAGCCTGCTTAAGATTCTCTCTCTCCCTCTCTCTCTCCCCTGCTGCCCCTCTCCCCCACTCATGCTTTCTCTCTCTCTCTTCAAAATAAAATCTAAAAAATTTTAGATGGAATGAGGGGCAGCCAGGGGCACCTGGCTGGCTCAGTTGGAAGAGCATGCAACTCTTGATCTCAGGGTGGCAAATTCAAGCCTCACATTGGGTGTAGGGATTACTAGAAAAATAAACTTCAAAAAAATAATAATAAAATGGAATGAAACAATGAATTCACCTCCCAAAGTTAAACAAAGGTTAGCAAGAGGAGGAATATATAAATGTAAAGACAAAATTGAGCAAAATCAGAAGATAGAAAAGTGGTAAAACAAAAATCCAGGTAAATTGGCCTGGTAATAAACAAACTCTAGGAAGTCATTTAGTGTAATGTTAGAATATTAGAGGAATCTTTATATAGAATTTTTAAAAATTATCAAATTACCATATAGCAATTATGTTAAAAATTTGAAAATACTGATGAAAGAAATTATTTGGGGGAAATATAAATGATCAAAATTGAATATGTTAACATTAAAGTTTGTTTATTTTGAAAGGAAGGGTGAGGGGCAGAGAGAGAGGGAAAGAGAGAATCCCAAGCAGGCTCTGCACTGTCAGCCTGGAGCCTGACACAGGACTCAAAGCCACAAACTGGTGTCATGATCTGAGCTGAAGCTAAGAGTCGGACACTTAGCTGACTGAGCCATTTACATACCTCTAATCTATTTTTTTAAAGTCTGTTTGGGAAGCCTGGATGGTCAGTTAAGTGTCCAGCTCCTGATTTCTGCCCAGGTCATGATCTCATAGTTCATTAGTTTGAGCCCTGCATTGGACTCTGTACTGACAGCGTGAAGCCTGCTTGGGATTCTCTCTCTCTCTGCCCCTCCCCCCACTCATTCTCTCTCTCTCTCTCTCTCTCTCTCTCTCTCTCTCTCTCTCTCCCCCTCTCTGTCTCTCTCTCTCTCTCTCAAAATAAATAAATAGACTTTTAAAAAAGTCTGTTTTATTATTATTTTTCAGTAAACTCTACACCATCAACATGGGGCTTGAACCCGAGATCAAGAGTCACATGCTGTATTGACTCAGCCAGCCAGGTGCCCCCAAAATTGATTATTTTAAAAAGTAGAAAACTTGAATTCTAATATGTTGGAAGAAATAATAAATATTATTATCCCCAAAACTCATTTTTTTTTTTTTAGAGAGAGAGAAAGAGCATGCAAGCAAGGGAGAGGGGCAGAGGGGGAGAGAGAGAGAGAGAGAGAGAGAGAGAGAGAGAGAGAGAGAAAATCTTAAGCAGGCTGTATGCTCAGCAAGGACCCTGACACAGGGCTTGATCTCACAGACCTGGGATCACAACCTGAACCAAAATCAAGAGTTAGACGCCCAACCGACTGAGCCACCCAGGTTCCCCGCCCCCCGCTTCAAAATCACTTTTAAAAAGACTCTTCTCACAGTGTTAATGGGTAAGCTTTTCTCCTGTTGCTATGAATATATAATTCAGCCGATAAAACATGCAGACTGTAAAACCAAAGGCTTCCATTGCATGAAAAACTAATTTAACTCACATAATAAAATGTAACAGTACAGAAAGTAGCAAACCAATCACACACCTATTAAAGCAAACAACCAAATTATTAGCAAATAAAATTGACATTATCATAAGAGAACTATATAGCATGAACCAGATAGAATTTGTTTCAAGAAAGTATGATAAGAAATTACCGATAATACATTTATATAAGTAGATAAATGGGAGCCATATTTTTGTCTGAAATACTTTACGGGCTACAGTTTTAAAAATTGGGTCACTTTTTAAAAAGTCTCGATGAAGTAGGAATTAAAAGATTAAACTATATATTTTCTAAAAGTCCATCTTTTTTTTTTTTTTTTTTAAGTTTATTTATTTTGAGAGAGAGCAGTGGAGGGGCAGAGAGAGAGAATCCCAAGCAGGCTCCACATTATCAGGGCAGAGCCCAGCTCGGGGCACTAACTCACAAATTGTGAGATCATGACCTGAGCTGAAATCAAGAGTGGGACACCTAGCCAGCTGAGTCACCTAAAAGTCCATCTTCAAGTTAATTAGCCAATATCATGTTAAAAACATTTCCATTAGAAAGAGAATTCCCATTTAAAATAGAAACAAGATAAGAAGGTTCACCGGCACCATTATTATTTATTTGGTTTTCTGTTTTTGTTTTTTTGTTTTGGTTTTTGGTTTTTGGTTTTTTGAGAGATTGCCTGCGCGTTCATGCACAAGTAGCGGGGAGGGACAGAGGAAGGGGGAGAGACAGAATCTTAAGCAGGCTCCACACCCAGCCTGGTGCAGGGCTTGATCTCACAACCTCAAGCTATTGACCTGGGCCACAATCAAGAGTCTGATGCTTAACCAACTCAGCCACCCAGGCACCCATATTTCAGTCATTTTCAAATGTGTCATTTGGTGGCTTTAAGTACATTTTCACTGTTGATGTTTAACCATCTGAGCCACCCAGGCACCCCTCTGTTGCTTTTTTTGTTTGTTTGTTTTTGTTTTAAAAATTTTTTTTCAACGTTTATTTATTTTTGGGACAGAGAGAGACAGAGCATGAACGGGGAGGGGCAGAGAGAGAGAGGGAGACACAGAATCAGAAACAGGCTCCAGGCTCTGAGCCATCAGCCCAGAGCCTGACGCGGGGCTCGAACTCACGGACCGCGAGATCGTGACCTGGCTGAAGTCGGATGCTCAACCGACTGCGCCACCCAGGCGCCCTTGTTTTTTTTTTTAAGTCAGGTTTATTGAGGTAACTACATGCAGTAAAGTTTACTCGTTTCTGTTTTTTGTATGTTATATATAATGAGCCCTGCAACCTTGTGAAACTCACTAGTTTACTAAAATTTATTACTTTTGCTAGCTTTTTAAAATAGATTTGGAGTGTCTGTGCCAGCCAGCATTCCTTGGATAGACACCATGTGCTCATAATGTAATATCCTTTTTTATCTATTGCTGTATCATTTGCTAACATTTTGTTAAGAATCTTTTTTATAGTGGTAAAATATACATAACATAAAATTTACTATTTCAACCATTTTCTTTTTGAACTTTATTTATTTATTTTGAAAGAGGGAGAGAGAGAGAGCACATATGTGGGAATATGTGAGCGGGGGAGAGGCCAAGAGAGAGGGAGAGAGAGAATCCCAAGCAGGCTCAATGCTGAATAGCATCTTGATGCAGGGTTCAGTCTCACAAACTGTGACATCATGACCTGAGTTGAAATCAAGAGTCAAACTAATGGACTGAGCCACCCAGGTGCCCCTATCTTCAAGTTTATAATTTGGTGGCTTTAAGTACGTTCACATTGTTGTGCAACTATCACCACTATCCATCACCATTTTTCTCATCATCCCAAACAGAAACTCCATACCAATGAAATAATAATTCCCTATTCCCCCTTTTCTGGCCGCTAGTAACCATTGGGTCTCATTTTTTGTCTTTATGAATTTGATTATTCTAGGTAACTTATGTAAGTGGAGATATATGTTATTTGTTCTTTGGCTTATTGTACTTAGCATAATATTTTCAAGGTTTGTCTAATTATAGCATGTATCAGAATTTCCTTCCTTTTTAAGGCTTAATTAACTGGTTTTTTGCAACTGTGTTCAAGAAGGATATTGGTTTGGAATTTCTTGTAATTTATTTGTTTGGTTTTGTATCTGGTTAGTTACAAAATGAGTTGGAAAATGAGTTGGAAAATGTTTTCTACCCCTCTGTTTTCTGGAAGAGTTTGTATAATATTAGATTAGTTTTTCCATAATTGTTTGGTAGAAATTGCCATTGAAGACCTTTGGGCCTAGAGTTTTCTTTGTGGTGAAGTTTTAAACTGGGAATTAAATTTCTGTAATAGGTATGGGGCTATTCAGGTTGTCTGTTTTTTTTGGTTTTGGGGGTTTCTTTTGTTTGTTTGTTTTTTCTTTTTGAGTGAGCTCTGGTAGTTTGTATCCTTCAGTGAATTTGGAAATGTGTTGTTTAATTGGGAATTTTCCAGAAATCTTTGTTATTGATTTCTAATTTAATTCTTTTGTGATCAGAGACCATCCTTTGTTTTACAGTTTTGAAGTTTGCTTCAAGATCTGTCATATGGCGTATATCAGTTAATGTTCCAAGTGTACTGAAAAGATTGTGGATTTTGCAGATGTTGAATGGAGTGTTCTATAAATATTAATGATGCCAGCTTGATTGCTAGTGTTTCTCAGATTTTCCATATCTTTTTTTAAAATTAAAAAAAAATGTTTATTTTTTGAGAGAGACAGAGTGCAAGCAGGAGAGGGGCAGAGAGAGAGGGAGACACAGCATCTGAAAGCAAGCTCCAGGTTCCGAGCTGCCAGCACAGAGCCAAGCATGGGGCTGGAACCCATGAACTCCAAGGTCATGACCTGAGCCAAAGCAGACACCTAACTGACTGAACTGCCTAGGTGCCCCCAGAATCTCTGTATCTTTATTTTGTGTCCACTTGTTCTGTTGATTACTGAGAGAACAATGTTGGTCTCCAGTTTTAATGGTGCCTTTTCTATTTCTTCTTTGAGTTGTCACTTTCTTACATATATTTTGAAACTCTGTTGTTGGGTACATGCACAGTCAGGATTGTTATATGTTATTTTGTTTTTTTTTGTGCTGTTTTCTCATAGCATTATGTAATACCCATGTTTATCCCTGGTAACAGTGCTTGTTCTGGGAATCTATGAATTTTAATTAGGGTCTCTAGATAAGTTATATTCAATGTAATTATTGAGATGTTGGATTTAAATCTGCCATATTGCTAACAATAAATTTCATATTAAAAAAATAAATAAATGTCATATTTCTTGTTTTTTTTTTTTTTCTTCCTGTGTGTCCCTTCTGTTCTCTATTCCTTTCCTTTTTTTCCCCCTTTATTTATTTTGGATAAATTAGGTATTTTTATTGTGATTCCATTTTATTTCTACTTTCTACTTTGCTGATTTGTTATACCTCGTTTTAATTTTTTTTTTTTTTTTAGTGTTTGCACTAAGGTTTACAGAGTACATCTTTAAGTTACCACAGTCTCTTTCTTTTTAAAAAATTTTTTTAAGTTTTATTTATTTATTTTGAGAGCAAGAGAGAATAAGCAAGGGAGGGGCAGAGAGAGAGGGAGATAGAGGATCCGAAGTGGGTTCTTTGCTCTCAGTGTGGAGCCCGATGCGGGGCTTGAACCCACAAATTGTGAGATCATGACCTGAGCTCAAGTCAAAAATTGGATGCTTAACCATCCAGTTAAGCCACCCAAGTGCCCCTGTCACAGTCTACTTTCAAAGAATGTTACCATACCATGTATACTTCCTTTTCTACTCTCTTATCTTTTGTGCATTGTTAGCATACATTTTGTTTTTACATTATTACAACCCTATAATACATTGTTAGTGTTTTGGTTTATATTCTCAGTTATCTCTTAAAGTGATTAAAGATTAAAGAGAGGAAGAA
Organism: Herpailurus yagouaroundi; assembly: GCF_014898765.1. NCBI lineage: Eukaryota > Metazoa > Chordata > Mammalia > Carnivora > Felidae > Herpailurus > Herpailurus yagouaroundi. The sequence continues at coordinate 37,485,797 of NW_024412400.1, read as the reverse complement.
ATTTTTGTCCAGTCTAATAATGAGAAAGTTGAAATAGTTATTTTAAAGCCCTTGTCTTATGTTTCTAAAATCTGGGTCATATATAAGTCTGTTTCAATTGATTGATTGATCTCTTGCAATTGTTTTTTCCCCCCTATTGTAGGTGTGTTACAGTTTTAATGCCAGACATTTCATATAAAAGAACAGTGGAGATTGAAGTAAATAGTACCTATGCCTGGAAATGGGCACACTTCTTTTGTTAGGCCATTTGTTTATGGGATTGAGGTAGTCAGTCAGAAGTTGAGCTAGGTTTAGGTTCTAGTATTGCTGTGATTATGTTCAGTGTGCGTCAAGGGAAGAAAGAGGTTGAACCTTCAAGAAAAATGTTGGTCTTTAGAAAGGGAAAATAATTCTTTTTTAATTAATTAGTTAATTAATTAATTCATTAATTCTTGAGAGAGAAAAGGTGGGGAGGTACAGAGAGAGAGGGAGACAAAATGCCAAGCAGGTTCTGCACTGTCATCACAAGAGCCCGATGCGGGGCTCGAACTCATGAACTGTGAGATCATGACCTGAGCTGAAATCAAGAGACAGATGCTTAACCAACTGAGCCACCCAGGTGCCCTAGAAATAATTCTTAATACTGCATAATGGTAGTAGAGTTTGTCTTATGGCCAGACCTATTCAAGTCATGTGTGACTCTTAAGAGAATAGGGTAGGTGTAAATTTTTATGAAACAACAAAACAATTAGCTTTTAAAATATAATTTCATGAGAGTGATCTTATTAACTCACTAGCAGTACTGTCTATGTGTATCCCTTATAGGGTAATATAATATAGTAAGGGAGCAAAATATTCTTCCTTATTTCAGAAAAGGCAAAACTTGAAACTTTGGCATCTCATAGACTACCAGTGTTCCCACAGAGGAAGGGGGAGGTGATCTGTTCCTAATGGAGGCAGCATTACTCAGCAATACTTACTAGGAATGAGCTTTTAATGAAGCCACGTAAAAGACTAAAGTGGTGTTTCTTAGCTTCGATACACACTAAAATCATCTGATTCCTTTAGAGCCATATTTATGCCTTAGTCCTGCCCTCAGTGATTCAGATGGAGTTGCTCTGAGGTGTGACTTGGATGTAAGTTTCCTAGTCGATTCTAATATGCAGCCAGGGCTGGGGATCACTGCTCTAGAGGCTCACAGAAGTCCGTGTGGGCTATTGGAGACTTTGTAAGGTCTGGAATATTTGTATTAGCAGATGAAGGAAATACCAAGTGATATTTAAGTTACTATTATTGCTGTGATATACAGAAAAAGCAATTGTTTTTCTTTTTTTTTTTTTTAACATTTATTTATTTTTGAGACAGAGACAGAGCATGAACAGGGGAGGGTCAGAGACAGAGGGAGACACAGAATCTGAAGCAGGCTCCAGGCTCTGAGCTGTCAGCACAGAGCCTGACACATGCCTCGAACTCACGATCATGACCGTGAGATCATGACCTGAGCCAAAGTCAGACACTTAACCGACTGAGCCACCTAGGGACCCCCAGATTTTGGTTTCTAATACTATTCTCTAAGACTCCTTAGAAAAATAGCTAATGTAGGGGCACCTGGGTGGCTCAATCAGTTAAGTGTCCAGCTCTTGATATCAGCTCAGGTCATTATCTCAAGTCTCATGGGATCCAGCCCCGAGTTGGGCTCTGTGCTACCTGGAGCCTGCTTGAGATTCTTTCCCTCTCGCTCTGCCTCTCCCCCACTCGCACTCTCACACTCTCTCTCTAAAATAAAATTTTAAAAAATAAAAGTAAAATAGAAAAATAGCTAATCTAGGTTTGGGGCAGGAAATACACAAGATGAAGCTGGAGTGCCTTATCATACCAGAAAGTAAGGAAGTGCTACCAAAAAAAGTGGATCCTGCAGAGCGACACAGGAGCCAACTTGAAAAAGTTCCCAGTGGCCAAAAGTGGAGCAATTTGAGCAGCAAAATAAATAGGGCGATGTTGGATTTTAACCTAAGGTATGAAATAAAAATACGTGAGGGGCGCCTCGGTGGCTCCATCAGTTAAGTGTCCAACTTCCACTCAGGTCATGATCTCATGGTTCATGAGTTTGAGCCCCACACTGGGCTCTCTGCTGTCAGCACAGAGCCTGCTTCAGATCCTCTGTCTCTGTCTCTGTCTCTCTCTCTCTCTGTCCCTCCCCCGTCCAAAAAACAAATAAACATTAAAAAAATAAAAATACATGAGTACATACTCATATAAATAGTGATTGAATAAATAAGTGAGGGAGAAGAGACAAGTCTCCATACAGAATTCCAAATAATTTACTTAGACACTGATTGAGACACTTCTCCCTCAAGGAGGTAGAGTGTAAACTCTCCAACCCTGCCTTGAATATGGGCTGCACTTAGTGTGGTGTTTCCAAATTGTAGTTTATGGGAACAAAGGGTGGAGGTGGGAGAGTAACTTTATGGTGGAGACACCTAGAAAAATAGCCCTAGCCAGTTGATCCTCAAAGTTCACTTTCTCAGCCATAAGTCATGTTGATAGCAGGTGCCCTTGATATGATGTGATGACATCTTCTTCCCTATAACTCATAACCCTAGTCTAACAATGAGAAAAAATCAGACAAACCCATATTGAGTGGCATTGTACAAAATGCCTAATACTTCTCAAAACTGTCAAGGCCATCAAAACCAAGGCAGATTTGAGAAACTTCACAAACCAGCAGAGGCTTAGTAAACATAACTACATATAAAACAAATAAATACATTAAATATTGGCATTATAAGAAAAAAACAGAGTAGCAGTATGGAAAATTCACAAAAGAAATGTAAATGGATAATAAAAATATAAACATGTATTCAACCGGACCAGTAATCAAAATGAAAATTTATTTTATTTTATTTTAATTTTTTTTTTTACATTTATTTATTTTTGAGAGACAGAGAGAGACAGCATGAGCAGGGGAGGGGCCCAGAGAGGAAGAGACACAGAATCAGAAGCAGGCTCCAGGCTCCGAGCTGTCAGCCCAGAGCCCGATGCGGGGCTCGAACCCACGAACTGTGAGATCATGACCTGAGCCAAAGTCTGACGCTTTAACCAACTGAGCTACCCAGGCGCCCCAAAATGCAAATTTAAATAACAAAAGCCAATGTTTGCCAGTCAGTTCAGCAAAGATTTTGCTGTTTTGTTGTTGTTAATACCCACCTTGGGGTAGTAGAGGATGGTCTAGGGACTCAGAGTGATACAACCTCTCTGGAGGATAATTTGCTCAGTGCCTATCAAAAATCTTCAAAATAGGCAAAGTCTGGCTCAGATTTTCTCTTCTGTGGATTTATCCTGATTAAAGAAGATCTGTGGGAAGATTTTGGCAAAGAATATTTACCACAGCATCGTTGATGAGAATGAAAAATTGGAAGCAGTTAGATAATTAGTTGAGCATTGTGACACTGTTGTATCATGGTATTCTATAGATGTTACAAACTAAATAATTTATTATATTAAAAAAATTAAACCAGCATGGATATAGCATGATCACTCCCCCTGCTTTTTTTAGAAAAAGAAAAATATGTAGCATAGGAAAAGACTTGATATATGTATGTAAAACATTAATTATAATTATTTCTGGGTGTTTTAATTACGTATTTTCTGTTTTTCTGCAATGTGCATGTCCAAATTTTGAACATCATATAAAAAGTTATTTCAAAAAAAATCTTTTTTCCTCTGTCAAATTAACAAAAGTTTCTTTAAAATTTTGACCTTGTTGGCAAAAGTGTGGGAAATTGGTATCTTCATATCATATCCACTTCTTTTTTTTGTTTGTTTATTTATTTTTGAGAGAGAGACAGAGCACAAACAGGGGAGGGGCAAAGAGAGAGAGAGAGGGAGACACAGAATCCAAAGCAGGCTCCAGGCTCTAAGCTGTGAGCACAGAGCCCGACATGGGACTTGAAGTCACGAACTGCAATATCATGACCTGAGCCAAAATTGGATGTTTAACTGACTGGGCCAGCCAGGCACCTCTTCTTATCCACTTCTTAGTCTACTTGTATTTATTCTCATCTTCTTATCTATTTCTTATTCTTCATATCTACTTCTGTTAGGAGTGTCAGTATAAGTCCTCCGAGAAGCAAATAGCAAATTGGTAATACACATCAAACTCCTGAAAACAGTTGATATGCTTTCACCTAGTAAAAACCCTTCTGAGAGTTTGTCATTAGAAAAAAATTAAAGATTTGAGGGGCACCTGGGTGACTCAGCCAGTTGAGCGTCTGACTCTTAATCTTGGCTCAGGTTGTGATCTCACGGTCATGGGATCGAGCCCCATGTCAGGCTCCATGCTGGGTGTGGAGTCTGCTGAAGATTCTCTCCCTCTATTCTTCTGCCTCTCTCCTTTGCTCACACACACAGTCTCTCTGTCTCTCTCTCTCAAATAAAAATAAAATAATACAAAAAAATAAAATAAAAAATAAGAGATTTGAGTGTAGAAGTGTTTACTACATAATTATGTATAATGGCAAAATATAGAGACTGTGTAAATATCCACTTATAGGGAAATAAAATATGACACATCTGCACAGTGGAATATTGTACATTCATGATGTGTTTTAGAGAATATTTGTTGAGGTCTGATAATCCTTGTGTTTCTTTTTAGACTTCTCAGAATGGCATCCATAATCCTGATTCATTCCCCATGTTCTTTGCTGTAGCCTCAGACAAGAAAATAAGAAATAGTTTCCTTCTACTATTTTGTGCAAAAGATAAAAATTAGTCAGTTACTTTTCTTCTAGAGCCGATCCCTCATGTGAATTTTATTTGGCTTCCTCAGTTTATTTGCTTTACTTTTAAGATTATAGGTGTTATGTGAGCCTTTTCACGGTTCTGTGCTGCCTGAAATGCTCCTCTCCCTGCTTTTACCATGTTGACACCTCCTCATCCTCCAGGTTGCAGCTTAAATATCACCTCCTTCAGAGAGACCTTCCTAGAACACTTTGTCTAAAGAACACACGTGGAATATCACTTCCCAGCTCTCTGATACCACTAGTTTCTTTCCTAGTAATGGATGTAGTTGGCATTTTCATATTTGCTTGCTTGTGTATAGTGTTTCCTCCATTAAACTGTAACTTCCTGAGGCTAAGGATTATATTTTTTCCTTCTCCAGTGTATTTTTAGATCCCTTGCTTAAGGCTGGCATAACAGTTAGTGAACAGTTAGTAAATATGCATAGAATGAATGAACTGGCTTAATTTTACATCTCATCAAGAATTTATCACGTAATTTGGGGCACCTGGGTGGCTCAGTTCATTCAGCGTCTAACTCTTAATTTAGGCTCAGGTCATGATCATGTTTGAACCCCGCATCAGCCTCTGCACTGACAGCGTAGAGCCTGCTTAGGATTCCCTCTCTCCCTCTCCCTCTCTCTCTCTCTCTCTCTCTCTCTCTGTCTCTCTCTGCCCCTCCCCAGCTCACTCTCTCTCTTTCTCTCTCAAAATAAATAAACTAAAAAAAAAAAAAAAAAAACAGAATCGTCATGTAATTAATGTAGATTGTACCAAAATTATTTTTATAACACATTGATCTTAGCTGTCCTGGTCTTGATATTTTAATGTATTTAATGTTGAATATAGAGGTAGGAGGTTGGGTTAGACTCAAGAAGTAAAAGAAGCTCTTATAATAGAGGTGGAGCTACTAATGGATGCAGAGGAGTGGGTAGACTGAAGAAGTAAAGCAGAGGAGAAAAGACATTTTCACAAGACTGTTGTATGTGTTTTTTAAAAAGTAGACTTTATTTTATCAGCAAAGTTTTAGGTTCATAGTAAAATTAAGGGGAAGGTGCAGATTTCCCATATGCCCTCTGCTCCTGTTCCTACATTTTTTTTTTAATTTTTAAAACATATTTATTTTGAGAGAGTGTGCGCACAAGTGGGGGGGGCAGAGAGAGAGGGAGAGAGAGAATCCCAAGCAGCCTCCGTGCTGACAGCGTGGAGCCAGAGCCCAACACAGAGCTGAGTCTCACAAACTGTGAAATCATGACCTAAGCCAAAATCAAGAGTCAGTCACTTGACCAACTGAGCCACCCAGCGCCTCTTGTTCTTTTTTTTTTTAATGTTTTTATTAGAGTAAAATAGACATAATATAAAACTTATCCTGTTAGCCATTTTTAAAGATTCCATTCAGTGGTACCGAATGCATTCATAGTGTTGTGCCACCATCATACCATCCATCTCCATAATTTTTCATCTTGCAAAACTGAACTCTTTACCCATTAAATAGTAACTCTCCATTCTCCCCTCCCTAAGCCCCTGACAGCCACAATTCTGCTTTATATCTCTATGATTTTGACAACTCTAAGTAGTCATGTAAGTAGAATCCTACAATGTGTCTCTATGTGACATAGTGTACTGTCCTTAAGGTTCATCTGTGTTGTAGCATGTCTCAGAATTTTCTTCCTTTTTTTTTTAATGTTTATTTAATTTTGGGACAAAGAGCACAAGTGGGGAGGGGCAGAGAGAGAGGGGGTCAGAGAATCCCAAAGTGGGCTCCATGCTGATAGCAGAGAGCCCAATGGGCTCGAACTCACGAAGTGCAAGATCATGACCTGAGCTGAAGTAGGATACTTAACAGACTGAGCCACCCAGGCACCCCGAATTTTCTTCCTTTTTAAGGCTGAGTAATATTCTATTGTATGTATTTACTACATTATGCTTATCATTTGTGCATCAGTGGACACATGGGGTTCTTCTGTGTTTTAGCCATTATGAATAATGCTGCTAAGAACATGGAAGTATAAATGTCTCTATTAAGCCCTGCTTTCAATTCTTTTGATTATATACCTGGAGGTGGAGTTGACCCAGTGGAATCATATGGTAATCCTGTTTTTAATTTCTTGAGGTGTCAACATTCTGATTTCCATAGTAGCTGTACATTTTACATTGCATCAACAGTGCTCAAAGAATCCAATTTCCGCACATCCTCGTCAACACTTATTTTCTGTTGTTTTGATAGTAGCCATCCTAATGCTTATGAGGTGATACCTCATTATAATTTTAATTTGCATTTCCCTAGAGATTGGAGATATTGAAATCTTTTCATGTGCATATTGGCTATTTGTATATTTTCTTTGGAAAAATGGTTATTTAAGTCCTTTGTCCATTTTTGAATCAGGTTGTTTGGTTTTTTGTTGTGGTTAAGTTTTAGGTAGAAGATAAGGTTTGATACCTTCTAAGATAGAAGATAATGGGCCAAATCAAGGAAAATTTAGATTACTGTTTTAAGTAGTTTGCTGTTATTGTCTAGACCAGAGATGTTTAATAGAACTTTCCATGATGATGGAAATGTTCTGTATCTGCAAGCCGTTAGCCACATGTGGCTGTTGAGGACCCAACATGTATATAGTGCAACTGACAAATTGAGTTTTGCATTTTATTTAACTTTAATCAATTTAAATTTAAATAGCCACATGTGGCTTAAGGCTACCACTATTTTTGATAGAGTAATCCGGAGGTCATCAGTTGTATTTATTTCTTTCATTTTTAAACCAGGAAAATGATGTGTGGTTTAGGAAAAACACTGGAAACAATGTGGGCATTTGAATGGTGAGGAAGAGACAAGAATAGAAAATCACTTTCTATTTTGGATGAATATGCCTTTAATGAGAATGGGGAACATAGGAGGATGAGCTGATTTGGGAAGGTAGACATGGCATTCACTACTGCAGAAATTGACTTGAGAGTGTGGGACATAGAGACAGAGATGTCCAGTAGGCAGTTATAAATAAGAGTTTAGAGTAGAGCAGAATAGGAAAGCCTAGAGGTAGAAGTATAAATTTTCATTGTCATCTACAGAGTGGTGATAAAGCCAGAGAAATAGCTAATACCCTTTAAAGAGGGAATGCAAATCTTAAAGAAACAAGCATCAAGAATAGGTCCTTGAAAAACATCTATATTTAAAAGGTGGGAAGAGGAAAAGGACCAAGTGAAGGTGAAGTTACTTTACCACAAGGTGTTTTTAAGCAACTATCACTTATCCCTGCAAGAGGTAGCAGGAACCCTTTGCATTAGATGTAGTTCTCATCAGGAAGATTAGACATTTTATTTCAAAAGGTGATTCAGTATAAGAAATTAGCATAGGTGATTTCCATTCCCTCACAGTATGGATCTGATAGGTAGTTATTTTAGCAGGAATAGGCAAATAAAAACTATTATTGTGCTATCATAGTATCATTTCTGCTTATAGAATCACAAAGGGATCTATAAAATGTGGTTGATATTTCATCAAGTTACCAATAAGCATAGCAAACTCTAGTCTGAATGAATTAGCTTATAAACCTGAGGGAAGGAATCCCTAGCCCCATTTGGTGTTTTCTAGATATTTAGTAGTTATAAATGATACAATGCTTAAGTGGATTTTCTAAGTAAGATTAAGGAGAAATTGTTTGAGACGACCCACACAAGATGCATTTTCTTATGCTGGTAGGAAGACTCCTAATTCCCCCCCAGTGTGTGATACAGTCATAAGGGAACACAGAAGCTACTAATTGTGCTGCCTGCCTAAAGGCTTGGGAGTAGATCAAAGGGCAGTGTAAGTGAAGTTCTGGGGACTGGATAAAGAAGGGGCACTGGCAATGAAGGCAAATAGGGAGCAGAAACATGGAGGAATAGGAATAGGCTTAAGGTCACATCTATGGAGTAGATATGGGGGTTCTAGGGAGCAGATCAGTTTGTTGCCTAGCTCAGTGCCTGATATAGAAGTACTTAATAAGTGATTCTTGAAGGAAAGAATGAGTGATGGTTAGGGAAAAGAAAACTCGCTTCTGCAGGAGCCATTCCTGACGAAATCCTGCTTTGGCTCCACCTTATCTCACCCATGACTTGACTTCAGTCATCGCATGTCTTCCTGACCTTGGGATGCTGTTAGATTTATTGTTAGAACACATGCTAAGTATGTGAATATTCCAGGTAGTTTATATTTGAACTTTAAATCATCGTCCATCTCTAGAGGTGAGACAGAGGGAGGGAGGAATACTCTATTTGGAAGTATGATGAGTGTATCTGAGTGCTGAGAAGTTTAATTTCCTTTTGTTTTAAGACTATACCAGAATAGGTGTGACGGTATGTAGCCCTTGAATATCCTGGCCTTGAGTGACATGTGCAAGACTTCTGGCTGATTTGACAGGGTAGAGGTGTACACTTATTTTCTGTGTCTCACTGGTTTACAGTAAGACAATCAAGAATGATGAGAATGAGGGGCGCCTGGGTGGCGCAGTCGGTTAAGCGTCCGACTTCAGCCCGGTCACGATCTCGCGGTCCGTGAGTTCGAGCCCCGCGTCAGGCTCTGGGCTGATGGCTCAGAGCCTGGAGCCTGTTTCCGATTCTGTGTCTCCCTCTCTCTCTGCCCCTCCCCCGTTCATGCTCTGTCTCTGTCCCAAAAATAAATAAACGTTGAAAAAAAAAATTAAAAAATAAAATAAAATAAAAAAAGAATGATGAGAAGGAGAGTTTAAAGTTATTTCCACACACACAAAACTGATGGGATGCTATGTAATTTCCAAGATTCTTTTTTTATTCAGACTGCTCTAAAATCAGGTAATCCACAAAAAGTTACTGTATAGAATTTTTTGAATGATTCTTTTACTCAAATACAGTGACCTCACATTTGATAGCAAAAACAGGTTTTATTTTATTATTATTTTTATTCATTTATTTTTTAAACTTTTTGTTTGAGAGAGAGACAGAGAGACAGAGTACGAGTGGGGAAGAGGCTGAGAGAGAGAGGAAGACACAGAATCTGAAGCAGGGTCCCGGCACTGAGCTATCAGCTCAGAGCCTGACGCAGGGCTCCAACCCACGAACCACGAGATCATGACCTGAGCCGAAGTCTGACGCTTAGCCAACTGAGCCACCCAGGTGCCCTGCAAAAACAGATTTTAGACTCTGAAAAGGTATAGGGCCGTATAGGTTGTGTTTTCAGTTTAAGCTATTATGTAATTGCAACCCAAGTTAATTAATACCCTCGTGCATGTAAGTGTAATAATACATGGTGCATAGTCTGCAGAGATGGACTAAGGAAAAGCTCTTTTTGATCTATTTAATTTACTATATATCTGTTTGAAGGTCTAATAGGCACTGTTTTAGACACTAAGGATGTAACACTGAAGAAAGCACAGAATCCTTGCCCTTCCTGAAGCTGTTGTCAAGACATACTTTCAGAGGGGACTATTTCAGATTAGATGGGAACTAATCAAAGAAGCAGAGAGCTATCTTAGTCTATCTAGGAGAGTTGTACATTCAGGGAACTGAAATATAAACTAATAAGCTCACTGAAGATAAGGATTTTTGTTTGGCTTTTGTCTGTTGTGTTCACTGCTATATCCTCAGAGCTCCAAGTAGTGCTTGGCTCATAATAGGCATTAAGTAAATGTATGTCATTGTTCAAAGTGTTTATTGATTTCAATTTGTATAATCATACACATGTACTTTAGTAAATGATTTTTACATCTAGCTAACTGAAAATTTTATCTCAGTTACTTTATTTCTATGTTTGTTACTTACTTTTAGTTTCCCCTTGTGCCCACATGTCAGGATGCAGAAAAAGCTTATTAATATTAATAGTCATACGGTGATCTTATATTGCAAAGGGTAGATTTAGAAAGGAACTTCAGAGGTCATCTTTTGTTTAGCTTCCTGCCTAGGAAAAACCGAGTAAGATGATTAGGTATATATTTTTAATTAATCATTTTTAAAACTAGGATAACATAATTGGGTTCTCTTGAGAAAATGGACAAAGGTACTTAACCCTAGATACAAAGATACTAACCTGAAAAATTTGGAACTTCTAACTGTGTGGGAAAGTGAAAAAAAATGGAGCACAACTAAGCTGCTCTTTGTTGATATCAGAAATGGGCCTGTCATTCATTTTGGCATTGAAACATAGCCTCCTATCTCAGGGGGCAGGACCAGGACTTTTTTTTTTTTTTTTTTCCCCTCCCAGAGGAGCTAGACAGTTACTACAGGTTGAAAAGCCCCAGCCAGTTTTTCAAGAGTCTCTCCTCCCCGG
>NW_024412400.1:37452033-37474363 GCF_014898765.1 Herpailurus yagouaroundi | reverse complement strand
GGTGGTTTTGCTCTGCTTTCAAGATGCATTAAGGTCTCCTGCTTTGTGACTGCTTTGGAGCCAGCAAATACCCTGACATGCACAGGTCGAATTATGCAGATTTTGTGAGTAAGTTTAATCTTATTTTTTAGCTAGTTAAAGTTCAAATGATATTTTAAAGTATGTTAGCTTGAAGTTAGCCATTTTATTGTTTTACCACTTTTATTTTAGGCATATTTTTAAAACAACCTTTAATTAATGAGAAAGTAAGATTCTGCACATAAAAAAGCCCCTTTGTGTCTTTAGACTTACACTTCCAGTTTCTTTTGAGTGATCTTTGTTGCATTAGACAGTTCTCATATGTCTTTTGAAAGCCAGTTACCTAAACGGTTTTCTTGAGCATCTTTTTAGTTTTATTGAGTATTTTAAATTGAGCTTTTCTGCGCTCGATTGCTTATGTCTGACACAGTCTCAAGTTTCCACTGAATGGTAACAAAGACTGTAGAGTGTTGTTGGTACTGCAGTGAGAGGCATGCTTCTTTAGACCAGGTAAGAGAGATCATTTTGTTTCTTAGTGCTGGGTGAGTTTTTACCGCGTTTATTTTATATTCTTCCAACAGAAGCAATATTAAGTTGATAAACAGCCAGGAGCACGCTGAATTCAAGACGTCCTTGCTTGTTGCAGACAGGAAAACTACAGGGTATGGGGGTTGGGTTGGGGGGGGGGAGGGGTAGATTAAGCTTAGTTTATCACTCAGTTACTTATATAAATCAATTAAAATGTGAAAATAATTTTGGAGCTCACTTTTCCTCGTTCAAGAACTAAGAAAGCATTTGAGGAATTGAATAATTCTGAAGGTACTTTATAGTTATTACTTGTGACTGCAATTCAAATGATAGTTTTTACTTTCATTTCTTTCCAGTAGTTAATAAAATAAGCTTTGACCTTAACTCTACATTTTTTTATTTATGAAAACTTTTACATTGTCAACAGCAAAATATACTTCCTTGGGATCTTTGAAATAAACCTGACACTTAAAAAAAAATATTTCAGCTTTTATAGCTGTTTCATTCCTTTCTTTCCTAGTACTTTTTTCTTAAAAGTATTTGTGCTTTGAAAATGTCAGCTGTATTCTAATGAAGCTCAGGCATTGTTTGCTCATAAAGGGGCCGGTGCATTCCACTGCTTTATGGTTTATTATGAGGCACAGTGTGAGAGTGTGGGTGGCACCATTTGGTGTCTGCCTCTTGGGGTAGTGACTGCCATTATGTTAGCGTTAGATTGGCAAAGAAAATATAGCATGCAAGATCCCATATGAAGAAAATCTTAACCCTAAACAATACTGAGTGAGCCCGGAATGTGTGACAACTTGATTGAGTTGATCACTTCAAGTATCCTCTCGAAAGTCTGCGTTTCAGTTACAATTAATATTCTACCAGTCACATCCCTTATTTTTTGATGTATATAACATACTCATTCTTTGAATTTTAATAAGGAAGTGAATGTTTCTGGATAAATGACATTTTAAGTAGATACAGTAAAATTTTAAATAATACATTTACTTAAAAAAGAGTTTTAAGGAACTTAGTGTGGGTGGGAAGGGGGAGTGGAAGAGGAGGTCAGGCAGAGAGCCTTTCTTTCAGTTAGGAAAGCCCTTATGAAGAAAAAAAGCAACAGATGTTTCTTCTGTTACAATTGAGGTTGTTTTATTCAAAATTCACAGTAGCTGGAATGGGGAGGGGAGATCATAAATCTGACTTAATCAGGGGATAAATAGAACTTAGTCATTTAAAATTTATTCTTTTATACTTAGAATTTGAGAATCAGTAGAGTAACATATTCTGAGTAGCATACCTTTTGGAGAGGCTTTTTTTAATCTTAAAAAATTAATGTGTAATTAATGGAAATGTGGGAAAGTTAACTTTAGTGCACTTAAGTTATGGAAAAAAATTCATCATTAAATGCTAAAGAATATTTGGAAAAAAACTTAGTATTATAAAATATATAAGGAATACTTAGGTTGCAAAAGTTTGTAATTGCACAATAGGTACTGAGGCTCAAGATGAAATTTCATTATGAAACATTATTTACATACAGTGAGAGAGACTTTTATCTTCAGTAAGAAGCATGAGACTTACTCCAAAAAAGATCTTTGAATAAGAAATGCGGGAGGAACATTTTAAGTTTAATTAAAATTAGCCTCTAAAAAGAAAGATAGTAAGCTTAGATTGGTTGCTAATGGACAGAGAAGAATGTTTATTTGCTTAAAAAAAAAAAAGCAGCAAAGGAAGAGCTTGGAAGCAATATGCATGTAATGAAAACAGTCAAAATAAAAAAAAAAGTTTTTGAATTTGTGGAATTCATAATGAGTAAAAACCTTTCCATTTGCAAGTAACAAAGAGAAGTTCCGTGCTATTGTGTAGTGTGCATTTATACACATTACAACTTGATGCATTTCTTAAAGTTAGCTCTTGAAAAACCAGGCCTGAGCACCAGATCTTTCACAAATTAGGCACTTAGTAAAACTTTGCCATGCCCTACACTGTAAAATTACAGTGTAAGAATAGATAATAGCCAAAAAATTCTGTGAACCACAGTTCAGAGTTTGTGTAAGGAGCAAATATTGAGTGGTTTTCTGAATGTTTAATTGGTATAAAGAGAAGACAGGAAAAGATATCAACATTCAAGGAGATTATTAAAAATTTCCCTTGCTCTTAGCTGGGATCTGTTGGTGTCCCTGAAGGTTTTCTTTGTTTCAAATGATGACAGAATGTAGAGATTTTGAAGCTTTTCGCATCATTGTTTTAATTAAGATTATAATTATATCAATTCTCAAATTGATCTTCATATATTTTGCTTTTGTAAGGAATAGCAGTAGGTAGCAGTTGAGGGGTGTTTTTCCTCTAGGATAAGTAAAATAATTTACGGAGTTTAAAATGGATTTACAAACTATACAGGTATGACTAAAGTAAGAACTTTTACAATTGTGACCAAAGTAATAGGTAAGTTTGATGAAATAGCCCTAAAAAAATATTGACGGCCCCACATGTGATACAGTTATCAAAATTTGTAGATTGTAGTTATCAAAAATGTGCATCACTTGTGCTTATAAGTGTAGGCATGGCAGTAGATTACTTAGCAGCATTAGCAACAACAACACAAATCTCTGAGACTGTTAACCCTTCAAATTAAGAGCAATACACTGAAAGCAGACTTCTAGAGTGAGTTATCTGTGGTTCTTGCCTTGTATATTTGAACTCTTTAGGACAAACCTGAGGTCTGGGGGATTCTGAGCCTTACCTATTGCATTGTTTTCCAAGTTGGAATACCCAGAGAATGACTGGTGTAGACATTCTTTCTGCCTTACATATATGTGTGCAATTAGAAACAACAGCAACCTGGAAATCTCCTTTTTTTGTGAAGTGGAGGTCAGAGGGAAGATTTGCCTGATCCCTGCATTTTTCGGAAAAGAAAATCTTTTACATCGTTGTTTAGGAGCAGATAAAATAGTATGAATATTGTGCTTCAAGTATATTATGAGTTAACTCTTGTGGATGGATCCAGGAACCTATCCTGTAATGGTAGCATTACTTCTTTCTACCAAGTTTCAAGCAAGTAGTTTGCAAATAAACTTTTGGATCTTGACTCTGAAGCTAAAGACCATCAGTAGGGGCCTTTGTTTTGGACATTTTGCTCACTTATGGTGCAAAGTTTGTCACTCTTTTGGCAGTTTGTCTGGCAGAAAAATGAAGAGACTGCTAACCGAGCGCTTACTGTGTGTCAAGTAGACTCAGGGAACTTATTTATAAAAATTTGCAAAATCTTTTTTTTTTTAATGTTTTAATGAATAAGATTTTGATTAAAGGATTATTGTTGATATTGATGTCTGACTTTAAGATGTTTTTGCTCTTCAAAATATGATTTAGATGTGGCTTTGATAATAGCTCTCAAATGGAACGTATCGGTAAAGTAATATTGATCATTGCAATTTTGAGTATTGTATTATGGAATACATTGATGCCCTTTTTAATTTGCTAGGGAACAGAACTCCTTTGAAAAACTCTAATTCATGGGTGGTCTTTGGTCTTTTTGAGTTTAGGTGTCCTAAAGTTTTAAATTTAAGAATGCAACTTTTAAGTTGTAGGTCCATCTGTAGTCATTGCCATCTTTTATAAAATTAGGATAATATCTCTCTTGACTGTGAATTTTAAATGATTTCATTTGTTAACATGGTCTGGGGCAGGTTACCATCTTAAAGGGGTTGTGACCTTCTTCATGAGGATGATTAAGAGTGCTTGTATATTCTGATCCTTGTAAATTCTGATCCTTGTGGTTGCACACAGCTGCCTTGATCTACTCTAGCCATTCAGTGGCTGTTGGTGTAAGATAAAATGTGCTCTCTTCCTCTCACTCTTTTACTAGGCATGCACGCAGTGCCCGTGTGCCATCTGGTGGGTGTATTGGCTGTGGTGATGGTGCTGGAAGTAGTGGTTAAATGTATGCTAAACATTGAAAAGTTGTACCATTTAAGAAGGAGAGACTAAAGAAAGGGTCACTGACCTTTCTTTTTTTTAAAGTTTAAACAGAGATAAGTGTAATAGAGAGTCTATTTATACTCTATTACTTCCTTAATTCGAACAAAGAGAAAAAGGAACCTTGAAGCAGTCTTTCCCATATTTGTTAGAAATATGCATTCCCACCCAGTTTCTGATTCTTTAGATGTTGAGTGGAGCCCAGGAATGTGCATTTTGAATAGAAAGCACACTAGCCCCCTCCACCCCCTTTGCATCTTATGACCAGGCACATTTGGGAAGAATTGCTATGAAAGATTGGAAGAGCCAAGCTGTCTGAGGCCATATGGTAAACTTATTCAAGTATTAATCAGAAGATATATTGTCAAAAAATGGAAAATTCTAATCAAGCATGTAAAAAGAAATGAGAAAATTAAGACTTAAAGGTTCCCTTTAGTGAGCAAGATCATAGAAAAAGGACAAAATGACATGTTTTAACTAAAGATAAAGAAGCCAGTGAAAAGCAATAGGATTAAACCTATAGATGAGACAAATATTTTTAAATAGACATTTAAAAAATATTGAAAAGGGATCACCTGGGTGGCTCAGTCAGTTAAGTGTCCAACTCTTGATTTTGGCTCAGGTCATGATCTCATGGTTCATGAGTACAAGCTCCACGTTAGGCTCTACTAACTGTGGAGCCTGCTTGGGATCCTGTCTCTCTGCCTCTCCCTCCACGTAAATAAATAAACTTAAAATATATACATTTTAAGGAAAGGAAAAGAAAAAATATATATTTTAAGGAAATATATATTTAAGGAAAAGAAAGGAAAATATGTATATTTTAGGAAAGGAAAAGGTCCTACAAAGAAAACCTAGTGAGAATGGATTAAATGAGTTCAAAGATGTTTTAGGTTTGAGGAACTAAATGAAAACAACTATAATATTCCAGATATCAGAGCTTGAATTAAGTTCATTCAAGAAATGAAGAGGCATTGTTTAAATACTGGCATATGGGAAGGTGAAGGAAGAAATTCTTTTCTCCTTTGAAAGTGAAGAATCCAGGGCATTTATGGTTTTAGATACCAGAGAAACAGCAAATCATTTTCAAAGGTGTCCTCCATGTAAAAATGCTTATCAAAGCCAAGAGAACAGATTTGATCCTTTAGGCAAAGTATGTAGAAAAGACTGACAGAAAGATTTATTGACCCATTTAGGAGCATGCCCTTAGGGCCAAGGGCCTGTTTCTTGTTAGGGCCATTTCAAGGGTTCTTTCTTTGGATCCAGGAAAGATTTTGGTTAGATGGTCCATTTGGGGGAATCCTACAAGTTCTGTGTTCTAACAGCTGCAAAAACAGTGAGGCTTTTCTTCCCTGCCTATGATCTGTAGGAATGTGCATTTCAGATCTTCTGTCCTTATCTCTGCACTATAGAATGCTTGAATTCCATTTTAGAACCAAGTACAGAGGGGGAGATTCTAGAGGTCACTTTAACTATTAAACTTTGGAGATACTAGGAAATTTATCTTCTGTTTCTCATACCTCCGATTTGCAGCAATGTTGTGGTTATGGTTATGTAGATATGCTCTATTTTACTTATCTTACAGTTTTGGTGTTTCCAGTTGGATATGCTGTCTTTTCAAATAACTATGAGTTATTAATGTGTTTTATTTATGAAGATAGTGTGTGGAACTATTGAGCCTGAGTTACTTGTCAAATAAAAGTGATAGATATCCTCTAAGCCATCCGTATTGTTTCTCTCTAGTCCACTCTTCAGTGATGTATATGGCTTTCTAGATGGCTGGCTGAAATTAGAGCTACAGTCTTAAGGTGTGGAGTCTTTTCTGTTTGCAAAATGAATTGGCCTATTCTAGAATCAACCTGTGACTTGACCTCATTAGTACTGTATTTGAAACCAATTGATAGTTCTTTATAACACTTATTAACAAATAGCTAAAAGGTTAGTGCAGGAAAGAAAGAAATGCTTGACACTTTCCATTTCTGACTCTGCTTACTCTCTGGTGGAAATGTTAATCACGAATGAAAGAAAAGCATGTGATACTGTCACATAATAGGCAGATCTGTGGAGCAGAATAGAAAGTTAATAAATTGACCCAAATGAGTAAACAATCAAAGTAATGTTTCATATCAGCATAAGGGAGGGAAAGTAGATTATTAAAAGTAACCATTTGGGGGGGGGGGGGAATGGATCTTTTACTTCTCACATTGAATAAATTCCAGATGAGGCAAGGATGTAAAATTTTAAATGAAGGCATTAATGTATAAGAAAACATGGGGTGTGTTTAATACAATCTTAATGATAGCTAATTTCAAAGAACAGCATAGCCAACTGGAAATACCAAGCCTGTAAGATAAGTAGAATGTAGTATGTGTATGTATAATGTGCACCTCCAAGAAGGAGAATAAAGATAAATAAACTTTGCTATGACCTTCATTATTATATTTAAACATACTTACAGGCCTTTTTATGTATGACACAAAAGTCACAAAAGGAAAGAATTACTATAAAATTGACCACCTTCTTTAAAAATGTGCTTAGAAAATCATATATAAAAGCAAAAGGCAAATGTCAAATTGGGAAAAATATTTGCATCAGATATAACAAAGTATACTTTTTTTTTTAATATTTAAAGAGGGTCTGCCGATAAAAAAGAAATCACCAACAGCCAATAGAAAGATGGAAATCTTCAGGAAGGAAAATTTAGATGACTTAAAACATATCAGCCTTACTCATAATAATAAATTAAAATCAAAATAAAATGAGAGGCTGTTTTCAATTTAAAAGTTGACAAAGTTTAACACACTGAGATGGTAAGGATATGTGGAAATGAACATTTTTATATATTTCTGTATGGAGGGTGAATTGCTGCAGTCATACAACCAGTGTGTGTAAAGACACATATAGTCATTGCATTACTATTTGCAGTAATAAAAGATTTTGTTAATGTTTGTAATACTAAAATATTTTCCATTACTAAGGGATTGATCAACAAACTTCTAGAACCATAAAAAGTAATACTGTGTAGCTAGCAAAGTAAATATTGAGGCAAAAGTATATATATGGGTTTGGAAAGACATCTAAGATACAGTTATTAAGTGGGGAAGAAAGCACATGCAAACTGATATATGGGAACAACTATATGGGAAGGAAAAAAGAATGTTGTGCATATATGTTTGTATATGCTTAGAATCCTTCTGGAAGGTTATATACAACTTGGCACCAGTAGCTATCACTGGGAAAGGGAATGGTTAGGTGGTGGTTGGGGATGGGACGAGACTTACGCGTCTCCTGAATCTGTATCATATGCTTCCATCCAAACATTCATGTATTCATTCATTCATGTAGCAATATTTGTTGAACTCTGCTATGTTGTCAGGCACCATGTGCTAGGTGCTGGAGATAGAGCAGTGGATGAGATAATGAAGCCCCTGTCCTTATGGAACTTAAATTCTGGGAGTGGGCAGGCAGATAATAACCACCACAGCAAGTAAATATTAATAAGCAATATATCATATAGAGATAAGTACTCCAGTGAAAAACCATAGTAAATTAGGAAGTACTTGTATACAGTGGTCAGGCATCTCTGAAATGATGACCAACCAGAGGCTAGAATAAAGCTAGGGAATAAGGCAAGTAACTGAGGGAAGAAAGCAAAAGGATTGCATAATCTATAATTAGCCTCTTACTAATGAGTATGAAATTGCCTAAGTCACTTTTTTCCCATCATTTTTATTAGTAAGGTATAATTTGCATGGAACAAATCCTAGTCCTTTTAGCCTGGAGTTGTACAACTTGGATGAACACCTACACCACCACAAGCTAGGTCATTTTCTAACTATTTAGAGCTGAAGTTGGACCCTGTGTATGTGTATGGGATATACCACTACTTCTGATTTGAGGTATTTATAAACCCATAAAATAGCCATATTCTTTCTTATGGTAACTTACTAATTTGGTTCTTCTAGAAAGGATGTGATATAGGCTTAGGTGAAGGTTTTTCCAAGAATCAATTCAAGCCAAAAAAATTTTTTTCCCCAGAGAGTCAGTACTGTGAAAAAATAACTTATACTGGCATCATGTAGACAAACTACAGTTATTTCACTGAACTTTTCATTCTAATTGAATATTGAAGGTGACTAACTGTAACTGCAACCCTGTAAAGAATTACGAGTGAAAGAAATCTTTGGTGTCTAGACAATTCTAATGGAAAACAGAAAGACTGTAATTACTTAGAAAATTGAAATTAAATTTTGAGCCAAAATTGTGTGCCTGTGCCAAGATTTGGCATAAGTTTTCAGCTGTTTTTCCAAGCCACTTCCCTAGGTGATTGATCTTATTTAGATAATTCAGGCAATTGCCAGAACCAAAATCCAGGAAGGCCTTTAAATTTTTGTTTTTAATAAATACACCAACTGCCAGAAATTGGCTTCTGGACAGTGTCAGGCCCCTGTTGCCAAGGAGCTGTGAATTAAGGCCAGGTACTTAGGAAAAATTCTTTAGACTTGCTTTGGTTTACTTCTCTTGACCTGACTGAAATTTGGGGATATTGGATGTTTATAACCTATTTAAATACATCCTTTTGAGTCACACAATTTTTTAATCTTCAAGAAAAATTTGTTTAATGTTTATTTATATTTGGAGAGAGAGAGACAGAGACAGAGTGTGAGTGGGGGGGGGGGGGCAGAGAGAGACAGAGAATCTGAAGGAGGCTGCAGCCTCTGAGCTGTCCCCACAGAGCCCAATGCGGGGCTCAAACTCATGGACTGTGAGATCATGACCTGAACCGAAGTCGGACACTTAACCGACTCAGCCACTCAGGCACCCCTTGAGTCAGAATTTTAAACATTTCTCTCTGCTGCTGAACCTAATTGATTTGATGAAAGTGAACAACGTCTAAATACATGGCTTTTATTTCTGAATATTACAATTACTGAAATCTCAGTGGGGCGCCTTTAACTACTTCCAAAGCAGATTTCATTTTAACTAATTATAAAACACAGATACCTCATTTCTAGATCTTTATGTTGTTTCAACATTTATGACTGATTCTCACGTGCTTTCCCTTCCTCCCTCCCCTCTATCTTTTCCCTCCAGAATGGCAGTGGCTTTTTAAATTATAAAACAAGTACATGCATGTTCATAAAATGTTTTTTCAAGTAATAAAAAAGTGTAAACCAAGTAAAACCTTTCTCCTCACCATAACCTCTCTTACATTTGTTGTTTACCTTGCCATACCTTATATGCTTATATAAACTTATGTGTATATGTAGGTAGGTAAATGGAATCCTGCTAATCATAATCTCTTATAATGAGAACGTTTTCCATGGCAAACATATACTTGTAATTTTGTTTTAGGGACTGTATAATATTCCATCGTAGACATGTACCAAAAGATGTTTATACATTTAAATTGTTTTTAGGTTTTTGCCTGTATCTATAATGCTGCAATCCTAGGACATGTATAATTGTTTTTATCGGCTTGATTTATTAGGATATATACCCAGCAGAGGAATTGCTGGTCACAGGATGTTCCCATTATTAATTGTGATGTGGATGAAGAGGCCAAGGGTCAGCTTGCCACTTAGGCAATGGAGGGCAGTTGAAAGAACATTTGTTGAAGTGGAAAGAAGCTTTAAAATGTATATAATTGTTTTTAAAGGGCTTATTTAAAATTTTGTACTCTAGGGGCGCCTGGGTGGCGCAGTCGGTTAAGTGTCCGACTTCAGCCAGGTCATGATCTCGCAGTCCGTGAGTTCGAGCCCCACGTCGGGCTCTGGGCTGATGGCTCAGAGCCTGGAGCCTGTTTCCGATTCTGTGTCTCCCTCTCTCTCTGCCCCTCCCCGTTCATGCTCTGTCTCTCTCTGTCCCAAAAATAAATAAACGTTGAAAAAAAAATTTTTTTTAATAAAATTTTGTACTCTAATTCACAGACCCATTATTCCTCTCTAATTACTGTCCTCCAGAAAGACTCTTTAATACCCCCTCCACCACTAGGGTATTAGCCCCTTGAGCACAGGGGATGGTGTCATTTGCACTGAATATCCATAATGCTTGGCATAAGTACTTAACATATAGTAGGTGCCAAGTAAATATTTTTTAAATGCACCCATTTTGCCACATTTTTACCAACTCAGGGCATTATCAAACTTACTCATCTTTATCAACCTGGTAGGTGAAAGGTTTCTTTTATTTTTATTTTTTAATGTTTATTTATTTGTGAGAGAGAGACAGAGTGTGAGTCAGGGAGGAGCAGAGAGAGAGGGAGACACAGAATCCGAAGCAGGCTCCAGGCTCTGAGCTGTCAGCACAGAACCTGACGTGGGGCTCGAACTCAAACCACAAGATCATGACCTGAGCCAAAGTTGGACGCTTACCGACTGAGCCACCCAGGCGCCCTGAAAAGGTTTTTTTAAAAAGTGTTAAATTTTTCATTAAAATCAAGAATCTTTTCATATCCTAGATAATTTGGGTTTCTTCATGTACTCAGCTTATTTTTGTATTGAGGTACTGTTTTATTGTTGTTGACATATAAGTGGGAAGTTAAGTAAATAAAAGTTTTTAAGGATGACTATGTGTTGCAAATTTGTTTACCAAGTCTGAGACTTGTCTTTTAAGTATATTAGGTCTTTTGCTATTTAGAAAAATATTTATTTTTAGGTAGTCACGTCTGTCAGTCTGTTTTCAGTTAAGATTTCTACATTCTGGAGCGCCTAAGTGGCTCAGTCACTTAAGTGTCTTGATTTCAGCTTAGGTCATGATCTCACAGTTTGTGAGTTTGAGCCCCGCTTTGGGCTCTGTGCTGACAGCTCAGAGCCTAGAGCCGGCTTCAGATTCTGTGTGTGTCCCTCTCTATCTGCCCCTCCCCTGCTCATGCTCTGTCTCTCTCTCTCTCTCTCAAAAGTAAATAAACTTAAAGATTTCTAAATTCTGTAACATGATCAGAAGGACCTTCTTCATTCCCAAATTATAAAAAACTATTATTATATTTCTTTAAATACTTTTGTGGCTTTAATTTTTATGTTTAAGTATTTGATCTTTCTGGAATTGATTTTTGTACAAGATAAGAAATTGAAATCTAAGGTTTCTTTTATCCAGGTGGACACTTCTTGTCTCAGAAACATTTCTTTCAGGTGTGTGTCTTTGTTTTGTTTTAAATTGAAGTATAGTTGGCATACAATGTTATATTAGTTTTTGGATGTGCAAGCAAAAACATTTTTTAAGTAATCCACCCTTTCCCCACTGATTTGAAAATGCTACTTTTGCCATATATAAAATTTTCATGTATACATGCAATAATTTCTGGACTTTAATTTCTGTTTTGTCAAGGTTTTTCTATCTGCTTCTTAGCAATAGCACATTTCAATCACTTCAACTGTGTAATAATTTTGAAATCTGGTAGGCTAAAGTTCCCCTCTTCCCTGTTATTCCTTTTTTTAATTTTCTTGGCTGTTCTCTTTGTCTTTATTCTTCCAGATGCACTTTAGAATCAATTTGTCAAATTTATGAAGTTCCCTCTAAATTCTTTTGGTATTAACTGACATAACAGATTTGGCTTTAGTGATGTTTTTCATTTTGTTTTGACCAAAGTTTTATACTCTTAATTCTTCTTTACTGTTAGGTTTAAAATTGGAGTCAATTTGTTCCCTAACCTTAATTGTCTTTTTGTGTTTCTTGTTCCACTGTTTTTTGCAAGTTTTTGACTTTTGTTTCTACCAGTATGTCAGTGATGATCTCATTTTAAACATTCAACAGCACTGAGGTCAATTTTTAAAATCATCTGAGAAGACAAATACCACATGATTTAACTTACATGTGGAATCTAAAAAATAAACGAACAAATAAAAGCAGAAACAGACTCATAAATACAGAGAACAAAACTGATAGTTGCCAGAGGGGAACAGGGTGGGGGATAGATGAAGCAGGTCAAAAGGATTAAGAGATGCAAACTTCCAGGAACACCTGGGTGGCTCAGTCAGTGAAGCGTCCAACTTTGGCTCAGGTCATGATCTCGCACTTTGTGGGTTCGGGCCCTGCGTCAGGCTCTGTTATGACAGCTCAGAGTCTGGAGCCTGCTTCAGATTCTGTGTCTCCCTCTTTCTCTGCCCCACCCCTGCTCACACTTTTTCTGTCTTTCAAAAATGAATAAACATTAAAAAAATAAAAGAAGTACAAACTTCCAGTTATAAAATAAGTAAGTCCACAGGGTTGTAAAGGGAATGTAGTCAATAGTATTGTAGTAATGTTGTATGGTGACAGATGGTAACTGCACCCATCATGGTAAGCATTTTGTAATATATGTAATTGTCAAATCATTATGTTGTACACCTAAAACTATGTAATATTGTGTGTCAGCCATACTTTAATTAAAAAAATAAATGTGAGGGGCACCTGGGTGGCTTAGTTGGTTAAGCGTCTGACATGGGTTCAGTTCATCATCTCAGTTTGTGAGTTTGAGCCCCACGTCAGGCTCTCTGCTGACAGCTCAGAGCCTGGAGCCTGCTTCAAATTCTGAATTCTGTTGTTTGCCTCTCTCTCTGCCCCTCCCTCCCTCTCTCACTCTTTCTCTCTCTCTCAAAAATAAGTAAACATTAAAAAATAATTATAATAAATAAATCTGAGAATCAGACTTTTCAGTGTTGTGCTCTTCCTCATATGCCTGTCCTACCTGGGACTGAGTTTATGGCACTGGTCTATCAATTCCATAGCTGTTCCTCCCTGTAGAATCATAGATTATTATTATCCAGTTAGGGTGAATTCTAAAGTGGTGAACAACTATATTTAGGATGTTTGATATAACCTTAATCTTTAGCAATTGGTAAGATATGCATCTTACATAAAAAACAATCAGTTTCATGGTTACAGAGCAAGGAAACTTTATTTGATATACCAGTTCAAAATAATAAACAAAGGACCTAGCATTTTAACTTATTTCAAACCCAGTATAAGTAATGGCACCTATTAAAAAGTCACAAAAAAAAAAAAAATGAAGCGTAGGCTATATTACAGGAAATATGGTATCCAGATTAGAAAAGGTGATAGATAGCTCCAGTCTATGCTAATCAAATGGTTATATAGCTTTGTGCATCTGTTTTGTGCCAGGGACTAAACCAGATGCTAGGATTACAAAGCTTAGAGACATAGCCCACTTAGAACTATGTAAATGGTAGCTAGAACAAGCAACTATCATAGGTTTTGTGAAAAGTCAGAAGGGCATCCAGGAACTAGACCACAGAGGCTGGGGACAGCTTTTAAGGAGGAGGTGATACACAGAGCAGAGGCTTGGGAGGTGGAGCTATAGCCACCTTGTAGAAATTATTTATCCTCACTCTGTCTCCATTACTTCATGTGTAAAACGGAGTCTCTAATAATACATTTTACACTGTTGTCCTAAGTGTTAATGATATATATATGTACATATAATATATATATGTACATATATATGTTATATATGTATATAACATATAATGATACACACACACACACACATATGTATAGGAAGCCTCTGGAGCAGACTCTGGCACACAATAATGACTTAGGAAATAGTATGGCATGCCATTTTGAAGTGCTGGGAGGTAGAAGTTGTCCCAGCAGAGAGAGACTTCAAGCAGAAGGAAAGGAGTGTGCCAAAGCTGGAGTGGTTGAGCTGGAGCCTTTCTGGAACTGCAAAATATTTAACCTGATTAGAGTGGAGGAAGTAGCCGAAGATGAAGCTGCGAAGGGAGGCAGGGGTGAGATCTCCAGATAAGAGCTGTTGTGCCATGTTGAGGAGTCTGAGAGGCATTGGACATGTTTGGAATCTTTAAAGGCCTAAAGTAGGGGAGTGTCCAGAGCAGTTTCCCCAGTTGAAAGACGGGTTTGTTACAGATGTGTGGAGGGTTAAGGTTAGCTGTTTGAAGTAGCATTTCCAGGTGGAATGGTAGTGCTCAGCCCTGGCTGCAATGCTGAAGCCATCTGGAGAACTTTCAACAGTCTGATGCCCAGGTTCACTCCCAGTCAGTTTTATCAGCAGCTCTGGGGGTGGGACTGAGGCCTTGGTATTTTTTATTGAATCCCAGATAATTCCATCACACAGGCAGCATGGTGAATCACTGAGTTAGAGGGTATATGTAATTCGAATCAGATTTAATAAAGTTGCAAATTAAACAAGTGCTAGCAGCATAAAGGAACCAGAGTAAGAAGATAACAAGTAGGATACAGTGGTCAGTTGAATGAGGTGGGTTGATTATTTCTGGATTGGGTCACTGGGATGATTTTGATGGTATTACCAAGACTCAGTCATATACCAAGACTGAGGACATGAAGGTGAAGCAGGTTTGTGTATTAGACCTTGCTGAGTGGGCGTGAAAAAGATAAGGAATTTTATTTTATTTATTTTATTTATTTTTTTATTTAAAAAAATTTTTTTAACGTTTATTTATTTTTGAGAGAGAGACAGAGCATGAACAGGGGAGGGGCAGAGAGAGAGGGAGACACAGAATCTGAAACAGGCTCCAGGCTCTGAGCTGTCAGCACAGAGCCCGACGTGGGGCTCAAACTCACGGATGGTGAGATCATGACCTGAGCCGAAGTCGGACGCCTAACCGACCAAACCACCCAGACGCCCCAAGGAATTTTATTTTTAAATGTGGGTATTGAGGGAAAATGATAGAGGATCAGAGAAAGAAACTGAAGGGGAGAAGCCAATGCTGCAGTCGAAAACTCAGGAGACAGAGTAAATAATTGATGAGTGAGACCCCTGAGAAGACAGGACATGCAGGGACATTAAAGTAATTGGAGAATTTCCACTCAGAAAGAAGTAAAAATATGTGAGGGTGCAGATAGGTTCACAGGTCCAGGAAGAGAAGCTATAATATAGCCTGATGGCCTGGTTTCCTTAATTGTCATTTTTTTCCCCCAGAGTTTCAATATTGAACCTTTTTCAGATACTTTCTTGGGTGATCTCTTTTGTTATATTAGGTTACTAAGAAAAACATTGATAAACTGAAGTTTGTCCAGAGGAGTTAATAATTGATACAGTTCAGAAAATTATAGGTTAGTTTTTCATCTCAGGAGTAGCACTTAGCTGCCTTAATTTGAAATTCAAAGAGGGGCGCCTGGGTGGCTCAGTCTGTTAAGCATCTGACTTCGGCTCCGATCATGATCTCTCCATCTGTGAGTTTGAGTCCCACTTTGGGCTCTGTGCTGATAGCTCAGAGCCTAGAGCCTGCTTTGGATTCTGTGTCTCCTTCTGTCTCTGGCCCAACCCTGCTCATGCTCCGTCTCTCTTTCTCAAAAATAAACATACATTAAAAAATTTTTTTTGGATTTAAAGTGTTGAAATCACTTGAAAACACTGTACACATCCCATAGTTTCCGATATCACTAACTAGGTAGCATCATATTTTTTTTTTCTCTAGTATAAAACCTCAAAAAACTACGGTCTCATTTTGAAAACATGTTAATTTTTAGTATAACTATTTTCCATTTTACTATAAATATAAATAAATTCTAATGGATATTTTACTTCATATTCTACTTCATACTTCTTTTTATTCTATGATACCTAATAAAGACCTAACTGTATTTCTCAACTGTGATATAAACTGTGATTTGCATTATGTATTGCATTATGTTTTTTCCTCAAAGAACCCACTAAAAGTCTGTCAGGCAGACTGAACTATTTATTTTATAGTTTTCCTATTCAGCAGAAGTAATCATATTCACTACAAGAAAGCAATCATTAGTATGGCTTTTCAGTAAGGCTTCTTATATATAACTTAAATTATTAAGATAATTATGATTACTAAAGCAAAACTGGGGTTAGGAGCATGAATGTATAGATAGAAGGTGGCCTTGATATTGCAGACGTTAACCTCATATTTGGTATCATTTCAGGTAACATTTCATTTGTTGCGTTTCCAGTTTCCAGCACCAACTCACCAACAAAGATTTTACCAAAAACCTTAGGACCAATAAATGTGAATGTTGGACTCCAAATGGTAAGAAAACCATCAAATCTTAGAATTGGAAATTTTGCGTGGGCAAGACTAATTTAAAATTAAAGTTTAAAATTTAAAGCTGTAGGTAAAAAATTCCCGTTCATTTCTTAACTCAGTCACTTTTTGAAAAAATTTTGTTTTCATCTGAATATAACTGGTTAAATCTTGAGAAAAAGAAAGCCACTGTGCTCTTCAGTGTTTAATTTTCATGTATTTGAATATGTGATTTCTGGATGTGTAATATCAAGGTTTTTTTGCTCCCTGTGTGAGGATTCTCTTGTTTTTAAATTGTTTGATTATATTGGTTCAAATCTGTTATGTTTTATGTTCTCTTTTTTCTTATAAAATAACTTCTATTGCCCTAAACTGCGTACTCTCCTATAAATTGAATATGACCCAGCAGTTCATCTATATTGAGAGCAATTAATCTTTGGCAGTAGAAATAATGAATGAAAAATGAAAAATATTTAACTGTTTCTCTGAAGGTATTCCATTAATTATTTAATTATGCTAGAGCTTGAACTATACAGCACTTTTAGAAAGCTTTATTTATAAACAAAGTTGCATGCAATTTCTCTAAAAACTACTTACTGTAATGGTCTCACCCACCTTTAGCAAAAGTATGTAAACTCTTGAATAGTAAACCTTCATTGTCAGCTCTTGCATATGTTCTCATCTATAGAGCAATAAGGATACATTTTGCCCATAATACTCACTATTGTGGACTCTGTTGAGTGCAACATTATTCAGGCAAAAATATATTTTAACATACTTAGTGACTTCAGCAAATCTTTGAGATTTTAAGACATTCTAGAAATGACATTTTTCTTGATCACTTGAGGACTGTTAATTATCTAAAAAATTCAAGCCAAAGATCTTACACAATTTACTCTAAGTATGTGCAGAATGTAATCTAGCTCCAAACCACATGGAGACTTAAACTCAGGTAAGTGTCCCCATTTGAAGGTAGTTCAGGGTATGTTTCAGACATTACTGCGCTTTTGCTTCTCACCAGCCCCTGCACTGGGTGCAAATGAGATAAGGCACCTGACTTTAAAGTCTGTATTTTGAAAGGCTTTTATATAAACACAAAAATTAAATAAACATGCCCAAACTCTTACGAGTTTCATCCTTACAGTACTCCTCTGTTTTGAGAAACTGTTTCCTGTCAGTATTTTAGTGATACTGCTACGGCTCAAATTTGAATTCCTCTTTTGGCGACAGTTTTTCTTTCCATTGTCCATTTGAACTAATGTGTATGGAAGTAATTTTATACTTCAGTTTTGATGATGATAGGTGGTCTTACTCCATTACTACAAACCTGAGAGTCAGCAAAACAAAGGTCAGAAGAAGGGAAGGAGATTGGGGCTCTTTAAGCCAGGCCTTCATTTGTCTCCTTAATTCTGAGTTGCTTTTTACAGTTCTTCGTTCTTAGACAGGAATGAGAGCTTTCTTTTTGACCTCCTAATTGTTGTAGAATCCCACTTAGTGTCATTTCTCTCTTCTGTTGCTTGTCTCTTCCGAATATTGTCCCTTCACCCTCAATCTCTCATCTATGATTAAAAAAGCATTTTTTTAAG
This sequence comes from Herpailurus yagouaroundi, assembly GCF_014898765.1. Classification (NCBI taxonomy): domain Eukaryota; kingdom Metazoa; phylum Chordata; class Mammalia; order Carnivora; family Felidae; genus Herpailurus; species Herpailurus yagouaroundi. The sequence continues at coordinate 37,456,293 of NW_024412400.1, read as the reverse complement.
TTGAAAAATTCTTGACTAAAACCTCACCCATTTGCTTCTTACAGTTGTCTTTCTTCACTTGCCCTTTAAATTTCACATGTCTCCTTGCAAGCCAAGTCTTAATGGTAGATAGAAATTTCAAATAGCCCCAAGAAGAGAGTAGTGTTCTGTGTTAATAGAAGCTAGTTTAGCAATAACTGTGTTAGTTTGGGATACTTGCCCTCTACTTAAAGGTATCCTGTTTTATATACACACACACACACACAGTTCGTGGGTTCAAGCCCCGCGTCAGGCTCTGTGCTGACCACTCAGAGCGTGGAGCCTGTTTCAGATTCTGTGTCTTCTTCTCTCTGTCCCCTCCCCCACTTGTGCTCTGTCTCTCTCTCAAAAATAAATAAACATTAAAAAAAAATTTTTTAAGTACGTTTCTTATAGTGAAAACTAAAGTTTTGTGAAATAATGAAATCCTTTATTATAATCCCTTATAATTATATAAATTTTTTTTCCCTTCAGAATACAGATATTCCCTTAGTTTTTCTTTCTTTTTTTAAATTGAAGTATCATTGACACACAATATTACGTTAATTTCAGGTGTACAATGTAGTGATTGGACAAGTCCATACTTTATGCTGTTCCCCACCAGTGTAGCTACAGTACAAGGCTACTACAGTCTCTTGGCTCTTACTGTAGATGGCAGTAGTACGTAAGATATATTGATTAAAGGCAGAAAATCTTCAGAATGAGGTTCAGTTGCTGTATGATTTTCATAACCCATCTGTAATCTATTGTCAAAAAAACCACATAATTACACTTAAATTAAGGATGTCTTTGGGCATGGGGAGAGGTGGGCACTTAAATTTAAAATAAGTGTTCATTTTCCTTATTAGATCAACAGAATATAGGAAGTAATTACCTCTAATTTCAACTTGGGATTTCACAATTATGGTTCAGTTTTAATAAAGCATATCTGGACCATCACCTATGTAATTGTCCTGGGTTCAGTGGTTGATCAAGTTCTGTTGACTTTTCTTTGATTTTGTTTCTTAAGTTTCACTGTCATTGTCCTAATTTAGGAACTCATTGCATCTCACATGAACTTCTAAATTGTCATTTTAGTTCAAGTCCATCATTCCTCCAATTTGTTCATTCAGGAAATGTTTACTAAGGATTTCTATTATTAAGGACACACCAGGCACTGTGCTGAGAGAAAGGAATAGAGTATTGTTAATCACTCTCAGATCAGCAAAGAATATCAGCTGACAGTTTAACATTGAGGAAGAAAAGAATAAGCCAGAACATACCCTTCTCAGTAATGATAACTAGTTTTTTTCTATGTCCTATTTTCCTTCATCCTCTCTTCATCTTTACTTTTCTACAAAGCCCTTTAAATCGGGTAAACTGAGCCTGTAGGCTACCAATAACAGATATAGAAAAAGAATTTAGTAATAATACTGCACAGGGGCCCCTGGGTGGCTCAGTCAGTTGAACATCCAACTCTTGATTTCAGCTCAGGTCATGATCCCAGAGTCGTGGGATCAAGCCCTGCATCAGGTTCCATGCTGAGCGTAGAGTCTTCTTAAAAGTCTAAGCTCCTGGGTGGCTCAATTGGTTAAGCGTCTGACTTTGGCTCAGGTCATGATCTTGCAGTTCGTGAGTTCAAGCCCCACGTTGGGTTCTGTGTTGACAGCTCAGAGCCTGGAGCCTGCTTCGGATTCCCTCTCTCTCTGCCCCTCCCATGCTCGAGCTCTGTCTCTCTGTCTCTCTCAAAAATAAATAAACATTAAAAAAAAAAAAAAAGATGCTCTTTCTCTCTCTCTCTCCCCCCCTCCCTCTGCCCCCTCCCCCCACTTGCACGTTCTCTGAAATAAAAAAAATAATACTGCACAAATTATGCAGTCTATTTCAAGGGTAAATCGGAATGCTTAGATTTGTTTTGTCTCCTGTTCTAGAAATAGAGTAGACAAAGACTCATCAAATACTCAAATTTTCCTTCTTAAGCTTCACACTCAAGGTCGGCATGATATAGGACATTTGAATGTGTGATGTAGTGATTGTTGAGAATGATATCCTTTATATTGTAGAGTATTTCCTTACTGGATTTTATGTAGACCTTTGGCATACCAGTGAATAAAGAAGCTCCTTTATTTTCATTTTAAGAGCTAAGTCTTTGGTTTCAGTTCATTAAGTATTTGCTGTGCCTTTTCTGTGAATATCTCCTAGCAGTGTATGAGGCTCTGCAAACATTCACTCTACCCTTAAAGATGGTACGCTGAAATGGAGGTGCGGAGGTGAGGTGGAATGTGTAGAGGGGGTAGAAGGTACAAACACATTGTCCAGTATTCATATTTTTTCATGAGGTAAACTTCTGAATTCCTCATTTAATAGTCCTTGGAATATAGTAGAGAATCAGAATTCCCCAGATACCTATCAGTGTTTCTTGTCTTTTGTTTTTATTTTCTTATCTATAGAATTAACTTGCTAAAATTATTTCCTAGACATTTGTATATAGTAAGATCTCCCTAGCCCCAAATTCGCAAAATACACACAAACAGAGGTAACTAAAGTTCTTAAATATTTAGCAAATGAATAAATGTTGGCAAGACTTTATTTTTTTTAATAAATTCTTGTTTTTTTTAATGTTTTTGAGGGAGAGAGAGCGCGTGCATGTGTGAGCAAATGAGGACAGGGGCAGAGAGAGAGGATCCAAAGCAGGCTCCACACTGACCACAGAGAGCCTGATATAGGGCTCCAGCCCACAAACCATGAGATCATGACCTGAGTCAGAGTCAGACCCTCAACCGACTGAGCCACCCAGGCACCCTGACGAGACTTTAAAAACCAAGTCTGCAGGCCTCTGGGTGGCTCAGTTGGTTAAACCCCACACTCTTGATTTCTGCTCAGCTCATGATTTTGTGGTTGATGGGCCTGAGCCCCAGGTCGGCTCTGTGCTAACAGTGCAGAGCCTTCTTGGGATTCTCTCTTTCCCTCTCACTTTGCCTCTCTACTGCTTATGCACCTGCATGTACTCTATCTCAAAAATAAATAAACAAACATTTAAAAACCAAGTCTGAACTGAACTTGAAATGCAAATGGAGGGGCGCCTGGGTGGCGCAGTCGGTTAAGCGTCCGACTTCAGCCAGGTCACGATCTCGCTGTCCGTGAGTTCGAGCCCCGCGTCAGGCTCTGGGCTGATGGCTCAGAGCCTGGAGCCTGTTTCCGATTCTGTGTCTCCCTCTCTCTCTCTGCCCCTCCCCCGTTCATGCTCTGTCTCTCTCTGTCCCAAAAATAAATAAACGTTGAAAAAAAAAAAAAAGAAATGCAAATGGATCCTTCTCTTTGTTCTTTATGGAGCACATTAGCAACTAACTTAATGACTAGACTTAGACCCAGCTTGCAGAAACAGGTGTCATTTGATCAGGGAGACAAAAATTAATTAATATTTTGACCTACATAAGGCAGTAGAAGTAGAATTATTTCTTTTAAGATCTGTCATTTAAAAATTATGTGTTGCTCACATAGATGCTTTTCTCTCTTAATTGGGACTTAAACAGAACCTTACTATTATGGAAATTTTCAAAAGTATACAAAAATAGAATCTCTTCCCTTAGAAAATCTAAAGATCTGGGGTTGCCCAGGTAGGGGCAGTCCCGTGCCTCTGGATTGGAATGAAAAAAAAGAAAGAGCATCCCTTTGTGCCCAGCAGCTCATTCTTTGACAGTTATTCACATGGGGCCAATATTGTTTCATTAACATTCCCATTCACTGGAGCATGCCCTTAATTTTTTGACAAAATTACTTTTAAAGATATTACTAAAATACTAAATTGTTTTTTGTATTAATTATTATAAACATTTTTGGAAAGAAACATGGTCTATTTACCAGTGAAGTCTAAGAAGCATTTTGGTAACATATATCAAAGAACTTTTTTTAAATGTCTGTATCCTTAGTTCCATTAGTTACCTTTCTGGAGTCTGTCCTTAGGAAATAGAAATTAAGGCTAAGATCATTGTACAAAAATGTTCATCACAGTATTGTTTATACTATTGGATAATTGAATATCCATATGTATCTAACAGTAGGGAACAGTAAATCAAATGTTTTACCATTAAAATGTGTTTGAAGAGGGGCACCTGGGTGGTGCAGTCGGTTGAGTGTCCGACTTCAGCCAGGTCACGATCTCGCGGTCTGTGAGTTCGAGCCCCGCGTCAGGCTCTGGGCTGATGGCTCGGAGCCTGGAGCCTGTTTCCGATTCTGTGTCTCCCTCTCTCTCTGCCCCCCCCC
>NW_024412400.1:37394883-37451933 GCF_014898765.1 Herpailurus yagouaroundi | reverse complement strand
CTCTCTCTGTCCCAAAAATAAATAAATGTTGAAAAAAAAATTTTTTTAAATGTGTTTGAAGAGGAGCATCTGGGGGCGCCTGGGTGGCGCAGTCGGTTAAGCGTCCGACTTCAGCCAGGTCACGATCTCGCAGTCCGTGAGTTCTGATGGCTCAGAGCCTGGAGCCTGTTTCCGATTCTGTGTCTCCCTCTCTCTCTGCCCCTCCCCCGTTCATGCTCTGTCTCTCTCCCAAAAATAAATAAAAACGTTGAAAAAAAAAATTTTTAAATGTGTTTGAAGAGGAGCATCTGGGTGGCTCTGTCAGTTGAGTGTTTGACTCTTGATTTTGACTCGGGGTGTGATCACCGGGTCGTGGGATTGAGCCCTGCCTCGGGCTCCAAGCTGAGTATGGAGCCTGTTTAGAATTCTCTCTCTCTCTAAGGGGCGCCTGGGTGGCGCAGTCGGTTGAGCGTCCGACTTCAGCCAGGTCACGATCTCGCGGTCCGTGAGTTCGAGCCCCGCGTCGGGCTCTGGGTCGGGCTCTGGGCTGATGGCTCAGAGCCCGGAGCCTGTTTCCGATTCTGTGTCTCCCTCTCTCTCTGCCCCTCCCCCGTTCATGCTCTGTCTCTCTCTGTCCCAAAAATAAATAAAAACGTTGAAAAAAAATTAAAAAAAAAAAAAGAATTCTCTCTCTCTCTGTGTCTCTCTCTCTGTCTCTCTGTCTCTCTCTCCCCAACTCAGGCTCTCCCTCACGCTCCCTCTCAAATTAAAAAAAAATTAGTAACAAATAAAATGTCTTCAAAGACTATTTAATGACATGAGGAAATGCTCTTGAAAAAGAAGATAAAATTGCATCTGTATAATAATCCAAATTGTGGGGAGCCTGGGTGGCTCAGTTAAGCTTCTAACTTCAGCTCAGATCAGGATCTCCTGGTTTGTGACTTCAGGTCCCACATGGGGCTCTCTGCTGTCAACGCAGAGCCCCTTCAGATCCTCTGTCTCCCTCTCTTTCTGCCCTTCCCCCACTCTCCATGTGCACATACATGCTCTCTCTCAAAAATAAAAAACATTTAAAACATGGGGCACCTGGGTAGCTCAGTCAGTTAAGCGTCCAACTTCAGTTCAGGTCATGATCCTGCAGTCCATGAGTTGGAGCCCTACATTGGGCTCTGTACTAACAGCTCAGAGCCTGGAGCCTGCTTCAGATTCTGTCTCCCTCTCTCTCTGCCCTTCTCCCACTCACACTCTGTCTGTGTCTCAAAAATGAATAAATGTTAAAAAAATTTTTAAATAAATATAATAATAACAAGCTAAATTGCATAATGCCTTTGTATATATTTGGACATGAAGATCCAATTTACTGTTGCCCTAGTTTGAATACTTCAAGTTCAACTGCAGTTAGGTTCTGTAATTTCAAAGAAAGCTTCTTGCTTTTCTGATTTTTAAAACATTGTTAGTTACCAACTTAATCCTTCCAAATTGCTGTTCACTTGCTGAAACCTGAAACCATATCACTATTCAAGATACTTGTGCTTTAAGATCCTAGAATATAAGCAAATCAAAGTTTATGATTTAGATGATTGATATTAAGTACATTTTAGGCAGTGAGGGTTCCTCCTTATATGTAGCTTAGCAGTCAACATGATTTTCTACATGTATGCTTTTCTTTATAATTAAGAATATTATTTTCTGTGTCCTAACTTTTTAGATTATAAGCACACCACAGAGACTAACCAGTTCAGGAAGTGTTCTGATTGGGAGTCCATATACCCCTGCACCAGCAATGGTTACTCAGACACACATAGCAGAAGCTACTGGCTGGGTCCCAGGGTAAGACTGTTGTTGCAAGTTACCATTTTTAAAACTTTTTTTAAGCTGTGATCTTTTCCTCTCACTCTCTTGTCTTCTGTTCTTGTTTCATGTTAGTCTAGTCCTTAAAAACTAATGTGTGGCCTTTAAAATCACCTGTTTTATTTCACTTTATATCTCAGATATGAAGCAATCATTTTTAAATACAATATGGAGCAATCATTTTTAAATACAATAATTTGTACCTGTGTCTTCTGACTTTTTCACCTCTCAAAAAGTACTGTTTTTATGATTATCACATTTAGCTGCTTTGGAGATGCACGAACTATATTGTTTTAATAAACATAAGAAAAGAGTTACATATTAAGTGTTGGCTATCCTCCGAATTTCCTGTAACTTTTTATTTCCTTCAAAACCAGAAAAGGAACTAGGGAAAAGAAGCCAAATACATTAAAATTTTTATTGCGTTTTTTCTTGATCCTTTTAAAACACTGGACAGTTAAATCAATATCCCTTGTGTTATTCATTTACCACTTTTAGTATTAAACTTTTACATGTTTCATCTCTGCCTGTAGATACCCTTACCCAGCCTTTCTCTGCTCCTTATCATTTTACCATTTAATCGTCCTGTAAAAGAAAAAAATCTTAAGATAAAGGACTCAAAACTTCATTCTGTCACTTTAGAAGTTATTTTCGTGGTGACATACTGTACTCGTAGTTCTGTTTGACTTACAATTGTGAGTTAGCAGACAGTAAATTTTGGTTGTGTAAGAGCTTTCTTGTTCCCAGGATGTTAAATAATCCTGGCAAAGTGTTTTAAGCCATATACATGTTCATGTGTATACACATATAAACACACATTAGAGACAGAATAGTTTCATATGAATACATCCTTTTCCACTATCAAATGAGATGAAACACCATCACCTGTAATCCCATGGCCTCTATTCAGTCCTTAATACACGAGGACCTAGAAGTTACCTCGGATTTCTGCACAGCCTTGAGAGATTATAACATGAAAGCCACGCCTGTGCCAGTCGTGTTGGCCTGCTTTGGAGATGGCCAGGGTTTGGGTATTTTCAGCCCAGCTGTGTTTCATATTAGGGGTGGAATGATTGCTCTGTTGTTCTGGAATGAGTCATACTTTCTGTGCCTTTCTAAGTCTGCAACATTTCTTCCCATATTCCTCGAGCTCATTTCAGCCTACAGTATTATATTGTGGTCTTTTTGATCCTATGATAAATTTTATTATGTTGTGATCTCTTACTCCTATGATAAAATTATAGTTTTTATTTTATGGACATATCTTTCATGTTTGTTAGGTTTTGTGTTTGCATATATTTGCTGTGAAACTAGACAAGTTACAGTAAATTATTCATAAAATAAAGTTGTGTTTAAATACCTGTTCTTTTTATGCTATCTTTTTTTTTCTTTTTAGTGATAGAAAACGAGCTAGAGAATTTATAGATTCTGATTTTTCAGAAAGGTGAGTATAAGCGTTAAGTGTTTTGTTTGAGAGATGCAACTATGTAGAGAGGAGTTTGATGTCTGGACGATTCTAGTTTAATTAGAGATGTTTTTCTTCACAGGACTTAATTGAGTTTCTGCCATTATTTTATACCTCAGTGAGTGTTGTATTTCATTTGTCATTACATAAATTCATTATATTTACATAGGTCCAAAAGAAATCATCCTGTTAGTAGATTGTCTGTTGGTAGTGTATTATTTAGCCCTCTCCCTCCTTTTGGAGGATGAACGTGTCCTACCAAAGTGAATATTCGACGTTACCTCAACATGCCCAGATTTTTTAAAAAGAAGTTTTATTGAACACATTTAAAGATTGTAGTAAAGTCTCACTTCTTTCTTAACTAATAAGTCGAGTACAGTATAACATTCCTTAGACTATTAGGACAGTGTTTCTCAGTGTGCATCAGAATCACCTGTGGAGGGGCGCCTGGGTGGCTCAGTTGGTTAAGCGTCCAGCTTCAGCTCAGGTCACGATCTCGCGGTCTGTGAGTTCGAGCCCCGCGTCAGGCTCTGGGCTGATGGCTCAGAGCCTGGAGCCTGCTTCCGATTCTGTGTCTCCCTCTCTCTCTGCCCCTCCCCCGTTCATGCTCTGTCTTTCTCTGTCTCAAAAATAAATAAAATGTTAAAAAAAAAAAATTAAAAAAAAAAGAATCACCTATGGAGTATTGAACGCAGTATGAATCTCTACCAAGTCAGAAACTCCAGGAATAAAAACGATCATGTAGGGTCATTAAAGTTCAGTATGCCATGCAAGCCACTACATGAGGTACCATATTAATGTTGTGCTGGTTCTTTTTTTTAAGTTTATTTATTTTTGAGAGAGAGAGAGAGAGAGAGAGAGAGAGAGAGAGAGAGAGAGAGAGAACACAAGGCAGGGAAGGGAGAGAGAGAGGGAGAGAGAGAATCCCAAGCAGGCTCTGCACTGTAAGCACAGAGCCCAGTGTGGGGCTCGATCTCACTAACCCTGAGATCATGACCTGAGCCAAAATCAAGAGTTGAATGCTTAACCAACTGAGCCACCCAGGTGGCTCTATATAAGAGCCACCAGGGGCTCTATAGTGCCCCAGTGTGGCACTATATTAAAATAAGACCTGTTGTCTTCGAGGCAGGAATTCTGTAAGGTTGTTACTTAATGTCTTAAATAAAACTTCCCCAGCTATGCTTTCTAAATTTGATTTTTGGTTTTTGATTCTAAGATCTTTTAACTCCTTCTTCCAGTGGTGTTTTAATCTCTGTTCTTTTGTTAGGTCATTTGCTCTCAGAATAATAAATAGTTTTCTGTCTTATCTCTTTTCTAGTTTGCCACCTCTGATTTGCTGTGCCCTGAGAAACTAGGTAGCCAAATGCGTTAACATTCAGTCTAAAATAAAAATGAGAAGACTCTGAGTGAGGACCTTGAGGCGATATATATTTTTTAAAATGTGTGTTTTCTTGCATTGAGACTGGCTGTACTTCTGTTCCTTTGTGGCATTTGTTGCTTGCTTCTTGGTTCTTAATTGTTTTGAACAGATAAAATCATGTCTGAGAAACTGCTATATCATATAGAAATATATGGGGAAATATATTCTTTTCTTCCTAATGGAAATTCCTCTTTCTAGCTCCTGCTGGTCTTTGTGTTTATCCCTGGAAAGGGCAGCAGTACAAGTTCTTATGATGTATTCAGCAATGCATAAGGCCTTAAAATAGTACTTTTCATTTGTTATGATTGGTGACCCTTATGTACTGCCAACAATATAAAAAACATGATTCTACTTACACTCCTTCATAAGAGAGACCTCTAAAGATCACATATAAAAGTGCCAGATTGAGTTTGTTGGTGTAAACACTGATTCAACTTTTCCTTTTTGCATATGATTCAGTGATCTTTTTTTCTAGTGATTTTTATTCTTTTTATTTTTTAATGTAACTTTTCTACAATGAATCCCACCCCCACCCCCACAATCAAGTCACGAAGATTACTGCATGTGATTTTTTTAATGTTTATTTATTTATATTTATAGAGAGGGAGAAAGAGAGAATGCAAGCAAGGGAGGGGCAGAGAGAGAGGAGAGAAAGAATTGCAAGCAGGCTCCATGCTGTCTGTGCAGAGCCCAACAAGGGCTTCATCAGGAACCATGAGATCGTGACCTGAGCTGAAATCAAGAGTCAGACACTTAACTGACTGAGCCACCCAGGCACCCCTATTGTTTTTCTTACAAATGTTTATTTTCCTCCAAATGCATTGTGTTCTTCTGTAACGCTGTGAAACATCTTTGTTTCCCTTCTCCCAGAGTTGAGGTTCAAAAAGCCAGCTCTCAACCATAGACTAGTCTTTATCTCTTCAATGTTTTGTATGTTGATTTAGTATTATATCTGTAAGTATTTGTATTTGTTTTCTTCAGGGATTTATACATCAGTATATAGGGATACGTTCAATGTTTTTATCCTCATCTTACCACTTGACAGTGCAACTTTAAGTATGTCTTACACAACTGTTCCTTTGTCAAGGTCATTTGTGAGAGCACGTCAGTTTCTGAAGAAATCTTGTTTGGTAGGTAAAGGATCCTTTGAGGGATTCTCCTTAGTTTTTTCCCTGTATTCTGATCCACTGGACTTCTTTTCAGAGAGCTCGTAGAAGAAGCTGTGAAAATCCCCTTTCTGTTCTTGTCTGGGGGGTTAATCCTGAAACCTGTTTGTTCACTCTCTCTTTCTTCCTTTGGACAGAATCTGATGGTGTCTTCTACATGCATCTCTTCCAGATCTATTTCCATTTGGACCTCTGCTGAGGGATTCAGAAGGTCCTGGGTGCCCCACAGGCAGCAATGGCAGCTTGTGGGTGTTCTTCTTTGTTCTTGTCTTAAACGAAGATTTGGCACGCTAGTGTTGTATTCTTCCTGCAGGCTCATGTAATCTCAATATCTTTTTGTTGGCGGAAAAGTTAGAATTCCACTTATTTTTAATAAAATAATAATTTATAATTAACTAATGTAAACTGTAATAAGCTAATAGTAATCAAAATCAGTATAGTTAATATGTGTACAGCTTCAATGATGTTTATGAAATTGTTCATTTAGCAAACATTTTTAATATCTACTAACTTATGTTCTAAGCATTGGAGAGAATAATAAACAAGACAGGTAAGTCTGCCCTTAGAGAGTTTATATGGGGGGGGGGGGTGGGGAGTATAATAAGCAAATAAGATTATTTTTATTTTTTTTATTAAAAATTTTGCTTAATGTTTATTTTTGAGAGAGACAGAGTATGAGCCGGGTAGGTGTAGAGAGAAAGAGAGAGACACAGAATCTGAAGCAGGCTCCAGGCTCTGAGCTGTCAGCACCGAGCCTGACATGGGGTCAGACTCACAACCGTGAGATCATAACCTGAGCCAAAGTCAGATGCTTAACCAACTGAGCCACCCAGGCACCCCAGATTATTTTTAGATTACGGTAAGTGGTATACAAAAAAAAATACGAAAAGTGATTATGGCTACCTTGGAGAAAGCCTCACAAGGGAGGTGATATTTGAATGCAAAGGAGTCAGGCTGCTAAATAGATTAGGTGAGGTGGGGGAGACAGGGATTCTGGGCAGAGGGAGTGGCAGATGTAAAGCTCCCAACTGAGAGCAATGGGCAGTGGCAAATGTAAAGCTCCCAGCCAGGTTGATGTATTTGGGGAAGCACTGTGGCCTGGAGATAGTTTGAAAAGCAGAGTGATATGACATGAGGGTGGAGAGGTAGGCAGGGTTCAGATCATGATGAAAGACCTTTGTAGGTCCTGGTAGGGAGTTTGGTTTCTGTTCTAAGGAGGATTTTCAGCAGGGAAATGGCATGATTTAAGTCACTGGCTACTGAGGGGTAAATGGATTCTAAGGAGACAAGGACAAAAGCAGGAAAATCAGAAGACTATTGCAGAGGACAGTGGCCTGGCAGTGGAGATGGGGAAAAAAAATGGATAAATGATAGACATAGAACCAACAAAATGTATTGATAGATTAAAGGAAGGAAGAGGAGAAATAAAGGATAGCTTTGGTTGTTTTGCATGAACAGCTAGGTGAATATTGATGCCATTTACATTTAGTGTATTTAGGAGTAGGTTTGGGAAGAATTTTGTTTTAGACATAATGAAGTTCAATAAGTTTATTAGTTATCTAAGTGATGGTATCATTAGTATATAAGTAGTATCATTAGCACATAAGTGGTCGCAAGCCTAAATGATACAACCCAAGGAGGGAGAGAATGAAGATCCATAAGGAATAAATATTTATTTCCCATTTCACACCTCCTCTTCCACCCATACCCAACACAATGGATACATACTTCCAGGAAAGTAAAGAGGTTTTTTTAAGTTGTTTTACTAAGTTACCACATGAAATTATTTTGCTGATTTACGTATTCTTGTTGGCTCATTTAAGTGGGAAATGAAGTTTTCATTACTTTTGTAAATAAAAATAAATTATTGGGAAAATATAAGAAGACAGTGGTTATAGGTTCTAGTTAAGCACCTGGAAAGATAATATTCTTTGGGTATAATTCATCTGAATTCTTCAAACGAAGTTATAAAAGTTAACATGCATTTCAAACTATACCATATTAGTAGTTTTATTTTCTATTTATTTTCCTTTTTTTTTCCTCAATTTGGCTTTATTTGGTAAAGAACACTTCCTACTGGTTTCTTTATTAGATTAATAAACTAATAGAGATCATAGTGTTTATACCCTATAGCCATAGTTTGGTGTTATTTGGAAAGAGGGTCCTGGTGGTCCAAATAGCTCGATTCTGAGAAAACTTAAGTAAAGTAAACTCTAAGATTCAGATAGTGAGTTGGGCACCTGGGTGGCTCAGTTGGTTAAATGTCAGACTCTTTTTTTTTTTTTTTAATTTTTTTTAAGGTTTATTTATTTTTGAGGGAGACAGAGCGCAAACAGGGGAGGGGCAGAGAGAAAGGGAGACACAGAATCTGATGCAGGCCCCAGGCTCTGAGCTGTTAGCACAGAGCCTGATGCAGAGCTCAAACCCATGAACCATGAGATCACGACCTGAGCTGAAGTTGGATGTTCAACCAGCTGAGCCACCCAAGCACCCCTAAGCATCGGACTCTTGATCTCAGCTTAGGTCTTGATCTCAGGGTTGAGAGTTCAAGCCTTGCGTTGAGCCCTGCACTGGGCATGAAGCCTACTTAAAAAAAAAAAAAAGATAGTGAGCTTCCAATTTAAGATGATAGACTGAGCATCATGTTTATACCCCAAACCCTAAAATCCTATCGAAATTTTCATGTAAAAAATAATAAAAGTAAGTATATCTCTAAAAGTGCTATAAAAAGTGGTAAAGATATAGATTTTCCAATTAGATGAAAGCCAGTATGATTACAATAAAGGACAAGTGGTAGTAGAGAATTTCACATCCCAAAATGTGCATTGGAGAAGTCAGAATTGGAAATGGAAACCATTCTTCCCTATACTGACTGAAATGGAGAGGCTCTAGGCTTAGAGGTAACAAGTATAAAAAGCAAGAATAGGGCACCTGGGTGGCTCAGTCAGTTGATCATCTCATTTCGGCTTGGGTCATGATCTCACGATTCCTGGGTTCTGGCCCACATCGGGCTCTGTGCTGGCAGTGCAGAGCCTGCTTTGTATTCTGTGTCTCCCTCTCTCTCTGCCCCTCCCCTACTCACACTTGTCTCTTTCAAAAATAAACATTAAAAAAATTTTTTTTTAATTTTAAAAAAGCGAGAATGAATTAGTGAGGGAGGTAATGAGGGCACTGAAATGAAGATTATCCAAGGAGCACCTAGCAACTTGAAGCTTGCCAATCTTCCAAATCCCTTTGTACCTCCCATTTCATCTCCATACACATAGATATTACACCAAAGACATTTCTTCCCCAGGGCTGAAACTTAACAGAATTGATATCAAGGAAATAGGACTCGCTGCCTTGGTTAAGCTTGTAATTGACTTCTTTCATTTAGCATATTTTCTTTTTTTTTTTTTAATGTTTATTTATTTTTGAGAGAGAAAGAAAGCATGAGCAGAAGATGGGCAGAGAGAGGGAGGCACAAAATCTGAAGCAGGCTCCAGGCTCTGAGCTGTCAGCACAGAGCCTGACATGGGGCTTGAGCCCACGAATTGTAAGATCATGACCTGAGCTGAAGTCAGATGCTTAACTGACTGAGCCACCCAGGCTCCCCTTATTTAGCATATTTTCAAGATTCATCCATGTTGTGGCATATATTAGTATGTTATTCCTTTTTATTCCATGGTGTGGATATACCACATTTTGTGTATTTGTTCATTAAAGTTGGATATTTGAGTCGTTTCTGCTTTTTGGCTATTACGAATGACGCTGCTTTGAACATTTGTGAACAAGTTTTCATTTTTCTTTTTATATATATACCTGGGAATGGAATTGCAAGGTCATATGGCAATTCTTTAGCCTTTTGAGTAACTGACAGGCTGTCTTCTGGAGTGGCTGTACCATTTTACATTCCCACCAGCAACAGCTTCCAATTTCTCCACATCTATCCAACACTTATTATTTGTCTTTTTTATGGAGCCATCCTTGTGGATGTGAAATGATATTTCATCATGGTTTTGATTTGCATTTCCCTAATGGCTAATGCTGTTGAGCATCTTTTCATGTGCTTATAGGACCTTTATATATCTTCTTTGAAAAAGTCTTTCTAAATCCTTTGGTCTTTAATTATTGAGTTGTAAGAGTTCTATATGTATTATAGAGGCAAGATCCTTATTAGATATATGATTTGCAAAACAATGTCTTATTCTGTCTCAGTTATCTTTTCACCTACTTGATGGTGTCCTTTGAAATACAAAGTTTTTAATTTTGGTTGGGTTTAATATATGTTTTTTGATTCTTGTATTGCCTATGCTTTTGGTGTCATCTTTAAAAAACAATTGAAAAAGCCAAAATCATGAAGCCTTAGCCTGTGTTTTCTTCTAAGAGTTTTATAGTTTTTGCTCCTACATTTAGGTGTTTGACCTAATTTGAGTTACTCTTTAAGGTTAATTTGTGTAACATAACTTAAAATCACACAGAATACATGTGAAATGTATACTTTTTTGGCATTTATTTTTATAGCATTTCACAATTATGTAAAATTTTTAAATAGGCCTAGTTTTAAGTTTATTATTTAAAATTATTAACCACATGGGTGCCTGGGTGGCTCAGTCGGTTGAGCGTCCCACTTCAGCTCAGGTCATGATCTCGCGGTCCGTGAATTCGAGCCCCACATCGGGCTCTGTGCTGACAGCTCAGAGCCTGGAGCCTGCTTCAGATTCTGTGTCTCCCTCTCTCTGCCCCTCCCACACTCATGCGCGTGCGTGCGCACACATGCACACTCTCTGTCAAAAATATACTTAAAAAAAATAAAATAAAATAAAATTACTATCTACATTAGAAAGCAAACTTTATACTATTTTGTCTTTAACTCTCATTTTATGATGGTGAAACGAGCATTCCTGAACTATTTTCTCAAGAAAAGGCAGACCTTTTCTGAATGTGACCATGATAGTAGTAAACCAGATTTGAAGTGGGAGTGATTTAAAGAATGAAGAACAATAGAATTTGTAAATGTTTTGCTGAGAGGCATGATCCTTTCTATATCGAATTTGGGTTTTTAGCCATAACTAATGATAAAATGCTAAAACCATGGCACCTTATTTTACAAAAATATAGTGGCTAATGAAGCCATGACACCATCAACACTTAAGCATAAAAGACAACAAAACATAAATAAGTTTAAAACCAAAAGAACCACTGAGTAAATAAATAATAAACTATTGTTCACCTATCACCACTATCCATCTCCAGAACTTTTTCACCATCCCATACTGAAATCCTGTACCCAGTAAACAATAACTTCCACTTCCCCCTCCCCCAGCTCCAGTAACCATAGTTTCTCTATGAACTTGACTATTTCTATTTCATGTAGGAGGAATCATATAGTATTTACTCTTTCATCTCTGACTTATTTTACTTACCATGTCTTTAAGGTTTATTAATGTTAGAGCATGTATCAGGATTTCATTCTTTGTTACGGCTAAATAATGTTCCATTATATGCATGTACTACGTTTTGTTTATTCATATGTTGATGGACATTTGGGTTGTTTTCACCTTTTGACTGTTGTGAATATTGTTGCTGTGAAGGTGGGTATAAGAAGTATCTGTTGGAGTCCCTATTATTAATTTCTTTAGCTGTAATAACACAAAGTAAAATTACTGGATCAGATGGTAATTCTATGTTTAAGTGTTTGAGGAACCATTGTAGTATTTTTTATAGCTACTGCACCATTTACATTGTCACCAGCAATGTACAAAGGTTCCAGTTCCTCCACATTCTCACAACACTTCTTTTTGGTTTTGATAATAGCCATCCTAATCTCATTGGGGTTTTGTTTGCATTTCCCTAATGATTATTGATGTTAAGCTTCTTTTTATGTGTTTATTGGCCAAGTTTAATTTCTTGATTCAGCCAGGGCTGAGTAGTATCCTTCAGTTTTGTATTGCTCATGAAAATTCTGGTAACTCATGAAGAGTTTAATCCTTCCTCATAGCAGCCTTGTGAGACAGGCACTTGTATTTCTGTTTTTCAGGCAGAGGAGTATCATGGGTCAGAGCTAAATGAAGTAAACTGTTCAAAACACATAGCTAATAAATAGTTTACCAGTGTTGGTATTTAACCAGTTTTCTTCAAGTTCATGAACTGATTGTATAAAATTATTTTATCTTTATATTTTTATAAAATCTATAAAAATATATTTTTATAAAATCCTAAAAATTCTTATAAAATTATTTTATTTTCTATTTATATTTTATAATTAAATCTTATTTCATTAACTGAACTAATCTTATAAAATTCTTATATATGGTCTTGTATTTGTTTCAAGGTCATGTTCATCAGCTATTGAAAGTCTAGTTTTTCCTATTTAAGGACTGTGTTTAGTTTCTTCCTTTAAATTTTATCCATGTCTGACAATAGAAGGTAAATTAGTCAGGTGATCGCCCTACACTATGCTATGATTATCTTATTGCTCCCTTTTTATTTTTTTTAAAAATGTTTATTTGTTTTTGAGAGAGCACAAGTGGGGGAGGGGCAGAGAGAGACACACACAAAGAATCTGTGTCAGGCTCCAGGTTCTGAGCTGTTGGCACAGAGCCCAATGCAGGGCTTGAACCCATGAACTGTGAGATCACGACCTAAGCCAAAGTCGGATGCTTAACCAACTCAGCCACCCAGGCGCCTCTTATTGCTCCCTTTTTAAAAAAGACCTAGAATTACATGAAAAACAACAACCCTGCTCCATCCCTCGCTTTTAAAAAGTTTATAAACATGGAGTTGAGAATTTTATTTACTTAAACCATTATCCACTTCTTAGCATAAATATAAAACCCCATACACAACATATTTCTTTCAGAAATAACTCATGCACTATTTTTAACAGTTCTTATTTCCTTTTTTTGCCTACCTTGTACTAATTATACATATTTACATATGGCTAGCCATTTGTATCCTAAGTACCCCAAACACTGAGGGCAAATCAGCATAGAGTGGGCTTTGTGTGAAAGTATATGTAGCAAATGGGAATTGGTAGATTCTTTTAAAAAGTGAAATTACTTAGAACAGTAACTAGCACATACGTAGCATTCAGTAAGTATTTACTATTTGCCATTACCACTGATTTTAAACTGAATAGGCCATGATCCAGTTTACGTAGAAAGATCACCATAATGGCCTTATGGAGGAGGGATTGGAATGCCTCTAGACAGCACAAAGGAGAACCCTTATAAGGCTCTAGTGATATTCTTAGAGAGATGATGAGGGCCTGAACCTAGGGCAGTGAGAACTTAGAGAAGTGAAATTCAAAAGCTAGTTAGGCCTTGAAGTAGATTAGATTTGATACAATTAGATTGATTCATTAGAAAGGGAATTAGAAGAACGTAGGATGAATCTGGTTTTTGGTTAGGATGATTGGATGGATGGTTCTGTCACTCATCTAGATGAGAACTGCAGTAGGATCCAGAGTTACATATTGTATATGTTGAGTTGTCCTTTATATTAATAGGGTATTGTGATGTTTAAACACCCCTTCCTGAGAAAGCTGAGCTGAGTATAGGAAACTGAGGATAGGACTAAACCATTGTAAATAATCAAAGATATGCTCAAACCATTCTTTTTTCTCTCTTTTTAAAAGACTATTTAATTTAGAGAGTTTAAAATGCAGAAGTAGATGACTGGTATCGTGAACCCCCTATGTGTGCACATCTCTGAACTTCAACAACAATCAATTCATGGCATATCTCATTTTGTATATACTCCCTCCTGTATTGTAAAGCAAATCCCTGGCATCCTATCATTTTCATCATAAATCTCCGTACTGGTATCTTAAAAAACTCCTTTTTAAATATATCTACAATATCATTGTTATACCTAAGAAAATTAATGATAATTCCTTAATATCAAATATGCAGAATTCAAATTTCTATCTGTTTCAAATGTCATGTTTTGTTTGCTGGGTTTTTTTTTGTAAAATATAATTCAGTTATATACTGGCACAAAAACAGACACTCAGATCAGTGGAACAGAATAGAGAACACAGAAATGGACCCAGAAACCTATGGCCAACTAATCTTTGACAAAGCAGGAAAGACTATCCAATGGAATAAAGACAGTCTCTTCAGCAAGTGGTGCTGGGAAAACTGGACAGTGACATGCAGAAGAATGAACCTGGACCACTTTGTTACACCATACACAAAAATAAACTCAAAATGGATGAAAGACCTCAATGTAAGACAGGAAGCCATCAAAATCCTCGAGAAAGCAGGCAAAAACTTTGATCTTGGCCGCAGCAACTTCTTACTCAACATGTCTCTGGAGGCAAGAGAAACAAAGCAAAAATGAACTATTGGGACCTCAGCAAAATAAAAAGCTTCTGCACAGCGAAGGAAACGATCAGCAAAACTAAAAGGCAACCGACAGAATGGGAGAGGATATTTGCAAACGGCATATCAAATAAAGAGTTAGTATCCAAAATCTATAAAGAACTTACCAAACTCAACACCCAGAAAACAAATAATCCAGTGAAGAAATGGGCAAAAGACATGAATAGACACTTCTCCAAAGAAGACATCCAGATGGCCAACCGACACATGAAAAAATGCGCAGCATCCCATATCATCAGGGAAATATAAATCAAAACCACAGTGAGTTACCACCTCACACCTGTCAGAATGCCAATATTAACAACTCAGGCAACAACATATTGGCGAGGATGCAGAGAAAGAGGATCTCTTGCACTGCTGGTGGGAATGCAAACTGGTACAACCACTCTGGAAAACAGTATGGAGGTTCCTCAAAAAATTACAAATAGAACTATCCTCTGACCTAGCGATTGCATTACTAGGTATTTATCCAAGGGATACCTGGTATACTGTTTCGAAGAGGCCTATGAGCACCCCAATATTTATAGCAGCGCTATTGACAATAGCCAGAGTATGGAAAGAGCCCAAATGTCCATCAATGGGTGAATGGATAAAGAAGATGTGTGTGATATATGTATATGTATATACATATATGTGCACTGAATATGTATATACATATATGTGATATATGTATATGTATATACATACATACATATATATATATACACACACATACATACATACATACATACATACATACATACAATGGAGTATTAGTAATCAGAATGAAATCTTGCCATTTGCAACTGCGTGGATGGAACTAGAGGGTATTATGCTAAGTGAAATCAGAGAAAGACAAATACCATACGACTTCACTCATGAAGAATTTAAGATACAAACAGAAGAACATAAGGGAAGGGAAGCAAAAATAATATAAAAATGGGGAGGGGAGCAAAACATGAAAGACTCTTAAATATAGAGAACAGACAGAGGGTTGCTGGAGGGGTTGTGGGAGAGGGCATGGTGTAAATGGGTAAGGGGCATTAAGGAATCTACTCCTGAAATCATTGTGGCACCACCATATACTAACTAACTTGGATGTAAATTAAACAATAAATAAATTAAAAAATAAATAAATACCAGTTACAGAAAAATCGAAAAGCAAATGTATGACTAATGAAGGCAAACAGTCTTATAACCATCGCCAGATCAAGAAGTATAACCCAGAAGCCATGTCCCATGCAAATAACTATACCCTCTCTCCCCTATAATTAACCGTTATCCCTGTTTTTATAGTAATCACTTCCTTGCATTTTTAAATAGTTTTATTACCTAAATGTGCATCCTTTGGCACATTTTAGTCTTGTCCATTTTTTTAAAAAGTTGAGGGATGCCTGGGTGGCTCAGTCAGTTGGGTGCCCGACTTTGGCTGAGGTCGTGATCTCACAGTTCGTGGGTTCAAGCCCTGTGTCGGGTTCTGTGCTGACAGCTCAGAGCCTGGAGCCTGCTTCGGATTCTGTGTCTCCTTCTCTGTCTGCCCTTCCCCTGCTCATGCTCTGTCTCTCTGTCTCTCAAAAATAAATAAAGTTTAAAAAAAAAGTTATCTTAAAAAAAAAGTTATCTTTTATATATAGATTTCCCTTCTGTCCCCTTATTTTCCTTATACTTTAGTTGTTGAAACTAGGCTATTTGGCCTCTGCAGTTTCCCACAGTCTAGATCTTCTTGATTTCATACTCATGTGCATCTCAGTATCTTCCTGTTTTCAGTGTTTCGTGTAGTTTGGCAATAGGATTCAGTGGCTTTGTAGACTGGTGTTTGATCCTTGGCAAGACTATAGATGATGTGTGTTCTTCCATTGTCTCTTTTTTTTAATGATGGTAACACAACCACTGTTTAATGGTTATAACTCTTAATTTCTTGTGAGTTGCAGTTAGTGTTATTCTAACTACTGGCACTATTTTTATATAAAGACACTTTCCCTCTTTTACTATTTATTTACCTGCAGGTACAGTTCCTATAAGAAAGCAGGATAACTGCTTGACCCCTTTCCTTTTGTTGTAAGTGCTATCATGGAGTTTTGGTTTTGCTGTGTAGTTGTTCTCTTTTTATATGGGGATTTGGAGAGTTTGAAAACTATACTGCTATTGCTGTTTTCCAAGAGTCCCCTATAACTGGTGTGTGTGTGTGTGTGTGTGTGTGTGTGTGTGTGTGTGTTATAGTCTATTTGAAATAAATTTATATGTCTTATAAAATCTGTAGATTCCCCTTCTGTATCTATCCTCTCCCCTAACTCCCCTTCTCTCTCCCTCCCTCCCTCTTTTTTTCCCTTACAGATTTTTAATTGAAGAAATCACTTTATGTATCCTAAAGAGAAAGCCTAAAGAGTTTGCTTACTGGGGCACCTGGGTGGCTCAGTTGGTTAAACATCTGACTCTTGGTTTCGGTTGAGGTCATTATCTCACGGTTCCTGAGATGAGCCCCTCACGTCAGACTCCATGCTAAACAGATTGGGATTCTCTCTCCCTCCTTCTCTGCCCTATTTCCTGCTCACACTCATGTGTACTCTCTCTCTCTCTCTCAAAATAAATACACTTACAAAAAAAAAGTTTGCTTATTGCATCCCTGTAGTGTAATTTAACATGTTCTTCTGTCCTTGGTATTACCTTTAAAGTGGCAGTTGGATCTGAAGTCTTTATCAGATTCCAGGTTCACAATAAAGTTATATATTAAGAACAAACACTGGATAGAACAGCTCAAAGGAGAGCAAATACAGAAACAGAAGCACTGGAGTGAAAAAACTCAAGTTTAAAAGTTGACTTTGGCAAATAGGCAAATCCATAGCAACAGAGAGTAGAATAGTAAGGGCTAGGGAGTGAGGTATGACTGTCAGTGGGTACAGCATTTCTTTTTAGGGTGAAGAAATTAGATTGTGGTGATGGTTTCATAATTCTTAAAAACCACTGAATTGTATACTTTAAAAAATGGAATTTATAGTATGTCAATTATATTTCAATAAAGCTGTTATCTTTAAAAAAGGAGCTTAGATTTAAAAACAAAGAGGAATACCTAATCCTTTGAGACTGATAGGAAGAAGGTTGGCATGGTACACATGCTGATAAGTTTGTAAGTGACCTATCCTATAAGCTCACTTACAAAGTGAGACTTACATATTTAACTATCTATTGAATATATTGATTGGGAAATTCTCTTGACATGTCAGACTCTGTATCATTGCTGACCAATAGAAATGTGATTTTTTTTTTAATGTTTACTATTTTTGAGAGAGAGACAGAGCACTAGCAGGGGAGAGACAGAGAGAAACACACACAGAATCCGCAGCAGGTCCCAGGCTCTGAGCTGCTAGCACAGAAGAGCCTGATGCAGGACTTGAACTCATGAACTGTGAGATCATGACCTTAGTGAAAGTCGGACGCTTAACCAGCTGAGCCACTCAGGTGCCCCACAATAGAAATGTAATAGGAGCCACATGTGACTTTTAATTTTATAATAATTAAAAAAATAAAAAATATGACATTAATTTTTTAAAGATTTTATTTATTTATTTTTAGTGTCTGGATAATTTTTTTTTTAATCCAAGTTAGTTAATATATAGGGTAATAATGATCTCAGGACAAGATTTTATTTTTAATCTCTACACCCAACATAGGGCTTGAATTCACAAACCCAAGATCAAAACCTGCGTGCTCTACCAACTGAGCCAGCCAGGCACCCCTGAAGTTAATTTTTATATCTCTTATTTAATCCAGTGTATCTAAAATATTATATTTCAGGGGCACCTGGATGGCTCAGTCAGTTAAGTGTCTGATTCTTGATTTTGGCGCAGGCTATGATCTCATGATTCATGAGTTTGAGCCCCATGTCAGGCTCTGTGCTGACCGTCAAGAGCCTATTAGGACATTCTCTCTCTCTCTCTCTCTCTCCCCCTCTCCCTCCCTCCCCCGCTCACCCACAATCTCTCTCTCTCTCAAAATAAACCTTAAAAAACAAATAAAATATATTTCAACATGTAATTAATGTAAAGGTTACTCATATTTTACATTGATTTCTCATACAAGCTTTGAAACTCAGTGTGTATTTGATACTTAAAACATATCTCAATTCAGACTTCCCAGATTTCAAGTGCTCAGTAGCTGCATGTGAGTATACCTAGGTATTGGACTGTGCAGATGAGCAGGTTTAAAATGGAACTCATGAACTTGTTCATGTCTCCTTGATCTCAGTAAATGATGCCTCTTCCTGAGGGTCATTCTCTTATTTCCCTCTTTCTCACCGTTCACATCAGTCACTTCCTTGTACTGATTTTTATCTTTAAAATTTATGCAAAGCCGTCTCTTCTTATCCAACCCTACCAGTTGCCCCAGTTTCAGGACTTGATATTTCTTGCCTGGCTTGCCTCTCACCTGTTCTTCCTGTCTCTGCTCTTGCCCCTCGTAAGTGCATCTTCTACTTTGCAGCCAGAATCTCTGCCTAACTAAAAATCTCACTGTGTCATTCCCCCACTTAACACCTTTAATGTCTTCCCAGTATTTCAGCAGTAGTCTGACCACAGTGAATGGCCACGTGATTCTTTGGGAATTTGGGAAAAAGAAAGTAGATATCCTTACTTCATTCTTTTAAAAAATACATTTAGTCTATTTCTTAAGGTATGTAACACAGAACATGTAAATAATTTATAAGTGAATATAATTATACTAGTGGAACATGATCAAGTGCATGTTTATCTTTGTGGTGATGCTGCTGGTGCTGGTGCTGGTGTTAAGAACACTTAACATGAGATTTACCACTAACAAATTTGTAAGCGTACATTATCATTGACTACCGACACTAGGTTGTGTCAGCAGATCTCTAGAACGTGCTCATTTTGCGTAAATGAAACTTTATACCTGTTGAGCAATTCCCTATTTCCCCTTTCCTTCCAGCAAGCACCATTCTGCTCTTTGCCTCTATGTGTTTGACTGTGTGGGACACCTTATACAAGTGGAATCATGCATTATTTGTCCTTCTGTGACTGGCTTAGCATAATGTCCTCCAGGCTCATCCTTGTTTACTGCATATGGCAGGCTTTCATTCTCTTTTGAGGCCAAATAATATTCCACTGTATGTATAAACCATATTTTTAAATCCATTTATCTACCTATGGACATTGAGGTTGGTTCCATATCTTGGCTATTGCGAATCATGCTACAGTGAATAGGAGAGTGCAAATGCCTCCTTGAGATCCTGATTTCAATTCTTTTGGATATATACCCAGAAGTGGGATTTCTGGATCATATGGAAATTCTATTTTAAATATTTTGAGGAACCTTCATACTTTTTTCATAGCAACTGTACCATTTTCCATTTGTAAAAGGGTGCTAATTTCTCCATATTCTCACCAACACCTACCTTTTGTTTCTGTCAATTTTTAAAAATAGCCATCCTAACAGGTGTGAGATAATACTTCATTGTGGTTTTGATTTACAGCTTTCTGATGATTAGCAATGTTGAGCACCTTTTCATATAGCTGTTGGCCATTTGTGTGTTTTCTTCAGAGAAGTTTCTATTCATGTCTTTTGCCCATTTTTTAATTTGGATGTGTGGGTTTTTTTGTTAATGAATTGTTGGAATTTTTTAGATATTTTGGATATTGACCCCCTATCAGATAAAGGGTTTGTAAATATTTTCTCCCATTCCGTACGTTGCCTTTTCATTTTGTTTATTGTTTTCATTTGGCTTTTACCCCAGCAAGTCTTCCTCCTCTAGGTTAGATGAGGTGTCCCTCTTCCTAATTCCCATGAACATTGTAAGTAACTGACGTGGCACTTACCTTACTATATTGGAATTCTCTGTCCTTTTAGGTCTGTTTTGTCTTTCTCCCGTCTGCCAAGACTCAGTACTGAGAGAAAAGATTTTGCCTCAATTGTCGTTTGTGTGCTCTAGTCCTTATTCCAGTTCTTGGCATATAGTTGGCACTCAGAAATTAGTAGAATTAAATTGAACCCCTGAAAATGTTAGTAAGTTATCAAAGTTTGGGCCTAGGCATTAACCAAACTTAAAGTAATTGAAGACTTAGATCTGTTATTAATAGTATGACCTCTGTTTGAAAATTTAGTAGATAAATGAAACTGATGAAAGTGGTACTTTTAATTTTAGGTGAAAAAAAACTGTAGCATACATAGAATACCAAAAGGTAAGCATGTAAACTCTACTAGGCTAGGCAGTGTTTTTGTCTGTTCCTTTCATGGATTTATTCCTAGTGTGTAGAACAGTACCTGGCACATAATAGTAAGTTACTGGTCAGTAAATACTTGTTGATAAATGAATGATGTGTGTAGAAAAGCACTCTAACTTCATACTTTATTAAGCTTGTAAGGCAAAAGCATTATAAGTTTATATATAACATTGTAAGTTCAAAAACGTTTCTTCATTTCTAACTCAGTTTAAAATTTACCACTTGAGGGGTACCTGAGTGGCTCAGTTGGTTAAACGTCCGACTTCGGCTCAGGTCATGACCTCGCAGTTCACAAGTTCAAGCCTCACATCGGGCTCTATGCTGACAGTTCAGAGCCTGGAGCCTGCTTTGGTTCTGTGTCTCTTTCTGTCCCTGCCCCTCCCCAATTCACGTTGTGTCTTTCTTTCTCAAAAATAAATAAATAAACAAAAAAAATTTTTTTTAATTCTTTAAAATTTACCACTTGAAACAAACATCAAATTACTATATTCTCACATTACTTTATATTTTTGTAAAGGAAGTCTGGTGTATAAATATATTTTTCTCTTTTAGTAAACGAAGCAAAAAAGGAGATAAAAATGGAAAAGGCCTGAGACATTTTTCCATGAAAGTGTGTGAGAAAGTTCAGCGGAAAGGTACAACATCATATAATGAAGTGGCTGATGAGCTGGTATCAGAGTTCACCAATTCAAATAACCATTTGGCAGCTGATTCGGTAGGTAGATCATTCCCTTGACGTTGATGTGATGAGTGATGGAACAGTGTATCTCTGGGGTGACTATGTCCTTGATTTAAGGACTCGGACAAGCTAGGGAATCCCCAACTCCTTTACTTGAGGGTTTCATATTGTCTTCTGGGGAGTTCTTTTGTTGTTGACTTTTTGTTTGTTTTGTTTTAGAAAGGATTCTTTTATTATATACTTAAACATGAAGATGAACATGTATTTTTAAAACGTAGTTTTGGGGGTTACAAAAGAAACGTTTATATTTGAATGACTTTGGAGATGTTTCTGAGTCCTTTGGTGTTTCTTTGTGTCCAAGTCAATTAGAAAATTTTGTCTTGTTTTTAATTGAAAAAATAATACATGAACATGTCTATTAAAAACTCAGTTGTGGGCACTTGGGTGGCTCAGTAAGTTAAGGTTCCAACTTCGGCTCAGGTCATGATCTCACGGTTTGTGAGTTCCAGCTCCACATCGGGATCTGTGCTGACAGCTCAGAGCCTGGTGCCTGATTCAGATTCTCTGTCTCCCTCTCTTTCTACACTCCCCCACTCACACTCTGTCTCTCTCAAAAAGAAATAAGCATTAAAAAAAGT
The DNA here is from genome assembly GCF_014898765.1 of Herpailurus yagouaroundi. NCBI lineage: Eukaryota > Metazoa > Chordata > Mammalia > Carnivora > Felidae > Herpailurus > Herpailurus yagouaroundi. The sequence continues at coordinate 37,430,157 of NW_024412400.1, read as the reverse complement.
TCTTTCTCTCTTAGATTCAGTTTGGTGTTTTATATATTCTTAGGAAATCTTCCATTTCATTCGTGTTCTCAAAATTATTTGCAGGGGCACCTGGGTGGCTCAGTCAGTTAAGCTTCTGACTTCACCTCAGGTCATGATCTTGAGGTTTGTGAGTTCAGTTGTGTCTCCCTCTCTCTCTCTCCCCCTCCCTGGTTCATGCTGTGTCTCACTCTCTCAAAAGTAAGTAAACAGTAATTTAAAAAAAATTTTTTTTAATTATTTGCAGTTATTTTTCCCAACAAACTATCTCTTGAATTTGTACTGACCCTCCTGTTTTGCAGTTAATTTCTTTTTTATAATCTTCATTTAATATTCTCTTCTTTTTCCTGAAGTTACTTTTGTTACTGTTCTACCCTGTAGACTCTGATGTATACTTTATTTACTTTTATTATTTTTGTTTAGTAATGAAAATCTTTATGGCTGTGACTTTTCCTCTTGTGCGCTGCTTTAGCCATATCCCATTGATTCTGATATAATGTTATACTTTAGATATTCTGCAACTTTGGTTTTAATTTCCTCTCTGACCTAAGAATGGCATTAGAATTTTTATAGTTCCAGGTGATAGGGAATTTTGTTTGTTTGTCTGAATTTTCACTTTTATTACCTGTGTTCAGAGACTGTGAGTGGAACTGTTTATATTTTTTGGATCACTTTGAGATTTTTCTTGTGAGCCATTAGATGTTTCTTTTCTCTGGCATCTGTAGAGAAGATATATGGCATTCTGATTCTGAGTGAAAGTGAAAGTTCTCAAAATGTTCTACAAGACCCTATGTGACCTGGCCCACCATTACCTCTCTGATCTCATCTGCTACTATGCACTGTCTCAGTTACTACACTATAGCATACGTAACATTTCTTTCATTTTTCTACAAACTTTTTTTTTTTAACATTCATTTTTGAGAGAGAGAGAGACAGAGCATAAGCGGGGGAGGAGCAGAGAGAGAGGGAGACACAGAATCTGAAGCAGGCTCCAGGCTCTGAGCTGTCACCACAGGGTCCGACGTGAGGCTTGAACTCACAGACTGCAAGATCATGACCTGAACTGAAGTCAAAGTCTTAACCGACTGAGCCACCCAGGCGCCCCTCTTTCATTTTTCTTAATTAAAACAAATCCGAAATGGATATTGAATTCAATCAAATTCTGTATAATTTCCTGAAAATTTAGGAGTTTTACACTGGTCATGAATGAGATTGGTGGGTTTTTTCTTTTTTGTTTTGGGGTGACTATGCCAGATGTGCTCCTTATCAGACTATTACACTTGCTATTTCTTTTGTCTGAATCTCTTTGCTAAGGAACCATATGGTTTTTCTCCTCCAGTTTTCACTCAGATGTCACTGTACTGAGGCATTTTTTCTTAGCATGTTTCATCATCCAACATACATTTTTACTAACCATCCCTATCCCCACCCCTGAATAGAAGCAAGGGTTGGGTTTTTTTCTCTTCCCTTCTGCGTTTTTTTTTTTGATAATTTGGAAGATTTGTAGTCTTTAGTTCTTTAGTTGATTATCTTTATGACTTTAAGTAACTTCAATATTTTATTTCTTTTGTTTGTTATCACCTGTACCAGTATGTTGATTATAGAGAGGAAAAGTTAATATATTTATATGTACTATATCTCCTATTTTTCCTCTCTACCACAGGATTCAGATTGACTATATTCGTGATAATTGTTGAAAGAATAATATTATTATGGTTGTTATTATGACTTTAAATGAATATATTGTGCCAAACCTCTATTATTACTTAGTTCATCTGTCTGAATAGTTCATCTGTGTTGAATCCCAAACCCTTTAAAATATCAAGGAGAACATAAGCAGACTTAATTTGTTGCCTCTTCCTCATATTTTTTACTATATTATTGTTATTAATTTTTTTTTAATGTTTATTTATTTTTGAGACAGGGAGAGACAGAGCATGAACAGGGGAGGGTCAGAGAGAGAGGGAGACACAGAATCTGAAACAGGCTCCAGGCTCTGAGCTGTCAGCACAGAGCCCGATGCAGGGCTTGAACTCACGGACCGCGAGATCATGACCTGAGCTGAAGCCGGATGCCTAACAGACTGAGCCACCCAGGCGCCCCAATATTATTGTTATTTCTAAAGTGTCAGAATTTCAGGGTTTTTTTAAGTTTATTTATTTATTTTGAGAGAGAGAGAGAGAGAGAGTGCGCGCACAAGCTGGGAAGGGGCAGAGAGAGAGACAGATTTCCGAGCTGGCTATACGCTGTCAGCACAGAGCCCAACATGGGGCTCAAACTCACGGTCCATGAGCTGAAATCTCATGACCTGAGCTGAAATCGAGAGTCAAATGCTTAAGTGACTGAGCCACCCAGGTGCCCCTACAGTGTCAGGAATTCTAATATTTACGCTCAGTTCTATAACTTTAATCTCCTATTTATATAAGTTTAGTTCTGTACTTAAATGGATTCAGTGTACTCCAGCATCCTTTATTATCATGGCATTTGATTGATTGGATTTTGTTCTTAGGAACTGCTTGTCCACAATAAAATGAACTTTTTCCACAATCTAAGTTGAAACAGTCTCTTTCACTGAGAAAATCTTGCTGCCATTAAAAACAAAACAAAACAAAACAAAAAATCAGCTGAAGTAAACTGTGTTTTAGTGCTCTATGTAATGATGTTCTGTGCAAGTTCCCTGTTTTCATTGTAGACTAGTAACAGTTTGCAGATCAGTACTAGTCCTTGGACCACATACTTGAAAGCACTGTTCACCTAGAGCTTGAAACATGCATTCTTTTCAGAGTCTAATATCCTGCCAGACAATGCAGGGTTTCAGCCCACTTTAACATTACCCCTCTGATATACATACTGTTGTCATGTATGTTAGTTCTATATATATTCTTGATTCCACAAGACGTATTGTTTTATACAATGAGGTTAATTGAGATATACCCACAGATTTACCTTTCAAGTGGTCTTCATTCCACATACTGTGTCTCCAAACTCCCATCTTAGATCCTATCCGTCTTTATTCTGCTTAAAGAAGGCCCTTTAGTGTTTCTTAATTTTGATCTGTGGGTGTCATAATCTTTATTTTTGAGATTGTTTTATGTTTTAGATTGTTAGGAAGTATCTTTATCTCTTCTTTACTTTTGAAGGGTATTTCACTGGCTATGGAATTCTTTAAGCACTCTAAAGGTACAATAATAATAATATTAGTTAAATATCTTAATATCCTGTGACTATATCTTAACCCTTGAAGTTTATCACTCATTAAAAATTATTTTTTAGCAGGCCTATGACCAGAAGAATATTAGGAGAAGAGTTTATGATGCTTTAAATGTGCTAATGGCAATGAACATAATTTCAAAGGAAAAAAAAGAAATCAAGTGGATTGGCCTGCCTACCAATTCTGCTCAGGAATGTCAAAATCTTGAGGTAAGTGAGCAAAATCTGTTTATAGATAGTAGTTTGCTTTATTTTACATAAGAGGCATTTTAATTTAGAAATACATATAATATTAAAATATTTCTAATTGTACATGTATACTATGCCTTTTTTTTCCTTTTTTTTTTTAAGCAGACTCTTCTGTGTAGGATTTTAGAACTAGAAGGAGATTTAGAAAGATGTATAGTTTGACTGAATTCCTGATGAAACTGAGGGACATAGAAATTAAATGACTTGATTTTTACTGTTTCTTAGAGAAGATACTTACTTTATTATAGTTTAATTCTGAGCACTCTATACAATAGATTTTTGATAATTCATGAATAGAAATAATATTTGATGAAATGCTTGCTGTATAGATCCCCCCCCCCAAAAAAAATAAATAGGATCAAACTGGCTGTTCACTTCTTGTGTTTAAACTTTTATCTTTGATGCATAGGGGCACTTGTACCCCACTGTTTATAGCAGCACTCTCAACAATAACCAAATTATGGAAAGAGCCTAAATGTCCATCAACTGATGAATGGATAAAGAAATTGTGGTTTATGTACACAATGGAGTACTATGTGGCAATGAGAAAGAATGAAATATGGCCCTTTGTAGCAACGTAGACAGAACTGGAGAGTGTTATGCTAAGTGAAATAAGCCATACAGAGAAAGACAGATACCATATGTTTTCACTCTTATGTGGATCCTGAGAAACTTAACAGGAACCCATGGGGGAGGGGAAGGAAAAAAAAAAGAGAGAGGTTAGAGTGGGAGAGAGCCAAAGCATAAGAGACTCTTAAAAAATGAGAGCAAACTGAGGGCTGATGGGGGGTGGGAGGGAGGGGAGGGTGGGTGATGAGTATTGAAGAGGGCACCTTTTGGGATGAGCACTGGGTGTTGTATGGAAACCAGTTTGACAATAAATTTCATACATTTAAAAAAAAAAAAAAGTAAGAAAAAGAAATAAATAAATAAACTTTTATCTTTGACCCTAGAATCCGTAACAACCAGATGGTATTTCATTGGTATCTTTATCACAAAGGATACAGTGTTCAGCTTGCATGAATTTTGGGATAATGTTTGCAGAAACATTTTTATTCCATTAACTTTAATCATTATAGAAAATCTGTCCTATATGAGCATGTGCCCCAACCTACTGATTTTAAATTGGTTTGACATAATTGTACTATCATGGCCATAAATTGAGGTTACCTATAGTTTCTGGAGATAAATATGGTCAGTTTCATGTTTTTCTCCATCCCTTTTTCCCCTCAGCAAATCAAAACTTATTTGGTATTATTATACTTGTAGATGGAGAAATTAGACATTCATCAAAAGTTATGGGATGTTATACATACACTACAGTGGAAATGATCTCTCTTTCTCTTTCTCATGCAGTGGAATTTGAGATCATTTTTATTGCCAGTAATATTAAGCTGATAACAAAGACTCAATAAGCAAAAATCTTTTAGCAGTTCCTGCATGTTTACCCAAAGATTATATGAGACAAAAATCTCTGACCCCAGGAGCTTTCATTCTGATAAAAGGAAAAATAGTCAAAAGGAGTTACCAAAACTGATTGATTACTCCTGTGAAAGACATATGTACAGATGCTCTGGAAAGGGAGATAATGGAGGGCTTTTCGAAGGAAAGAAGAAAATCGCTGAGCTCATTTATGAGGGAGATGTAGGTGTTTGCCCAGAGGCTTAGGGCAGGGAGGGCCTTCCAGAGGCCCCGCATGGGCTGTTCACAGCTGGGTGTGAGCAGAGTGCAGGCAGGGCTAAAGGGGGTAGCTTTCTAAGCGCGAGGCTTTGGGACTTGATCCTGTAAGCAGTGGAAAGAATTATAAAGAGGGCTGATAGGACACATTCTAAGGCATCACCCTGCTGGTGGGTTGAACTGATGGAAGTTGAACTGATGGAAGATGAGGAGGGAAATTAGGGATGGATTGGAGATGTTTTGAGTCAAGTCAGTGGCCTGAAGTTGGAGAAATGTTTTAGAGGTAGAATCGATACATCTTAGCCTGGTGTTAGATGGGGGTCATGAGAGGCAGGTAGTGGCTTGGCCTGGCCTGGCCCAGCTGTAGATACAGATACAAAGTCCTACAACATCTTTTCAGATATGGAAAGCCACACAGATTTTCGAGTGAATGTTAAGTAATTTAGGATGAAAGTGGTATAGTGGTTAGAGGATGAGAGGATGCTCCCGGTGCATACTAGAGTAGATACAGAACAAATCAGAAACATGCTTGTCATTTAAAAAAAGAGGAGGTGGGGAGCATCTGGGTGGCCCAGTCAATTGAGCACCCAACTTTGGCTCAGGACAAGACCTCACATTTTGGGAGTTTGAGCCCTGTGTCGGGCTCTCTGCTGTCAGCTCAGAGCCCACTTCAGATCCTTTCTCTCTCCCTCTCTCTCTCTCTCTCTGCCCCTCCCCCATTCATTTTTTTTCTCTCTCACAAAAATAATTTTTTTTTTTTTTTTTTTTTTAAAAGGAAACATAAGGGGCGCCTGGGTGGCGCAGTCGGTTAAGCGTCCGACTTCAGCCAGGTCACGATCTTGCGGTCCGTGAGTTCGAGCCCCGCGTTGGGCTCTGGGCTGATGGCTCAGAGCCTGGAGCCTGTTTCCGATTCTGTGTCTCCCTCTCTCTCTGCCCCTCCCCCGTTCATGCTCTGTCTCTCTCTGTCCCAAAAATAAATAAACGTTGAAAAAAAAAAATTTTTTTTTAAAAGGAAACATGGTTGGAGTAGACAAGAAAAATGTTGTATTTGATGTCATTGACTTTTGCCCAAAGACACAGTGAGGAAGTCATCTGAGAGAAAATTCAGAAAGAGTGAGGAAAATAATGGTTGTGTGAAGCTGGGAAATTTGCCCCATAAGCACGTTCCTTACTACAGGTTTGAATCGTGTATTGAGTATGCAGGCTAACTGTATTAGGAGCTATGCCCACTTAAAAGTCAGTTAAACTGCGATCTTAAATGAGATCTTCCCTGATTCTTTACGTGAGGGGCTAATGTAGCAAAGTAATTAATAATAGAGTCTCTGGAACCAGGTGGCTTAGGTTCAAATCCTGCCTCTTGCCACTTAGTAACTACGTGACCTTTGGCAGTTCCTTAACCCTCGACACCTCTGTTTCTTTACATGCAAAACGCAGTACTTCTTCATAGGGTTTTGTGAAGATGAATTAAGATAATGTGTGTAAAGTGCTTGGTTGAGTTGCTGGCACCTAGAGTAAGTATTCACTAAATGTTAGCTATTACTCTGATTAGAACTTGAGTAACAATAGCAACAAGTACTGCATGCCAAGTATTCGTTAAGTGGATGGATGTCATTATAGATAATAGTTGCCACAATTCTGCTATCATGCCTACTTGCTTACCCTAACCCTAACCCTGCTCCTCAGTAATGATATTGGTAGTTAAAATGGATGGAGGTTGAAGGAAAGTTCTTGATAACTCAGATAACTGAAAGGTAGGCAGTACTTTATACTCCACATATGCTTATGTTCTTTCATAACCCATGTTTTAAAGATCGAGAAGCAGAGGCGGATAGAACGGATAAAGCAGAAGCGGGCCCAGCTGCAAGAACTTCTCCTGCAGGTAAAGATGTCGGGATAGTTTTCATTCTCTTGCCTGCCTGTATTCTGCTGCTCTGCTTACTTGCTTTTAGAGTCAGTGTATAATACTTTGGGTGCCTGGAGTAGTGCCTGATGGGACCACATTAGGGCAACCCCTCCACATCTGAGCTCACCACTGTCTCCATGGTCTAGCTTTACGAAGGTTCCACCTCTCACCATCATCATGGCTCCCTGGCAGCTCACTTGCCCTGTGTGTGACTTATATATGCAACGGTTTACTTTTGATACTTATTCTTACTCTGAACAGAAACCATATCAGGAGTCCTTTCCTGTGTGTTTATTATGTTAGCCCTGATTTGGAATGTCAAGAAGTAAGACTGCTTACACTTCAGGCTCTTTGAGTAAAATAATCAAATCCACCTGTCATACTTATTATCTGTAAATAATAGAATAACATATAATGATTCAGTAAGCTTCGTAGAAATACCAAAAGCTAAAATGCCTTTCTTTTAAGAAAGTTAATTTTTATAGTGTAATAAGGATCCCTATATTTATAGTGTTTTGGATAATTGCCTGGAATTTGAAGTTTTTTTCAATATAATAGAGCCAATGTATAAAGTCATGTGAAGTAGAATCACATGTAATTTTTTTAAAATTTATTTTTGGTAATTGCATTTGCTACGAAAATTCACTTTGAGTAGTACACTGGGGTCATTTTCAGTGCAATCACAAACCCTTTTTAAAATGAGCCAGAGGGTCTTTATGCTTTTTTTTTTTATCAGCAAATTGTCTATATATGAAGAGTTTTCAACCACTCATAAAATCCACTTTGATTTGACAAAAGTTAGATCCTATTTAATTTTTGATGTAATCCACTTTTCAGAAATAAAGGTAACAAGTTACCAAATATCGTAGCAGGTTTTTTTTCTTTCTTTCTTTTTTTGCAGGTTTTTTTTCTAAAGCACTCCCTTTGTCTAATGGACACAATATGGTTAGGTATTTTTAAATATTCCACATTTTTGTTTTTTACTTTCTAGATGCTAATATTTGTTCATTTGTTTCACGTTCATGATACACGAGAGCAGCAAGAGAAGACCGTTGAGCCCTTGCAGGGGCCTATGTATAATTTGAGAAGGAAATAGGAAAGGAAGTAGGGCCGGGAGAGGAATAGCCCCAGACAGAGCAGAGATTGCCCAAACACAGCAAGCCCCGGAGGTGATGTTTCCACCCTGATTAGACCATTTCTTTCTTCCTTATTGTTCCGTGTCTGCTTTTCACACTGAACCCCATTGGACCTACCTAAGGAGCTAGTGCTGGAGCAAGCATTTTATGTATTTTTCATACAGGATTTCCAATAAGGTTATATTTGAAGAGTGTATTCTGGGAGCGCCTGGGTGGCTCAGTCAGTTAAGTGCCCGATATCACTCAGGTCAGAATCTCATAGTTCGTGAGTTCGAGCCCTGCATCACGCTCTGTGCTGACAGACAGCTCACAGCCTGGAGCCTGCTTCAGATTCTGTCTCCCTCTCTCTCCGCCCCTCCCCCGCTCACACTGTCTCTCTCTCAAAAATAAACATTAAAAAAAAATTTGAGGCTTCTGGGAAGATGGCAGCGTAGGAGGACGCTGAGCTCACCGTGTCCTGTGGATCACTTAGATTCCACCCACACCTGCCTAAATAACCCAGAAAATTGCCAGAAGACTAGCAGAATGGATTCACCGGAGGCAAGCGTAGACGAGAGGTCCACGGAAGAGGGTAGGAAGGGCGGAGAGGCGGTGCATACTCCACGGACTGGCGGGAGGGAGCCAGGGCAGAAGGGCAGCCCGCCGGCAAAGCAGAGCCCCCGAGTCTGGCTTGCAAAAGCGGAGGGGCCGGATGGAGTGTGCAGCAAGCAGGACTTAACATCTGGAAGGTTATAAGTTAACAGCTCTGCTCGGAGAATGGAAGGGCTGAAGGACAACGGGAGGGAGAGTTGTTGAGCCCCGGACGACAAAGTGCAGCTTGGCGGGGAACCAAGGTGCTCGCCAGCGCCATCTCCCTCGCCCATCCCCCAGCCAAAATCCCAAAGGGAACCAGTTCCTGCCAGGGAACTTGCTTGCACTGGGCAAACACCGAACACAGAAGCTGTGCTTCTGCGGATCCATCCCTCCGGCAGCGGGTCTGACTCCCTCCCGGTGCCCCAGGGCCCCTCCCGAAGTGGATCACCGAAGGAAAAGCGAGCTGAGCCTGCCCCTCCCACCCCTGTGCACCTTGCCAATCCACCCCAGCTAATACGCCAGATCCCCAGCACCACAAACCCGGCAGTGTGCAAGTAGCCCAGACGGGCCATGCCACCCCACAGTGAATCCCGCCCCTAGGAGAGGGGAAGAGAAGGTACACACCAGTCTGACTGTGGCCCCGCCCACCAACACAAGTTATTCAAGACAGCACAGGGGAAGTGCCCCGCAGTCCCGCACCACTCCAGGGACTATTCAAAATGACAAAACGGAAGAATTCCCATCAAAAAAAGTCCTGGAAATAACGACAGCTAATGAACTGATCAAAAATGATGTAAACAATATAACAGAAAGTGGATTTAGAATAATAGTCATAAAATTAATCGCTGGGCTTGAAAACAGTATAAAGGACAGCAGAGAATCTATTGCTACAGAGATCAAGGGACTAAGGAACAGCCAGGAGGAGCTAAAAAATACTATTAATGATCTGCAAAATAAAATGGAGACAACCACGGCTCGGATTGAAGAGGCAGAGGAGAGAATAGGTGAACTAGAAGATAAAATTATGGAAAAAGAAGAAGCTGAGAAAAAGAGAGATAAAAAAATCCAGGAGTATGAGGGGAAAATTAGAGAATTAAGTGATGCACTAAAGAGAAATAATCTATGCATAATGGTATTCCAGAGGAGGAAGAGAGAGGGAAAGGTGCTGAAAGTGTACTTGAAGAAATAATAGCTGAGAACTTCCCTGATCTGGGGAAGGAAAAAGGCATTCAAATCCAAGAAGCACAGAGAACTCCCTTCAGATGTAACTTGAATCGATCTTCTGCACGACAATATCATAATGAAACTGGCAAAATACAAGGATAAAGAGAAAATTCTGAAAGCAGCTAGGGATAAACGTGCTCTAACATATAAAGGGAGATCTATAAGACTCGTCTACTGACATTTGTCAGGCCAGAAAGGAATGGCAGGAAATCTTCCACGTGATGAACAGAAAAAATATGCAGCCGAGAATCCTTTATCCAGCAAGTCTGTCATTTAGAATAGAAGGAGAGATAAAGGTCTTCCCAAACAAACAAAAACTGAAGGAATTCGTCACCACTAAACCCAGCCCTACAAGAGATCCTAATGGGGATCCTGTGAGACAAAGTACCAGAGACATCGCTACAAACATGAAACCTACGGACATCACAGTGACTCTAAACCCATATCTTTCTATAATAACACTGAATGTAAATGGACTAAATGCGCCAACCAAAAGACATAAGGTATCAGAATGGATAAAAAAACAAGACCCATCTATTTGCTGTCTATAAGAGACTCATTTTAGACCTGAGGACACCTTCAGATTGAGAGTGAGGGGATGGAGAACTATTTATCATGCCACTGGAAGTCAAAAGAAAGCTGGAGTAGCCATACTTATATCAGACAAACTAGACTTTAAATTAAAGGCTGTAACAAGAGATGAAGAAGGGCATTATATAATAATCACAGGGTCTATCCATCAGGAAGAGCTAACAATTATAAATGTCTATGCACTGAATATGGGAGCCCCCAAATATATAAAACAATTACAAACATAAGCAACCTTATTGATAAGAATGTGGTAATTGCAGGGGACTTTAATGCTCCACTTACAGAAATGGATAGATCATCTAGACACACGGTCAATACAGAAACAAGGGCCCTGAATGATACACTGGATCAGATGGACTTGACAGATATATTTAGAACTCTGCATCCCAAAGCAACAGAATATACTTTCTTCTCGAGTGCACATGGAACCTTCTCCAAGATAGGTCACATACTGGGTCACAAAAGAGTCCTTATAAGTATACAAGAATTGAAATCATACCATGCATACTTTCAGACCACAATGCTATGAAGCTTGAAATCAACCACAGGAAAAAGTCTGGAAAACCTCCAAAAGCATGGAGGTTAAAGAACACCCTACTAGAGAATGAATGGGTCAACCAGGCAATTAGAGAAGAAATTAAGAAATATATGGAAACAAATGAAAATGAAAATACAACAATCCAAACACTTTGGGGTGCAGTGAAGGCAGTCCTGAGAGGAAAATACATTGCAATCCAGGCCTATTTCAAGAAACAAGAAAAATCCCAAATACAAAATCTAACAGCACACCTAAAGGAAATAGAACCGAACAGCAAAGACACCCCAAACCCAGCAGCAGAAGAGAAATAATAAAGATCAGAGCAGAAATAAACAATATAGAATCTAAAAAAACTGTAGAGCAGATCAACGAAACCAAGAGTTGGGTTTTTGAAAAAATAAACAAAATTGATAAACCTCTAGCCAAGCTTCTCAAAAAGAAAAGGGAGATGACCCAAATAGATAAAATCATGAATGAAAATGGAATTATTACAACCAATCCCTCAGAAATACAAGCAATTGTTAGGGAATACTATGAAAATTTATATGCCAAAAAACTGGGCAACCTGGAAGAAATGGACAAATTCTTAAACACCCACACGCTTCCAAAACTCAATCAGGAGGAAATAGAAAGCTTGAACAGACCCATAACCAGCGAAGAAATTGAATCAGTCATCAAAAATCTCCCAACAAATAAGAGTCCAGGACCAGATGGCTTCCCAGGGGAGTTCTACCAGACGTTTAAAGCAGAGAAAACACCTATCCTTCTCAAGCTGTTCCAAAAAATAGAAAGGGAAGGAAAACTTCCAGACTCGTTCTATGAAGCCAGTATTACTTTGATTCCTAAACCAGACAGAGACCCATTAAAAAAAGGCCAATATCCCTGATGAATATGGATGCACAAATTCTCAATAAGATACTAGCAAATCGAATTCAACGGCATATAAAAAGAATTATTCACCATGCTCAAGTGGGATTCATTCCTGGGCTGCAGGGCTGGTTCAACATTCACAAATCAATCAACATGACACATCACATTAATAAAAGAAAAGATAACCATATGATCCTCTCAATCGATGCAGAAACGGCATTTGACAAAATTCAGCAACTTTCTTAATAAAAACCCTCGAGAAAGTCGGGATAGAAGGAACATACTTAAACATCATAAAACACATTTATGAAAAGCTCACAGCTAACATCATCCTCAATGGGGAAAAACTGAGAGCTTTTTCCCTGAGATCAGGAACATGACAGGGAGGTCCACTCTCACTGCTGTTGTTTAACATAGTGTTGGAAGTTCTAGCATCAGCAATCAGACAACAAAAGGAAATCAAAGGCATCAAAATAGGCAAAGATGAAGTCAAGTTTTCGCTATTTGCAGATGACATGATACTCTACATGGAAAATCTGATAGACTCCACCAGAAGTCTGCTAGAACTGATACATGAATTCAGCAAAGTTGCAGGATACAAAATCAATGTACAGAAATCAGTTGCATTCTTATACACTAACAATGAAGGAACAGAAAGACAAATAAAGAAACTGATCCCATCCACAGTTGCACCAAGAAGCATAAAATACCTAGGGATAAATCTAACCAAAGATGTAAAAGATCTGTATGCTGAAAACTATAGAAAGCTTATGAAGGAAATTGAAGAAGATATAAAGAAATGGAAAAACATTCCGTGCTCATGGATTGGAAGAATAAATATTGTCAAAATGTCAATCCTACCCAAAGCTATCTACACATTCAATGCAATCCCAATCAAAATGGCACCAGCATTCTTCTCAAAACTAGAACAAGCAATCCTAAAATTCATATGGAACCACAAAAGGCACCGAATAGCCACAGTAATTTTGAGGAAGAAGACCAAAGCAGGAGGCATCACAATCCCAGACTTTAGCCTCTACTACAAAGCTGTCATCATCAAGACAGCATGGTATTGGCACAAAAACAGACACATAGACCAATGGAATAGAATAGAAACCCCAGAACTAGACCCACAAACGTATGGCCAGCTAATCTTTGACAAAGCAGGAAAGAACATCCAATGGAAAAAAGACAGTCTCTTTAACAAATGGTGCTGGGAGAACTGAACAGCAACATGCAGAAGATTGAAACTAGACCACTTTCTCACACCATTCACAAAAATAAACTCAACATGGATAAAGGACCTGAATATGAGACAGGAAACCATCAAAACCCTAGAGGAGAAAGCAGGAAAAAACCTCTCTGACCTCAACTGTAGCAATTTCTTACTTGACACATCCCCAAAGGCAAGGGAATTAAAAGCAAAAATGAACTACTTGGACCTTATGAAGATAAAAAGCTTCTGCACAACAAAGGAAACAACCAACAAAACTAAAAGGCAACCAATGGAATGGGAAAAGATATTTGCAGATCACATATCGGACAAAGGGCTATTATCCAAAATCTATAAAGAGCTCACCAAACTCCACACCCAAAAAACAAATAACCCAGTGAAGAAATGGGCAGAAAACAGGAATCGACACTTCTCTAAAGAAGACATCCGGATGGCCAACAGGCACATGAAAAGATGCTCAACATCCCTCCTTATCAGGGAAATACAAATCAAAACCACACTCAGATACCACCTCACGTCAGTCAGAATGGCCAAAATGAACAAATCAGGAGACTATAGATGCCGGAGAGGATGTGGAGAAACGGGAACTCTCTTGCACAGTTGGTGGGAATGCAAACTAGTGCAGCCACTCTGGAAAACAGTGTGGAGGTTCCTCAAAAAATTAAAAATAGACCTACCCTATGACCCAGCAATAGCACTGCTAGGAATTTACCCAAGGGATACAGGAGTACTGATGCATAGGGGCACTTGTACCCCAATGTTTATAGCAGCACTTTCAACAATAGCCAAATTATGGAAAGAGCCTAATGTCCATCAACTGATGAATGGATAAAGAAATTGTGGTTTATATACACAATGGAGTACTACGTGGCAATGAGAAAGAATGAACTATGGCCCTATGTAGCAACATGGATGGAACTGGAGAGTGTTACGCTAAGTGAAATAAGCCATACAGAGAAAGACAGATACCATATGTTTTCACTCTTATGTGGATCCTGAGAAACTTAACAGAAACCTATGGGGGAGGGGAAGGGGAAAAAAAAAAAAAGAGGTTAGAGTGGGAGAGAGCCAAAGCATAAGAGATTGTTAAAAACTGAGAACAAACTGAGGGTTGATGGGGGGTGGGAGGGAGGGGAGGGTGGGTGATGGGTATTGAGGAGGGCACCTTTTGGGATGAGGACTGGGTGTTGTATGGAAACCAATTTGACAATAAATTTCATATATTGAAAAAAAAATTTGAAGAGAGTGTTCTGCAGCTTAAAAGAAAATAAAAAACAAACTTGAAAGCTGACGGTTTATTCCTGTGCTCCTCCTTGTGGAATTCTCCCTTCTGAGATCTGGCCTGCCAGGCACTGGCTTCTAACCCACACTGTCACTTTCTCTCCGCAGCTGCCTCTGCTGTCCCTGTCGCTGCACTGTTTCCCACTAGCTCACAGTCTCTCACCTCTGTGCCATGTCGTCCTTAGATTTCCTCAAAACCTTCATGGAACATTTTGGAGCTTACTTTTTGACATAATGTTACTAAAAAAACCTTTTTTTTTTTATAGTATGCCTGTAATTATCTGTTTATCAGTAAGAATGGTACTAGGCACGATCACCCTCAGGTATGTGGGACGTTTACATCCCTAGGTAGCCTTCATAAAGAATGAATTTGAGGGGTGCCTGGGTGGCTCAGTTGGTTAGGAATCTGACTTACTCTCAGGTCATGATCTCACAGTTTGTGAGTTTGAGCCCCGAACTCTCTCTCTCTGGCCCTCCCCTGCTTGTTGTCTCTCTCTCAAAATAAATAAATAAACTTAAAAAAAAATAAAAAGAATCAAGTTGAATATTTTTTCCTCTGCTTATCTTTGTACAGTGAGCACTATTTTTTTTAATGTTTATTTATTTTTGAGAGAGAGACAGAAAGTGAGTGGGGGAAGGGGCAGAGAGAGAGGGAGACACAGAATCTGAAGCAGGCTCCAGGCTCCCAGCTGTCAGCACAGAGCCCGAAGCGGGGCTTGAATTCACAAACCGTGAGATCATGACCTGAGCCAGTCAGACACTTAACTGACTGAGCCACCCAGGTGCCCAAGTGAAAAAGTACTATCTGGTCTTCTGGTAGACAGACATACAGCTTATTTCCTGCTAGTGTTTTGTTTTTCTCTCCTTCATCAAATAACATTCATGAAGTTGTCATAGAAAGTAAATTAAACACATGCCTGAACATTAATAATTTGCCATGGCAAAGCTAGCTTGATTTTTAAGAAGTTAATGTCACACTTCACTGACATCATGTGAAACAGGTAAATTCTACTTACCTGCCACCACCTCTCATTTATCCTTGGAAGTGTAGGAAAGGAATGGCCTGAGTAAATTACACCTATAAGTAATCCAGATATCCTGCTTTCATCCATACAACTGTCCTTACCAGCCCTGAAACCTTTTCCAGGACCTGCTAATAGTGCACAACAAAATGAATGTCTGAACACACCTGAAACTGTTCAGCCTCTGAAATTGCTGTTAATGAGCCTGGAAAAGAACAAAAGGCTGAAAGGAAATCAATCAAAGGGCAACAAATAAGGAAATCAGTCCAAAACAAATGGGAGTTGATTCTTCTTTTTTCTATCAAAGTAACATTGTGTATGTTATTACTGCTCTCTTCACCTGGAAAATCTCTGATGCTGTTCAGTGTACATAACAATGAACAGTGAGTGATAAATATATAATAACTCTTATTTCTTACTGTTTATATTCCCTCCTATACTGAGACCCTCTCGTGGCACTAGGGCCACAAAGCTAGGCAAAGTATGAGAGCATCTCCTGAGATGCTTTTTCTAGTAGAAGGGAAGAGAATCTAGGCAGAAGTATTCAAACATTTCATTCTTTTTTTTTTTCTGCATCATACAGTGTTCATTTTAAAATTATTTCCAGCTAAGGTTCTATTCAAGACTTTATAGTTTATATTCCAGAACCAGACATACAGAAATCTACAGACAAGTTGGCCTATAATTAACAATAATAGAACCAGGGCCATTTCAGGCAGGTGAAAATAAAGATCTGTTTTTACCTATTTGTGATATTCTTTATCACTGCTTTCTAGATATAAATTGAATTTTGTGTTTATACTTCTTTTTGATGTCCCTTGAAGTCATAGGAAGCAGTACCCAACATATATGGGGAAATTTAAATTAGTTTCTAATTGGCATGTCAAAATTTTTGGTTTAAAGCAATATTTTAATTTAAGCAAAAAGTATGATCTTCATGACTATTTCCTTTGTTCTACTGCAGTTGGCAAAACTATTTGAATTCAGCCAAATATTTATGTCTAGTTTTAATAAAACACCCGACTAAGCTTACAAAATAGACAAATTAGTCAGAAACTATTCGTACAGAGAAAGGTGTAGGTTATAAAGAACAAAGGAACGTAGCGTCATGAGAAATGAATGCAAATCCTGGGAAGCAATATGGATGCCTCAGCAACCAATGACTGCCTTTCATAATTCATCAATGAATCTGAAACTTAGCTTTCAGTTTTTCATAAATATACATTTATAGTAACATGCTTCAATAGCTTTAAAGTACAATGTAACATTAACATAAATTACTGATAAAATACAATAAAGAACGTCTGTGTTGCACATTTAAATCACTTTAAAGAACTCTGTCAGTATCTACATACTGTACTGATTTCTATATAAAATGAGGAACATATTAGAATTAAACTGCTACCTTGTTTCCATTTTTCCTAGAAGGATTTAATAATGTACATATATTTTTACTTCCAACTTAGTAACTTCAGTGAGTCATGTCTGAATATTTATTTTCTACATGATGGACTCTGCTTCTGTAATGTCATGATTGGATATCCTTAGGGTCTGTTGATGATTATAGAATATTTATGATGTTTAGGATCAACAATTTCAAATGATACTTTATGTTGAAATACGATACTTCTTGAATATGATTATTTTACTTCAAGTCTAATTTTAGTTCCAGAGAAGGCAGTGCTGTCTTAAAGGCTCGGATAAGGTTTTCTTTTTTTCTTACTCCAGGAAGATCACCTAACAATAAATATTTCAGGTTTCTTGAGTGATATAAAGCAATGATGCCTTTGTCTGTGACATTCCCACATGAAATTATTTCCATTTCCAATACGCTCTTTTGTAAATTTTCAAGTTTACCAAGTTTCTCCAAATAGTCATCCTTGATATAATGACACTTGCGTAGCCTTATTTTTTCAACATGGTGTAGGCCCTCCATGTAATCAAATCCAATGCTCATGATACAAGAGTCAGTGGCATCAATTGCCTGAATCTTGTACTTGTCCAGAGGTCCTGTGGGGAGGCGGTTGTAGTCCTTCTGCCGCCTCTCCTGGCCGTGGTAGCGCACCATGGCCCCACAGTGCAGCAGCCGCTCCGATGCTGCCCTATCGGGTCCCACATCCCTGATGCGTTTATAATCCACTTTATGAAACACTGCATTCAACCAGCCCCAGAAGTATCTGCAGTCACATGACCATGGGAGTTTCTTTAAGCCACACAACTGCTGGGAAATTTTTCCAAACAGCATCATTTGATGGCATTGGAGGAAGGGCAGACATTTCATTCTTTTTCTCAGGTTTACAGTAATAGCATATTCCTTTCAACATTAAGTAAATTAAGCAATAAATACAAAACAGCCCTCATTCTTCAGCAGAAAATAACAATATATTGATAGTATTTGATGACATTTGATAGTACTGACAGTGATAGTTTTTTGATAGTGATTGATATTGATAGTGATTTTTGGACACACTGTTGGGGCTAGAATAAATTGGTGTCCCATCTGTTTTGTGCATTTTAAGAGTAAATGTTCCCTTTCTTTTTTTTAATATTTTAATGTATATTTACTTTTTGAGGGAGAGAGAGACAGAGCATGAGCAGGGGAGGGGCAGAGAGAGAGAGAGGGAGACACAGAATGTGAAACAGGCTCCAGGCTCTGAGCGGTCAGCACAGAGCCCGACGCGGGGCTCGAACTCAGGAACCATGGGATTGTGGCCTGAGCTGAAGTCAGAGGCTTAACCGACTGAGCCACCCAGGCACCCCTAAGATAAAAATAATCTTAATCAAACTTTTGTTAAGGCTCTAAACCTAAGATCAACAATCCTAGGATAAGATTGCTGAAACATAGAAAGTACCTTAAATTCATCCCTACTGGGTGAGAAGATGGGACACACTGATGGAATGAATGGATCTGACTTTAGGAGCATTTAAAACCACTCTGTTTCATGAGCAGATGGAAAAGTTGAATTGCATGGTCTTTCTAGCTGTGGAATTCTATGACACATTTGCCTTATTAAAAGGGAGTGGGATGGACATTCATTTCTTTGACTTGCAAGTAATGTTATATTAAAAGTAGCAGCAAGATTCAGTATAAAGGTTCAGGCCTTGATATATCTTATAAGTGCTAAGCCTCAGTTTCTCATCTGGAAGATGTCAGGTGGGGAGCTGGTTGACCCAGATTCCAGCTGTGCCCTGAGGCTGTGGAGTCTGTGGAGGTACCCTAGGAACCTAAAGGGTGAGCGAGGGCAGAGATCAGCTGAGTTCTGGACTCCCTGCCCCACTGCACCAGCCAGAGCAATGCTACTTTTATATAGTGGGTTTTATATAGTGGGTGTCCCATAGATTTCGTGTGAAGAAAGGATGCTGTGGCTTTATACAGTTGGCTTTATCCCTGAGCTAGACTGTCTGAAAGCTGTATTGAACCCTAAACTCCCAAGAGTCTGTGCTAGATAAATGGAAGATGTAAGTTCAACTTAGTGTCATTCTCTCTGCGTCACTCTGAGTTGGAGGCGCTATGGGGCTCTCCCAGATTTGTAAGATCCTGTTTCTGTGGATGGTGGAAACCATGGGCCCCATTATTTACATTAGGATGATGTTCACCATCATTTAAACGTAATTTTTCCCTTGAAATGTATCTGAGTTAGATCATTCTAATCTTCTTTCCTAAATATTTAATTTTAATGAACTCATAGGTGGAAGGCCTTATTAAATACTCTAATTTTAAACTATTTCTTAAATGCATTTATTTTAATTCACTTAATTCTAACTCATTTATCCACATCAAATGACCATATTCTTTTTATTGATCATTACAGCAAATCGCTTTCAAAAACCTGGTTCAGAGAAATCGGCAAAATGAACAGCAGAACCAGGGCCCTCCAGCTCTGAACTCCACCATTCAGCTGCCATTTATAATCATCAATACAAGCAGGAAAACAGTCATAGATTGCAGCATCTCCAGTGACAAGTGAGTGGAGAACTAGGGGAAGAGAGTAGGGCCGGCCTCCTGGTAATGTATTCCCATCATTTGCAACATAAAGAAGGGTGTACTTCCTCATGTGAGGCCTCCAAGGCTGACGTCCTGGGGCAGGAGAAACACCTTTGCAGACATGGAGCATTCTTCCTCACTCACTCTCTGCAGCCCTTTCGTGTGCCTGGCACCGTTCTGCCCATGCTAGATACATAATAGAGCCTGGAGCCCAGGCAAGATGCGCACATATGTACGCTTATGTGCTAACTCTGGGCAAGTAACTGCCTGAAAGTAGACCATGCGTGAGGGCCTGGGACAAGGTAAGGTCACTGGTGATTCACTTTCCTCATTTATTGTAGAAATACTATACATGAGCGTGCGGCATTAAAGCAATTGTTTCTTTGTTTTGCTGTACCGTAGTTGAGTGTGCTTCTGTTTATTAATTAATGGACATGAAAATGCTAGATGCATTCTCTGCTTTCTTTTTTTCTTATTTATTTTATAACTAGAAGTTTATACCTTTTGACCACCTTCAGCTATTTCACACACTTCCCACCCTCGCCTCTGGCAACCACCAATCTGTTCTCTGCATCTATGAGTTCATTTTTATTTTTTAGATTCCATACATAAGTGAAATCATACAGTATCAGTCATTCTACATAAGTGAAATCATACAGTATCAGTCTTTCTACATAAGTGAAATCATACAGTATCAGTCTTTCTCTGTCTGACTTACTTCAGTCAGCATAATGCCTCAAGGTCCATCCACATTGTTGCAAATGGTAGAATTTCCTTCTTTTTTATGGCCAAATATTCCATGTATACACCCCCACACCGCACGCACCACATTTTCTCTATCTATTCGTATGTCAGTGGACAGTCAGGTTGTCTGTGTCTCTTGGCTATTGTAAATAATTCTGCAGTGAACATGGGGGTGCAGATGTCTTTGTGAAAAAGTGATTTTATTTCCTTCAGATATATACCCAGAAGTGGAATTGCTGGATCATATGGTAGTTCTATTTGTAATGTTTTTACATTTTAACTAAGATTGATGATACTTATCATAGCAAGTGAGAAGTAGCAGTTTTAGAAAGTACTGCTAAGAATTAGTTTGTAATTTATTTTACCCTTCATGAAAAAGTAGTGGACTTTAGGCTGCAACTGGGGTCCTGAGATAGTGAAGGGAATAGGGTGTAGAGGGAGATAGATCCAAGTGTGGCTTGTGGCTCCCCCCCACTTAGCTGCTTCCGAGCAGTTTTCTGAAGAACTAAAGGGGATGATTCCAAGGCCTCTATCACATAATGGCCTTGTTGTGAGGATTAAATAAGATGGTGTCTATAAAGGATCTGACCCAAGGCAAGCCCTTTATAAATATTTGCTGCTGTTACAAGGAGTCAGTATGTAACTTATTGACCAAATTGGGATTCATTTGAAAGCGAAAGAGGGCTCAGTAATTACATCAGTACCAGGGGCATGGCCCAAAACTGTCCACGGAGACCGGGACCTCTGGTCTCCTCTGAGCTACAACATTGCCCTTGGGCTTGGCCTTGTCTTTACCACTCTTTTCTAGGGCAGTGTTGCTTCCCTATTTATCTTGATGGCGTACAGAGATTCTAGGTCACTTAAATAAGAAGGTGCCAAAAAGAAAAAGAAGAAAAACAGTGAGCAGGGATTTCAAAAGTATTTGATAGTTAAGACCCTAGACCCCATTAGAAATAGGGACCCAGTAGGCTATGAAGTCAGAATCTCCATTTTTCAGTCTTTCCTCTAGCTACAGTTTTTTAAACTCTCTGAGATCTGGTGCTTCTTCCACAAAAGTAAGAATTACAGTATTTAACTTGCAGATTTTCAAAAGTTGTAGATAAAGTCTTAAAGGACCTAGCCCACTGCTCAGTAAATGGTGCATGACGGTGTTATTCACACACTTGTAAATCTTCACAAAAACCTACATCTAAAGGGACTGTGTTAACATATTCTCATAAAACTGAGAATCCTAGAGAATGTTTAACATATTTTTAGGAGAAACACACTTAGAATTCTACTTCCTCTCTCCAGTTACCTCTTGTTTTGTGAGGGATTATTAAATTATCTTCATCATTTAGTCTTCTAAGTCTAAAAAGGGTAGCAGGAATATCTGGGAACCATTGGTCTCAGGGAATTATAGATTCTGTTCACCCCAGGCTAGGGCCTGGTAAGATTTCCATCCGTGGGTGGTTACTGACTCCTGCCTTTGCCCGGCCCTTCCCTGAGTAAGGGGAAGAGGCTCTGAGCTGCTTGTAGAAACTTGTTATTCAAGGTAGGTCCCTAAAGCCTTGTCTTTCAGTTACTTTGATGATGCAGTCTTTCCCCCTTAATTAGCCTGGAGGCTTTTTCATGTAGGGGATTAAATTTACAAAGCCATCTGTTTTTAACGTATGCCAAGGGTCATCCCTATGACAGGCACACACTTAAGATTTTGTTTTGTGGTTTTTTTTAATGAAAATTTGTTAATGTCCTTTATTCAGCTTTATATTTTTCAGATTATTTAAACATGGCATTTTACTTTCAATTGTATTTTTTGCCCTGATCTAAAATCTAGCATAAATAATTTTTACCTTCATATGATTTTAATTAAGAATTTTATGACAGCATAAACCCACCATTGTCCCAAAACATTTCATCTGCACTGTGTCCCTGTAGGGTTGAGGCCTGTAGGTGAAGGTGCCCTTGGGCCAAGCCCAGGAGTCAAAAGGACCGTGTTCTCCTACATTAACCTTTTTTTTTTTTTTTTTAAGCATGTATCAGGTAGCCGGGCATCCTGATTTGGTAATTTTCAAGAACATTTGGGAAAATGTGCTATATATTTATGTGGTACTTTTTCCTTAAGATATTTCACTTCTTAGGCTCTTAAGACAGGATTTGAGTTTTGGTTCGTTTGTTAAAAGTCTTCCATTTATTACTTGTCTAAAGTATGGTACAGCTAACACTTGATTCATGAACATGAAGTAAGCATTCAAATTGGTTTTCTTTCTCAAACGTAATATAGGCCAATTCATAGTAGGGATGTCTTATATTAAACTGGAAAGGCTTTCTTACTATTTTACCTTTTTGAAAAAGCTGAAGGCCACTTTGAATAGTGCTAGATTTAGACCAAAGTTTCTGACCCCTGTTTGCAGCAGCTTAATGAGGGCTGAAGTTTATGGACTCCTATTGTCTATCATAAGGAAGTTGTTTTAATTGGGCAAGTGGCGTATTTGAGATGTCATTCCCCTGAACACAGCAGAATGACTCTTACTGCTCTGAACGATAAGTTTCGAGTACTGAGGATGAATTTAGGCCCTCATTCTTTTATATAATGTACAGAGTACAGCACTGTGCAGATGTCCTCTATACCACTGAAACACATTCTAACTTTGTTTTCTGATGCAGGTTTGAATATCTTTTTAATTTTGACAACACCTTTGAGATCCATGATGACATAGAAGTACTGAAGCGGATGGGAATGTCCTTTGGCCTAGAGTCAGGCAAATGCTCTCTAGAGGATCTGAAACTTGCTAAATCACTGGTGCCGAAGGCGTTAGAAGGTTATATCACAGGTATGTTAATTAACACTTTCACACGTTGTCCCTGATTAAATGCCAAACCCCAACCTGTTAAAACCTTCCTCATAGAAAATTGAAGTCCATTCTGTGTCCTTCCCTGCCCCTTTAAATGTAACCATTCTCTTAAATTTCTTTTTTATCATCACTTGCTTTTTTTAGAGATACAAACATATAATAAATTGGAAACAATTTATTGTTCAGTTTTACCTGTTTCTCCCCTTTATGTAAATGGGATCATAGTGATGCATTCTTTAGAGATAGGGGTTTTTTCCACTCCACATCATGTTCTTTTCATCCATCCACATGATTTCATGTAGCTGTAATTCATAGATTTTTACTGGTCTGTAGAATTCTATTCTATGACTATACCGTGATTGATTTGTTCATTTTACTGGTGATAAGCCTTTAGTTTTGTTTCCAATTTGTTGGTGTTCCGAAGCAGTGCTGCTTTGAACCTTCCTCTAGTGATAACCTAGTGCACGCATACCCGCGTGTAGCGTCCGATTGCTGGGTCAGAGGCACCTGCAGCTTCAGCTGTACCAGATGATGCCAGAGCCTTATTAGCTTGATTTCACAAGTTACGTTCTCACCTACAGGATGGAAGTGTTCTGATTTCCCAATCAGGTGGATATGAAATGGTATCCTAATTTTTTTTTAATTGAGGCTTAATTCACCTACCATAAAATTCACCATTCGATGGTACGTGCAGTTCAGTGGTATTTCGTATATTCACAAGGTTGTGTAGTCATCACTAATTCTGAAACATTTTTGTCACTTCAGAAGGAAACCCCACACACATTAGCACACTCCCCACTCCTCCCAGCCCTAGCAACCACTAATCTACTTTGTCACTACAGATTTGTCCATTCTGGATATTTCATATAGATGGGCTCATAAATATGTAGGCTTTGTGATGGACTTCTTTGACATAGTATTATGTTTTGAAAGTTCATCCATGCTGTAGCATGTGTTAGTACTTCACCCCCCTTTTATTGCCATTCTATGAATAAAAGCATGTTTCATTTATCCATTCACTAGTTGGTAGACATTTGGATTGTTCCCACCTTGGGGCTGTTATGAATGATGCTGCTATAAACATTCTTGTACAAGTTTTTGTGTGATCATAAATTTTCACTTCTGTTGGTTGTATACCTAGGAGTGGAATTGCTGGGTCATATGGGTCATATGGTAACTCTATATTTAACATTTTGAGTTACTGCCAAACTATTTTCCAAAAGCAGTTGTACCATTTTATAAGCCTACCAGCAGTGTGTGAGGGTTCCATGTTGCCCATATACTTTTCATTTAGATGTTATTGTCCATCTTTTTTATTATAGCTATCCTTGTAGACAAAAGGTAGTATTTTACTGTGGGTTTATTTTGCATTTTCCTGATTACTAATGGTGTTGAGCATCTTTTTTGTGTGCTTATTGGCCCTTTGTGTATCTTCCTTGCAGAAGTATCTATTCAGATCTTTTGCCCATTTTTGCATCAGGTTTTTTTTTTATTATTATTATGAGCTTTAAGAGTGCTGAATAGGGGCACCTGGGTGGCTCAGTCAGTTGAGCATCCGACTTCGACTCAGGTCATGATCTCATGGTTCATGTGTTTGAGCTCTGCGTCGGTCTCTGTGCTGACAGCTCAGAGCCTGGAGCCTCCTTCGGATTCTGTCTCTCCATCTCTCTCTGCCCCTCCTGTGCTCATGCTCCGTCTCTCTCTCCCTCAAAAAATAAATAAACATTAAAAAAATAATAATAAAAAGAGTGTACCGAGTATACTAGAAAACAAAAACGGTATGTTTTGCGTGTTCTATAATTCATATTTTTTTCACTGAATCAGAAATCTTTATGATTGTCGTAATTCTTAAGACTGTGGTATATTCTGCACATATAATTCGGATGCATAAACAATGCTTTCTGCCTTTGCTTTTTGCTAGTTTCCTTCAGTATTACCACCTAGAATGTCACATCACTTTCTGAAAGCATTGTAATATTAGCTCTAAGGTATATTAAATCAAATATAAGCAAAGAGGTAGTTCTTATTTTTTTTAAAGAGTTTATTTTTAAGTAATCTCTATACCCAGTGTGGGCCTCGAACTCACAACTCCAAGATCGAGAATTGCATGATCTACCACCTGAGCCAGACAGGTGCCCATCATTCTTATTTTGTTTTATGGTTTTGGCCCTTTGGTCAAAACACAAGAGTTTGTTGATTGAGATTTGGCTTCTGTTGGATTTGGTTCTTAAAACTGGCACCATCCACCTGCTGCAAGTGTGATCCCTTCTTTTGCCCCTCAGTCAACTCGCTCCATATCTTCACCCCCCCCCTAGCCACTTTCCCCCCCCCCCCCCCCCCCCCACCCCAGAGTAGGCCCTGCTGTTTTATTAGCAGCCCAGTCATACTGGCAGTCCAGCAGGGTCTGAAGAAAGGGCTTACTCAATAAATCACCAGAACTTTATTTTAACTTATTCTCAGTGAAAAGGCACAGGGCAATTAGGCGGGCTCTGTGGTTTTGATCTCTTTGTGACCTCATTTGCAGACTGGGATGTAGACTTTCTGGTTACTTTAAAAGAAGAAATGTGTGCCTTTAGTGTGCAAAGGGACGGAATGGCTCTTGAGTAAGATTGTGAGAACTATTGTGTGGATCTTATGATAATGTGAAAGAAATGTAGGCTTTTCAAAGCCATTGTGAAAAAGAAAAATTTAATGTGGTATGCACTTGGAAACAAGTAAATAGCTGTCTTCTGACACAAAGTTTCCATATATACTAATTAATATTCACCACAGGATTCTGGCTTTAATTTCATCTTGCACAGGCTTGTTCTTATTTAATATATTTAAAGTCTGCTATTCCTCTTAGAATTGAATTTTTTTTTTCCCACAGCTGCCTTAGCCTCTAAAGAAAAGGTTCACACAGCCATTCTAAAATTAATCATTCAGTATCCTTTTTTCCTACATAGGAAGCCTCTCACTTGGTCAGACAGTACAAGGATAGCAGGGTTCCTAATCCCAGTCCATAGAGTAGTGGGGGCTTTTTTGTTTTGCTTTGTTGTTGTTTTTGCACAGTAATTAATTACCAAACAATTTCAATTAACCCTAATAAACGTTCATTACTAGGTTATACTTTCTGAGTATACATTCAGTCTTATTTTGTAATGTCATGTAAGTCAAAGAATTTCTTTTTAGGAATACATTTTTTATCATTTCTTCCACCTCTTTTGTAAACTTACTGTTGGAAGAGACTATACTCATGTCATGCCTTCAGTAACATTTAGATCTTACATGTTCCAGTCACTGCCTTCTTTGAGCTAATGTTCTGGATAATGTGACAAGTATTAAATAAAATTACAATAAGAATTTATCAGGGCGCCTGGGTGGCACAGTCGGTTAAGCGTCCGACTTCAGCCAGGTCACAATCTCGCGGTCTGTGAGTTCGAGCCCCGCGTCAGGCTCTGGGCTGATGGCTCAGAGCTTGGAGCGTGTTTCCGATTCTGTGTCTCCCTCTCTCTCTGCCCCTCCCCCGTTCATGCTCTGTCTCTCTCTGTCCCAAAAATAAACGTTGAAAAAAAAAATTAAAAAAAAAAAAAAAAAGAATTTATCAGGGTTGTGATTGGAGAAATATGGTATATGCACAGAAAATAAGATTGCAAGGATATACTTTTCTGCAGACTAAAACAGTAATGCCTGTCTCACCCCTGTTAAAAATGTGACTGCGTAACATAAGGGCTTTTAACGCAGGGCTGGTTTGGGCCACCTGGGTTGCTCAGTCAGTTGAGTGTCTGACTCTTGATTTCATCTCAGGTCATTATCTCGTGGTTGATGAGACTGAGCCACGTGTCAGGCTCCACACTGAGCCTGGAGCCTACTTGGGATTCTCTCTCTCTTTGCCCCTCCCCTGCTCACACACTCTCTCGCTCTCTCTCAAAATAAATAAATAAATGTTAAAAAAATAAAATAAGGCTTGTTTGAGTTATAAAGCCAAGGATACCAGGATAAAGAATGGATCGTTGATGAGTAATAGCCCTGAGTTCACTCAGGGACATGTGAAAAGATGGTACAGTGGGGGTTTTAGCAAACATGTATGTGTCTGTCCTTCTTTACCTGTTTCTGATTTGACTTTCTTTTACCCACTCCTGGCTTGACTTTTAACACCAGAGTCTTTGGTGGTGAGGCCAGTAGGTGTCCGGGAATAGTTCAGCAATCACTGTACTCTGAGCTACCCTCTCCAGGTGTTATTTAAGAAAAAAGAATGGGTGTCTGTGATTGGTTTAATTTGAATTCTTCCTCACTGTAGCCTGCCTTCCTGTATTTTCTTCCTGTTCTTATGTCCTAGAAATTTCTTTTTTTCCACTCTAAAGAAACCTGGGTTCTCCCCGGGGCAGGAGACTTACCTAGCTGCGATTTAAATCAGGCTCGTCTCCTTACTTGTCTGTGCTTCTTTAAGACTGTAACAGCAGCAGCCACAGAGCTCTCAGCGTGCCTACATCTTCTGTTTTTGTTTTTTCCTGTAGATATCTCCACAGGACCTTCTTGGTTAAATCAGGGACTACTTTTGAACTCTACCCAATCAGTTTCAAATTTAGACCTGACCACTGGTGCCACCTTGTCCCAATCAAGGTACGTATTTTTTTCAGGGTTAGGAAGAGAAGCCACGCGGCCCTGACCCTCCCCGTGGGGGAGAGCAGGTGTCACTGCCGTCCCAGGTCTCGAGCAGCTTTTGGCAGAACTCTCCAGTGGCACCTCCTTTCCCATGTTTTGATTCCTACATTTTACAGTGCTTAAAACATTTGCCACATTAATGAGCTTCTGTGTTTTTAATCATTTGCTAGCGTAAACCAAGGGTTGTGCTTGGATGCTGAAGTGGCCTTAGCAACCGGGCAGTTCCTTGCCCCAAACAGTCACCAGTCCAGCAGTGCGGCCTCTCACTGCTCTGAGTCCCGAGGCGAGACCCCCTGTTCCTTCAACGACGAAGACGAGGAAGATGACGAGGAGGATTCCTCCTCCCCAGAATAAAGCCAGGAGAAAACCCACGTTTTACTAGTTGATGCTCATGTGTGTTTTTAGTGTGAGCTCTTGTTTTTGAAATGATTGCTTCAGTCTTTGCCTTTGTTTGCACTGTGTGTTCAGTGAAAACTAGGGAAACACAATAAGCAAATTCTGTGAAGGCTGAGAGGATTGAGATGAAAAAAGCTAACATAGCGTGAACGAGAACTTTAAACAACAGAGCAATAGATCACACCACAGACAAAGCGGTTTTCTGAGGTGATAGAGGGGACAGTCCCTAAGGAATTGGCAGCATGAATGAAGCTCGTTTATCTTCCACGAGGTGGGGTCTTTGTGTTCCCCCACACCCACGTAACCCTCCTTAGAATCAGGATTGCTGTAATGAACAGTCCTTGACATCATGTTTGTCGTGTTTCTCTTCCTTGCCTGGGCTGCCTTTTACAAGCAGAAATGAACGTGAGAAGATCCCAGTGCAGGTGAGCGGGACAGCGCAGGGCGGAGGTGGCAGTCCTCGTGGTGTGAGGAGCACAGGTTGAACCGCTGAGCCAGCTGAAAGCCTGGTTGATGTGCTTTACGCATCAGCTGCCTTAGACGGCTTCTAGAAAGGAGCAAGCGCTGATTCTTAAGTACTTAAGTGACATGTAGAATAATTTATAGTAAACCTGAAGTGATCATTATTAGCCAATGCATTGGTGCATAGAATTTTTTTAGGGCTACTTCTGGAAGCCAAAATAGAATAGCATTTCCATGTGCATTAAATACTTTGCCAGCACTGCCTTTGCCAGCATTCTAAATCTGGAGTTTTACAGAGAAGGAAATTGTACCTATAGTTTTAATCAAAGCTGTGCATTTCATATAGCTTTTTCATTTAAAACAAAACAGACGGATTCCTGTGATCGAATTGCTTGCTTCTAGTTCCCTGCAGTACTTGTATGATTCCACTCGATATGCAGTTTGTGAACATGAACCAAACGTCATTACTTGTCTTTAAAGTCTGTTTCAAGAATATGAACAGCAGCGTTCTCCTGTACATGTCACCTTTTGTACATTGTAATTCATCAAAATTACCTTATCAGGTTTATTCCTGGCTAAATTGCATTTCACATTAACCCGATAATTCACCGTTTCACAGGGACACCGACAAATGTTGATCACTCCAAACGATTGGATTTATAGCAGTGCGGTATACAGTTTGTTATTTCATAGCCAAAGATGCCGCTGGGCATACTGCACTGGTGTGTTCACAGTTCCTGCCCCTCTGAATATTCAGGGGAGTGAATATTCCGCCAGCATGGCCTAACCTCGATTTAATTTCACACTAAGGCCTTGAGAAGAGCAAATAATAATGGAAAATAACTCGACTCAGCTCATTTGGATATGCCTCTGGATTATGCATCTAACACCTTTGGGCCCAGCACCAAGCCCATCCCAAATCAGTTCTTTTCTAAATCCATGGGGGAAGTACAGATGCCTTCTTAAAGTTCTGCCACTCTGCTTAGAGTGAGCCAGCGGTGAAAGATTTGGCTGACCTAAAATTTTGTTACTAAGGCCATGAAAATTAATACACAAGGACCTGCAGCTTTAACTGAAGTTCCTTGAGACAACACTCATTCTGTCAGAAATAAGCCATAGTGCAAACTCAAGAGGGGTCAAGGGCGCAGAGAGATTGAGGCAGCTTTTAGAGAATTGTGTCTCAGCCTGAGTTCTGGGGCATCTCAGTCTGGGTGGACGGGAGGGGTCCGAAATACTGCAGAGGCTGCAGCAGGTCCCTGAGGGCCTCCAAGATACTTCTGACTTGAAGACCATCAGCTACACGGGCGGGTAAAGCCAAGTTTCCTTCCAAACTGCCGCCTCCTTTACTGACCCTTTAGTACCCGCATCCCTATACTTGAGGGAGCCCTGAGCAAAGGGCCACAGCTAGCTCTTTAGTCTTCAAAATATGGTGTACAGGTCCCAAGACCTGTACATCAGTGTTTGTGATAGGTACACTAATCATTCCTCCACCAAATAGCAAAGTCCTTGCTGGAGTTCTTGGGGTACCACCCCCTTCTCTATTCTCTCTCTCTCTCTGTCTCTGCTGCAGTAGTGTTTCAAACTGATAAAATACAGGTTTGTTTGTTTTTTTAAAGCAACCAAAGACTCTTAACATTATTAGTGTCCCATCGCTGGCTATAAGTGTGTGCTCTTTGGTGGGAGGTGATCTCCGTCCCTCGATAAGGTGTTTCGGTTACCGCGGAGGACATCTGTTGGCACCGCACCGTAGTCTCCAGTACATGTTGGCGTAAAGCCTTGCCTGAGCAGAAAAGTAGGTTGACATGTTTAGAAAGATAACTTCTGTTATTCTTCTGTGTCTCTCATAAACAGATTTTTGAAAAATTCAGCACTTAATCACAATTCCATTTAGAAAGCAAAGTAACAAAATGTTAGGAAATGATTGTTACCATATCCAGGATTCTCTATAGGAGTAGCACTTGGGGGTTGCACGCGCGCGCACACACACACACACGCACGCACTCACACACCCCTCCCGAAGGTGCTGGTTATACTCTACTCTTTGGGGAGTTTAAGAGGCCTTTTCCTCCTCAAGGGTCAGTTCAGCTATTAACCCTTTCAAGTGCATAGTAGCATTCGGTCAGTAAATTCCTGTTTCCTTCCGCACTTGTACAGGGGGCACCAGACCTGCCACATCTGACCCTTATGTGGGAAGGCCACGCTGCCGGAGTCCATGGCAGTGCTGAAGGCACCCGGGTACCTGCCCAAGCCTCCCTTCACCCTACCCACTAAGAATTTGTCTCATCCACTTAATCTTTGCATGTGATGAAAACAGCTTTAGTAAGTGCTGATGTGAATTGTGCCTTATGATCAGAGCGGGTGTCAGGGAGGGGGCAGGAATGGAGGTGCTAACACAGTGATTCCTCACCTCAGTGATGTGCACTGTCCCTGGAAGACTTCACAGATCATGTCCACAGTTTCTGTTTCCTTCAGTTTAATTCTTTATAGATGTACGACATGTCTGCTATCTTACCAGGATGAAAGAGGATAACTCCGCTCATTCGCAAAATTTACAGTTGTAATCATAACCCTGCCATACTGGAAAAATAAAGCCACGGTCAGTCCTCAAATGCAAACGAGCTCCTATCAAAAAATTAAAATGGAGGTATTTCACAAAGACGTGGCCCACTTTAGCCATCTATCACTCGGCTGTTTGCTAAGCCACGACTTTTTTACTTTTTTATTTATGTTTTAATGTTTATTTATTTTGGGGAGACAGAGACAGAGTGCAAGCAGGGGAGGGGCAGAGAGAGAGGGAGACACAGAATCTGAAGCAGGCTCCAGGCTCCGAGCTGTCAGCACAGAGCCCGACGCGGGGCTTGAACGCACTAAGTGCAGGATCATGACCTGGGCTGAATTCAGGGCTTAACCAACTGAGCCACCCAGGTGCCCTTGCCATGACTCTTTTTAAAAGACAACAGTGTTGCTCCAAGTACAGACGTCACTTTGGCCCCGGGGAGTCAGAACACAGCAGCAGTGCCTGTTCCTGGGGGCAGTTACAAAGGAAGGGAGCTGCCAGAGCTATTTCTCTCATAACCACAGTCAGAGAGAAGCCTGTTTAACTTTATCAGGGATTCACTGGAAGGGCCCTTTAAATACCTCTCTGGCTCCCTATCCACAGGCCTATGGAAGAAGGGTCTCTACCCAGCAAATCTGATGTGAACGTTAAGATTGTGCCTCCTTAGCTGGGAGTACTGGGTGGGAGTTGGGACAGTGAGTGGCAAGATTGAATCCTCCAGTAGGTATTTGAGTGAAGACAGAACAGAAAACATTTGAGAATGATTAGTGCTAAGGGAAAATATGACCGGGTAATGAGACAGTGGGGGAAAGGCCACTTTGCCTGGGGGTGGCCAGGGAAGGCCCCCCCTGAGAAAGTGACGTTTGTCCTGAGTCAGACAATTGAAAAGACTGACGTCTCTGTATGTTCTTACCACACAACTCTGTCCCGTAACATGTACTTGGAATCCCTACTGAATTCCAAAGTCACACCATTCCAGGTTGAAGCATACGTTTTGGAGTTTGTTAAGGAATTTTTAAGATTTAAAAGAAAACCAAACTTAGCTACCAGCAGTATCCATAGACCAAGAGAAGATTCTAACTAATCCAGGACGTTCTCATTATTAGCTCCATAGCTGGCAATGGAACCTATACCGTAAAAAAGCAATCATTTCTCTAGGTGTTTTCTTCTAGTTTTTCAAGCTGTTGGATACGCAAAGGTCTTATTTTTATATTAGATACACAAAAGGTAATCTTTTACTCTGCATGTGGATTGGCTTTAGTGGAGCCACAGACTCCCTGAGGATGTTTTCACAAATAGGTTCCCCATTTTCATGACCCAAGGCACTGGTCCCAGGCACTGATGGCCATAAATGTGTATTTGTCAAAGACCCACAGAGTGTGTGTCAGGGGCCTGCACCATGCTGTCTGACCCTCAGAAATGTGCCTCCCTGCCCTCTAAATCACAGTCGATACAGCGTTCAGTTAGTTTAACTTCATTCAAGCCACGCTATTACTCCAAAGGGGAAAGTCTGATGTTTGATTAAGATCTTACCTTTTTAAGAAAAATTCAAACTGAATACCCACATAAATTATAATCTTTCTCAGGAATTAGCCCCTCCAAGGTATCTCTGAAAAGTTACACTCCCATAACCTTTGAGATTCCCCCCCCCCACATCTACATTCACTCCATGCTAAAGAAGAAAAAGTGGGGGGCACAAAACTTTGACCCTCCCATTATGCCTTGGGGACCTCTGACAAGTACAGAAACTTAGATGGCAGCAGGTGTCCATTCGTGATAGGACTAAGACAGCAGAAAGTACCTTCGTTTCTTATGTGCATTCTGTGCAGCTGTTCTCTCAGTCAAGGTGAAATCTTGTATCATTCTCACGCAGCCTTTGCTTTACATAAAGGGCTGTAGAAGTCAATGCTGTCTTCACCCCTTGCTAATGCAGCAGATTGGACTTTGGGCCTCCCAGGTTATAGCTGCATTGGAAGCCAGTGTAGATGAAACAGAGGAGCCGGACTCCCCCATTCTCCACTAAGGGTCTCAGGACGGAAGAGAACATCTCTTCCACCCCACTCATAGAAACAATCTGAGAGCTTGACTTGCCTGACATCCCTCAGCCTATCTGGCAGAGTCTGTACCACAACCCAGAATGTCTTCCTCCGCTGAGGGCCACACGGCCTCCTGGAAACCACACCCTCACCACGGTCCTTCCAAACAGCCTTTGGATTAGCACCAGTCCTCTGTCACACCAAGTGCTAAACAGCTGAGGAGAAGTGGGACTCCACCCACAAGTCCCCAGCATGAGGCCATGGTGTCAGCTTTGGGCCTCTGTCAACTTGGAAGACCCCAGGCTTAGACCTCACGCCTGGGAAGAAATTCATTCCTCACGAGCAAAGACCATCCTGCATGATGGTCATTGGTAGGAGGCTTGAGAGGTTGGGTTATCAGTGGACCCTTGTGTACCACGTTAGCTTGTTTCTGTCCATGTCTCTCAGCATGACCAGGAAACTTCCCCAGATCATGTTTGGGTTTTAAAACCCCTTATCGCTTCAAACTCACCATGTTGGCACTTACCATGCATCATCTTCAGCGTTCCAGGCACCACCTAATAACAAATGGCCTGATTATTTTGCTTGTTCATGACTGAGTTCAAAGGTTTTTTTTTTTGTTGTTGTTGTTGTTTTTTTGTACTAAAATGTAGAGGACCCAGATACTTTTCTGCTAAAAGACTTCTCTGAGCACACTGTAGTTCTCTTTCTCCTCATAGTACCATGGCAGGTTCAGCCTTTCAGTGTCCTGAAAGCAAAACTCGCAACCAGCCAGCTCTGCTGGCTGCTTGGTAGGTAGGCCTGAGCTCTGAGGACCATGGTTCAGCACTGAGTTCCCTGAGGTATCTGGTTTACCACCACCACACCTGACTTTTAGACAAAAAGAGGCTGTGAGCTCAAATCACAAGTTGGTTCAACTTTTCATTTGGAGATGCTTTACTCTGATCATGTGCTGTTGGGTTTTATTTCCAGAAAGTATAGGTCTGCTTTTTTTTCTGCATGAAGGAAACACTGTGGTGCCACGTGCTTTAAGCAGTTTAAACAAGAGAAGGGGAAAATGCAGACACCACATCTGACTTGCCTAATGTAGACTTTATTAGATTGAAGTACCTAACCTAATATGATGTATTATTTTATAGCATCTCAAACTTTGTAAATAAATACCGTTATTTTTATATGGAAATTTTATAGAAGAGCTATTTCTGTATACTTAATTATTCCTGGATTTCCTGAAATTGCTTCCGATAGATAACAGACAGGTCCTAGGCAGTGTTCCTCTAAGGATGGTTCAAGGACCACCTGCAGCAGAATTAATGGGGAGAGTTTTAAGATTTTGCCTCCCTAGGACCCACCCCGGACACTCTGAAGCTCTGGGAGTGGACCCTGGGAAACTGTATTTTTAAAAACTCTGAGTGATGGTTTTTGTCCATTAAAGTGTATCTTTATCCATCCTGTAAGATTTAAAAAAGGAAAGAAAGAAAAAACATCTGAGATGAGTGTAAGTTGTGCTTGAGGAAAAAAAAAAAAAGATGGGTCAGACTATTCTATGATTTGAATGAGATGTACTATAGAAAAAATAAATCATTTAAATGATGTTGGTCTCTTGTTATTAGTGGGCCCATGGGGGGTTAGTGGATATTGTTTGCTGCCCAGCTCCCTTCCTTTAGACCACGACACTCCCTTTCAGCCACCCAGGAAGTGCCCTCAGGAGAGAGCTACCCTTCCCGAAGCTATGCCCACATGCAGCCAGTGAGGGTATTAAAGCCTAGCCTCCTTGCTCCAGTGTCGGATATCTGAAGCACCCTCCCAACTACAGAATTCCTCATGGAACCGGGCAGTTCCTCCAACAACTGCATCATGGTTCAGCTTCCTGCTTCCCCCACTCTGCAGGTGGTGTTTCCAGGAGCACTCTTCAGTACATGGACACCACCTGTCCCACCTGTGATGGAAATATGTCAGATATTTTAAAGGTTTTTCTATGATTGTACATCTTTTTAAGGTCACTTGTGAAGATTGTAGCACAAAGAATAATGTCTTCAAAGTGCCAGAAATCATTGGCCTGAATACATTTGGGGGGGGGGGGGGGGGGG